>NC_091995.1:4540042-4885295 GCF_044704955.1 Pristiophorus japonicus | reverse complement strand
ACATGGTAGAATTCTTCATTAAGATGGAGAGTGACACAGTTAATTCAGAGACTAGGGTCCTGAACTTAAAGAAAGGTAACTTCGATGGTATGAGACATGAATTGGCTAGGATAGACTGGCGAATTATACTTCAAGGGTTGACAGTAGATAGGCAATGGCAGACATTTAAAGATCACATGGATGAACTATAACAATTGTACATCCCTGTCTGGCATAAAAATAAAACAGGGAAGGTGGCTCAACCGTGGCTAACAAGGGAAATTAGGGATAGTGTTAAATCCAATGAAAAGTCATATAAATTGTCCAGAAAAAGCAGCAAACTTGAGGACTGGGAGAAATTTAGAATTCAGCAGAGGAGAACGAAGGGTTTAATTAGGAGGGGGAAAAGAGAGTATGAATGTAAGCTTGCAGGGAACATAAAAACTGACTGCAAAAGCTTCTATAGATATATGAAGAGAAAAAGATTAGTGAAGACTAATGTCAGAATCAGGTGAATTCATAATGGTGAACAAGGAAATGGCAGACCAATTGAACAAATACTTTGGTTCTGTCTTCACTAAGGAAGACACAAATAACCTCCCGAAAATACTAGGGGACCGAGGGTCTAGCAAGAAGGAGGAACTGATGGAACACCTTATTGGTCAGGAAATGGTGTTCGGGAAATTGATGGGATTGAAGGCCGATAAATCCCCAGGCCCGATAGTCCACATCCCAGAGTACTTGAGGAAGTGGCCCTAGAAATAGTAGATGCATTGGTGGTCCTTTTCCAACATTCCATGGATTCTGGATCAGTTCCTATGGAATAGAGGGTAGCTAATGTAACCCCACTTTTTAAAAAAGGAGGGAGAGAGAAAACAGGGAATTATAGACCGGTTAGACCGACATCAGTAGTGGGGAAAATGCTGGAATCAATTATTAAAGATGTAATAGCAGCACATTTGGAAAGCAGTGATAGGATCGGTCCAAGTCAGCATGGATTTATGAAAGGGAAATCATGCTTGACAAATCTTCTAGAATTTTTTTTGAGGATGTAACTAGTAGAGTGGATAAGGGAGAACCAGTGGATGTGGTGTATTTGGACTTTTAAAAGGCTTTTGACAAGGTCCCACACAAGAGATTCGTGCACAAGAAATTAAGGCACATGGGATTGGGGGTAATATATTGACGTGGATAGAGAACTGGTTGGCAGACAGGAAGCAATGAGTGGGAATAAACGGGTCCTTTTCAGAATGGCAGGCAGTGACGAGTGGGGTACCGCAAGGTTCTGTTCTGGGACCCCAGCTATTTACAATATATATTAATGATTTAGATGAAGGAATTGAATGTAATATCTCCAAATTTGCAGATGACACTGAGCTGGGTGGCACTGTGAGCAATGAGGAGGATGCCAAGAGGCTGCAGGGTGACTTGGACAGGTTAGGTGAGTGGGCAAATGCATGGCAGATGCAGTATAATGTGGATAAGTGTGAGGTTATCCACTTTGGTGACAAAAACAGAAAGGCAGATTATCTGAATGGTGACAGATTAGTAAAAGGGGAGGTGCAACGAGACCTGGGTGTCATGGTACATCAGTCATTGAAAGTAGGCATGCAGGTATAGTAAGCAGTTAAGAAAGCAAACAGCATGTTGGCCTTCATAAGAACATAAGAATTAGGAACAGGAGTAGGCCATCTAGCCCCTCGAGCCTGCTCCGCCATTCAATAAAATCATGGCTGATCTGGTCGTGGACTCAGCTCCACTTACCCGCCCTCTCCCCGTAACCCTTAATTCCCTTATTGCTTAAAAATCTATCTAGATTTTAGCGAGACGATTTGAGTATAGAAGCAGGGAGGTCTTACTGCAGTTGTACAGGGCCTTGGAGAGACCACACCGTGAGTATTGTGAGCAGTTTTGGTCTCCTAATCTGAGGAAGGACATTCTTGCTATTGAGGGAGTGCAGCGAAGATTCACCAGATGATTACCAGGATGGCAGGACTGACATATGAAGAAAGACTGGATTGACTCGGCTTATATTCATTGGAATTTAGAAGAATGAGAGGGGATCTCATAGAAGCATATACAATTCTGATGGGATTGGACAGGTTAGATGCAGGAAGAATGCTCCCGATGTTGGGGAAGTCCAGAACCAGAGGTCACAGTCTAAGGATAAGGGGTAAGCCATATACGACCGAGATGAGGAGAAACTTTTTCACCCAGGGAACTGTGAACTTATGGAATTCTCTACCACAGAAAGTTGTTGAGTCCAGTTCGTTGGATATATTCAAAAGGGAGTTAGATGTGGCCCTTACAGCCCTCAAGGGTTATGGAGTGAAGGCAGGAGTGGGGTACTGAAGTTGCATGATCAGCCATGATCATTTTGAATGGTGGTGCAGGCTCAAAGGGCCGAATGGCCTGCTCCTGCACCTATTTTCTATGTTGCTAAGAACATAATAGGAACAGGAGTAGGCCATATGGCCCCTCGAGTCTGCTCTCCCATTCAATAAGATCATGGCTGATCTGATCATGTTCTGAGCCCCTGGTTCTAGATTCCTCAGCCAGATGAAACATCCTCCCTGCATCAACTTGTCAAGCCCTGTAAGAATTGTGTATGCTTCAATGAGATCACCTCTCATTCTTCCAAACTCTAGAGAATATCAGCCTCATCTACTCAATCTCTCCTCATAGGAAAATCCCCCCATCCCAGGAATCAGTCTGGTGAACTTTCATTGCACTCCCTCAATGGCAAGTATATCCTTCCTTAGGTAAGGAGAACAAAACTGTACACAAGACTCCAGGTGTGGTCTCACCAGGGCAATTGCAGTAAAACATCTTTACTCATCCTCAAATCCTCTTGTAAATAAAGGCTAACATACCATTTGCTTTCTTAATTGCTTGCACATTGGTTACCTGGGTAAAAAAATGCATACTTCAACACTGAGCTTCCCAAAATATTCATGTGCTTTTGGCATATTTCCAACTCTCCCTGCTGACCAGTTTTCATTCTCCAGTTTGTGCGTGTTCCTGTTGGCACGCTCTGGAACTCGGTTAATCGGTCCTTGTGCATCTCCTCTTGCTGTACAGGCAGCATCTTGTTCTCCTGCTGCAACCGAATGGCCTTCTCCTGGAGCTCTGCAGGAAGAGAATCCAGAGCTTAGGGCCCAGGCAGCTGAAGGCACGGCTGCGGTTTGTTCATTTAAAAATGAAACGATATATCGTGCCCACTCCCAATAACTGAGACTTGGCAGGTAGGTAATTAGGTGCATTACCTTCCAATGGATTACACATTGGATCTGTACCATCTGCAGCACATCCTGTAGCTACCAGCCAGGACTGTGGCTCACTCACTGGGCAGCAGACCCTGTCATTGTAAACACTATTTAAATGTGTTTCCCCTCTGTGTAACAATCCACAACAAAATCCCACACATTATATATAGTACAGACTGGAGCAAACACCTCCCCCCATCCCCCATCGCCACCGCTCAGCAGGTTCCCGGGGATGAAGCGACTGTCCAGCTCGCTCACCAAACCCGTTGCCATGACGCCCTGGCTCCCCCCGAGTGAATAATAACAAGAAGAATCCAAAGTGTGAAATAAACCCCCCACCCCCCGCGAGTATAAAAGCAGGCGGCGGCCGCCGTGAGCCGCTCCCACCGGCTCCAATTCGCCGAGACAAGGGCCCAGCGCGGCGTCACTCGCGGTCGGACCAAACACACTGCCCGAGCTCCGACTCCCACTGAGTCCCGGAAACCCGCCTCACTCACTTTGAGTGACAGGCGCTCCGGCCAATCCGCTTCCCCGCTGTGCTCCACACCGCTCCGCCACTAGCCAATTAGCGCCGTCGGGAGGCGGGGTTTGCGCCCATGATTTGGGTTGAAAGAGGCTCGCGCTCGGAACTTGCCGGTTGGGTTTAAATATTTAATGTTTAACGGCCGTCAATCTTTGCCCCTGTGAGCGGGCGCGGGGTGTGTGCTGTGATTGGCCGGGAGCGGGACAACAACAACCTGTGTTTATATAGCGCCTTTAACGCAGTAAAACGTCCCCAGGTACATCACAGCAGTGTTCTAAGACCAAACAGATAAATTTGACACGAGCCACATAGGAAGAAATTGCGGCAGGTGACCAAAAAGCTCGGTCAAAGAGGAAGGAGCGGGTTGAAGGAGGAAAGTGAAGTGGAGAGGCGGAGAGGTTTAGGGAGGGAGTTCCAGAGCTTGGGGGCCCAGGTAGCTGAAGGCTGGAGCGATTATAATCAGGGATGGTCAGGAGGGCAAAATTAGAGGAGTGCAGACATCTCTGGGGGTTGTGGGGCTGGAGGAGATTAACATAGAAACATAGAAAATAGGTGCAGGAGCAGGCCATTCAGCCCTTCGAGCCTGCACCGCCATTCAATGAGTTCATGGCTGAACATGAAACTTCAGTACCCCATTCCTGCTTTCACGCCATACCCCTTGATCCCCCGAGTAGTAAGGACTTCATCTAACTCCCTTTTGAATATATTTAGTGAATTGGCCTCAACTACTTCCTGTGGTAGAGAATTCCACAGGTTCACCACTCTCTGGGTGAAGAAGTTTCTCCTTATCTCGGTCCTAAATGGCTTACCCCTTATCCTTAGAGTGTGACCCCTGGTTCTGGACTTCCCAAACATTGGGAACATTCTTCCTGCATCCAACCTGTCCAAACCCGTCAGAATTTTAAACGTTTCTATGAGGTCCCCTCTCACTCTTCTGAACTCCAGTGAATACAAGCCCAGTTGATCCAGTCTTTCTTGATAGGTCAGTCCCACCATCCCGGGAATCAGTCTGGTGAATCTTCGCTGCACTCCCTCAATAGCAAGAATGTCCTTCCTCAAGTTAGGAATCCAAAACTGTACACAATACTCCAGGTGTGGCCTCACCAAGGCCCTGTACAACTGTAGCAACACCTCCCTGCCCCTGTACTCAAATCCCCTCGCTATGAAGGCCAACATGCCATTTGCTTTCTTAACCGCCTGCTGTATCTGCATGCCAACCTTCAATGACTGATGTACCATGACACCCAGGTCTCGTTGCACCTTCCCTTTTCCTAATCTGTCACCATTCAGATAATAGTCTGTCTCTCTGTTTTTACCACCAAAGTGGATAACCTCACATTTATCCACATTATACTTCATCTGCCACGCATTTGCCCACTCACCTAACCTATCCAAGTCACTCTGTAGCCTCATAGCATCCTCCTCGCAGCTCACACTGCCACCCAACTTAGTGTCATCCGCAAATTTGGAGATACTACATTTAATCCCCTCGTCTAAATCATTAATGTACAATGTAAACAGCTGGGGCCCCAGCACAGAACCCTGCGGTACCCCAATAGTCACTGCCTGCCATTCCGAAAAGTACCCATTTACTCCTACTCTTTGCTTCCTGTCTGACAACCAGTTCTCAATCCACGTCAGCACACTACCCCCAATCCCATGTGCTTTAACTTTGCACATTAATCTCCTGTGTGGGACCTTGTCGAAAGCCTTCTGAAAGTCCAAATATACCACATCAACTGGTACTCCTTTGTCCACTTTATTGGAAACATCCTCAAAAAATTCCAGAAGATTTGTCAAGCATGATCTCCCTTTCACAAATCCATGCTGACTTGGACCTATCATGTCACCTCTTTCCAAATGCGCTGCTATGACATCCTTAATAATTGATTCCATCATTTTACCCACTACTGAGGTCAGGCTGACCGGTCTATAATTCCCTGCTTTCTCTCTCCCTCCTTTTTTAAAAAGTGGGGTTACATTGGCTACCCTCCACTCGATAGGAACTGATCCAGAGTCAATGGAATGTTGGAAAATGACTGTCAATGCATCCGCTATTTCCAAGGCCACCTCCTTAAGTACTCTGGGATGCAGTCCATCAGGCCCTGGGGATTTATCGGCCTTCAATCCATCAATTTCCCCAACACAATTTCCCGACTAATAAAGATTTCCCTCAGTTCCTCCTCCTTAATAGACCCTCAGACCACTTTTATATCCGGAAGGTTGTTTGTGTCCTCCTTAGTGAATACTGAACCAAAGTACTTGTTCAATTGGTCTGCCATTTCTTTGTTCCCCGTTATGACTTCCCCTGATTCTGACTGCAGGGGACCTACGTTTGTCTTTACTAACCTTTTTCTCTTTACATATCTATAGAAACTTTTGCAATCCGCCTTAATGTTCCCTGCAAGCTTCTTCTCGTACTCCATTTTCCCTGCCCTAATCAAACCCTTTGTCCTCCTCTGCTGAGTTCTAAATTTCTCCCAGTCCCCAGGTTCGCTGCTATTTCTGGCCAATTTGTATGCCATTTCCTTGGCTTTAATACTATCCCTGATTTCCCTAGATAGCCACGGTTGAGCCACCTTCCCTTTTTTATTTTTACGCCAGACAGGAATGTACAATTGTTGTAATTCATCCATGCGGTCTCTAAATGTCTGCCATTGCCCATCCACAGTCAACCCCTTAAGTATCATTAGCCAATCTATCTTAGCCAATTCATGCCTCATACCTTCAAAGTTACCCTTCTTTAATTCTGGACCATGGTCTCTGAATTAACTGTTTCATTCTCCATCCTAATGCAGAATTCCACCATATTATGGTCACTCTTCCCCAAGGGGCCTCGCACAATGAGATTGCTAATTAATCCTCTCTCATTACACAACACCCAGTCTAAGATGGCCTCCCCCCTAGTTGGTTCCTCGACATATTGGTCTAGAAAACCATCCCTTATGCATTCCAGGAAATCCTCCTCCACCGTATTGCTTCCAGTTTGGCTAGCCCAATCTATGTGCATATTAAAGTCACCCATTATAACTGCTGCACCTTTATTGCATGCACTCCTAACTTCCTGTTTGATGCCCTCCCCAACATCACTACTACTGTTTGGAGGTCTGTACACAACTCTCACTAACGATTTTTGCCCTTTAGTGTTCTGCAGCTCTACCCATATAGATTCCACATCATCCAAGCTAATGTCTTTCCTAACTATTGCATTAATCTCCTCTTTAACCTGCAATGCTACCCCACCTCCTTTTCCTTTTATTCTATCCTTCCTGAATGTTGAATACCCCTGGATGTTGAGTTCCCAGCCCTGATCATCCTGGAGCCACGTCTCCGTAATCCCAATCACATCATATTTGTTAACATCTATTTGCACAGTTAATTCATCCACCTTATTGAGGATACTCCTTGCATTAAGACACAAAGCCTTCAGGCTTGCTTTTTTAACACCCTTTGTCCTTCTAGAATTTTGCTGTACAGTGGCCCTTTTTGTTCTTTGCCTTGGGTTTCTCTGCCCTCCACTTTTCCTCATCTCCTTTCTGTCTTTTGCTTTTGCCTCATTTTTGTCTCCCTCTGTCTCCCTGTATAGGTTCCCATCCCCCTGCAATATTAGTTTAACTCCTCCCCAACAGCACTAGCAAACACTCCCCCTAGGACATTGGTTCCGGACCTGCCCAGGTGCAGACCGTCCGGTTTGTACTGGTCCCACCTCCCCCAGAACCGGTTCCAATGCCCCAAGAATTTGAATCCCTCCCTGCTGCACCACTGCTCAAGCCATGTATTCATCTGCGCTATCCTGCGATTCCTACTCTGACTAGCACGTGGCACTGGTAGCAATCCCGAGATTACTACTTTTGAGGTCCTACTTTTTAATTTAGCTCCTAGCTCCTTAAATTCTTTTCGTAGGACCTCATCCCTTTTTTTACCTATGTCGTTGGTACCAATGTGCACCACGACAACTGGCTGTTCTCCCTCCCATTTCAGAATGTCCTGCACCCGCTCCGAGACATCCTTGACCCTTGCACCAGGGAGGCAACATACCATCCTGGAGTCTCGGTTGCGTCCGCAGAAACGCCTATCTATTCCCCTCACCATCGAATCCCCTATCACTATCGCGCTCCCACTCTTTTTCCTGCCCTCCTTTGCAGTCGAGCCACCTACGGTGCCATGAACTTGGCTGCTGCTGCCCTCCCCTGATGAGGAAGCAGTGTATCTGTTTTGCAGGGGGGATGACCACAGGGGACCCCTGCACTATCTTTCTTGCACTGCTCTTCCTGCTGGTCTTCCATTCCCTCGCTGGCTGTGGACCCTTCTCCTGCGGTAAGACCAACTCACTACACGTGATACTCACGTCATTCTCAGCATCGTGGATGCTCCAGAGTGAATCCACCCTCAGCTTCAATTCCGTAACGCGGACCGTCAAGAGCTCGAGGCGGATACACTTCCCACACACGTCGCGCCCAGGGACACCGGAAGTGTCCCCGAGTTCCCACATGGTACAGGAGGAGCATATCACATGGCCGAGCTCTCCTGCCATGTCTTAACCTTAGATACCCTTAAATTGGTAATAACAATGTTGCAGTTCACTTACTGATATAAAAAAAGAAAAGAAAAGCTACTCACCAATCACCAGCCAATCACTTACCACATTGGCTGTGATGTCACTTTTTGATTACTTTCTACTTCTATTTTACAGAGATAGGGAGGGGCGAGGGCCATGGAGGGATTTGTAAACAAGGGGGAGAATTTTGAAATCAAGGCGTTGCTTAAATTCAGATGCAGGGTGAGAAAGTTGGATCTGTAACCAGCGTACTAAGCTTAAATAAAAGGAGCCTATGAAGGTATGAGGGCTGAGTTGGCTAAAGTGGACTGGGAAAATAGATTAAAGTGTAGCACGGTTGATGAACAGTGGCATACATTTAAGGAGATATTTCACAACTCACAAGAAAAATATATTCCAGTGAGGAGGAAAGAGTGTAAGAGAAAAGAAAGCCATCCGTGGCTAACTAAAGAAATAAAGGACGGTATCCAATTAAAAACAAGGGCATACAATGTGGCCAAAACTAGTGGGAGACAGAAGATTGGGAAGCATTTAAAAGCCAACAAAGAATGACTTAAAAACGATTAAGAAAGGGAAGATAGACTATGAAAGTAAACTAGCACGAAATATAAAAACAAATAGCAAGAGTTTCTATAGGTATATAAAAAGGAAAAGAGTGGCGAGAGTAAATATTGGTCCCTTAGAGGAAAAGATCGGGAAATTAGGTAATGGGGAACATGGAGATGGTAGAAACTCTGAACAAATATTTTGTATCAGTCCTTATGGGAGGGGAGACTAACAATATTACAACAGTGAATAGTCAAGGGACTATCGAGGGGAGGAACTCTAGCACAATCACTAAGGAGGTGGTACTCAGTAAGATAATAGGCCTAAAGGCAGATAAATCCCCTGGACCTGATGGCTTGCATCCTCGGGTTTTGAGAAGGAGCAGCATGGATTGTGGATGCATTGGTTGTAATTTACCAAAATTCCCTGGATTCTGGGGAGGTCCCAGCAGATTGGAAAACTGCAAATGTAACACCCCTATTTAAAAAAGGAGGCAGACAAAAAGCAGGAAACTATACACCTAACATCTGTAGTTAGGAAGATGTTGGAGTCCATTATTAAAGAAGCAGTAGCAGGACATTTGGAAAAGCAAAATTCAGTCGGGCAGAGTCAGCATGGATTTATGAAGGGGAAGTCATGTTTGACAAATTTGCTAGAATTCTTTGAGGATGTAACAAACAGGGTGGATATTAGGGAACCAGTGGATGTGGTGTATTTGGACTTCCAGAAGGCATTTGACAAGGTGCCACATAAAAGCTTACTGCACAAGATAAAAGAAAAACACATCATCAGTGAGAATGGTGATTTAAAAACCTCTACCTACCCATAGTGCAAATTAAAAAGTGCAAAAGAACATCTTAAAACTATGTACAGCAGCTCGAATGTCGTTATTTCAGTCCAGTTTCTAATCCATAAATCCACACCAATGGGGGTAATATATTTGCAATCTTGACAATTTAGAGACCATGGCTGACAAACAGAAAACAGAGAGTCGGGATAAATGGTTCATTCTCGGGTTGGTAATCAGTAAGCAGTGGGTTGCCGCAGGGACCCTAACTATTTACAATCTATATTAACGATTTGGAAGAAGGGACCGAGTGTAACATAGCCAATTTTACTGATGATACAAAGATGGGAGGAAAAGCAATGTGTGAGGAGGACAAAAAATCTGCAAAAGGATATAGACAGGCGAAGTGAGTGGGCAAAAATTTGGCAGATGGAGTATAATGTTGGAAAGCGTAATGTTGGCAGAAAAAAATCAAAGAGCGAATTATTATTTTAATGGAGAAAGATTTCAAAGTGCTGCAGTACAGCAGGACCTGGGGGTCCCAGTGCATGAAACACAAAAAGTTAGTCTGCAGGTACAGCAAGTAATCAGGAAGGCCAATGGAATCGTGGCCTTTATTGCAAGGGGAATAGAGTATAAAAGCAGGGAAGTCTTGCTACACTTGTACAGGGTACTGGTGAGGCCACACCTGGAATAATGCGTGCAGTTTTGGTTTCCATATTTACGAAAGGATATACTTGCTTTGGAGCAGTTCAGAGAACGTTCACAAGGTTGACTTATGAGGAAAGGTTGAGTCGGTTAGGCCTCTACTCATTGGAATTCAGAAGAATGAGAATAAGATTATGAGGGGTCTTGACAAGGTGGATGCAACGAGGATGTTTCCACTGATAGGGAAGACTAGAACTAGGGGGCATAATCTTAGAATAAGGGGCTGCCCATTTAAAAGTGAGATGAGGAGGAATTTCTTCTCTGAGGGTTGTAAATCTGAGGAATTCGCTGCCTCAGAAAGCAGTGGAAGCTGGGACATTGAATAAATTTCAATGATGAAATTAAATGACTGAGCAGGCAATGGCTTCGGTCTTCCTAATATTGAATTGAAGAAAATTTCTGCTCATCCAGTACTGAATATCGGACAAGCAATCTTGACAATTTAGAGACCATGGAGGGGTCAAGAGAAGTGGTAGTGAGGTAGAGCTGGGTGTTGTCAAGTACATGTGGAAACTGATGGCATGTTTTCTGATAATGTCGCCAAAGGGCGGCATTTAATAACTGCTTGGCAGTAGAGGTGTTGCACTGATTTATCTCTTAACACCACTATGCCACCTGTGGAGCAACATTATAGGCAGAAAGGTCACTGGGTTCATAAGAACATAAGAAATAGGAGCAGGAGTAGGCCGTACGCCCCCTTGAGCCTGCTCCGTCATTTGTTACGATCATTGCTAATCTGATCATGGACTCAGGTCCAATTTCGTGCCTGCTCCCCATAACCCCTAGATCCCTTATCGGTTAAGAAACTGTCTATCTCTGTCTTAAATTTATTCAATGTCCCAGCTTTTACAGCTCTCTGAGGCAGCGAATTCCTCAGACTTACAACCCTCAGAAGAAATTCCTCCTCTCAGATTTAAATGGACGGCTCCTTATTCGAAGATTATGCCCTCTAGTTCTAGTCTTCCTCGTTATGTCTCAAATAAAGCAATGTGACTGAGTACTGTAGACTTGAGTAAGTGTGACCTTAGCCTCTTTATTCTGACTCCAGCGTGCTGGCACAGTATGGGAGGCCTGCTTATATGCAGTGCTCCCAAGGGATGCTGGGATCCCTTGGGACTCCAACAGATGCGCCCTCTGGTGGCGGTAGAATGCTGGTTATAAGCTGTTGCATACATAACATCCCCTATTAGTGGAAACAACATCTCTGCATCCACCTTGTCAAGCTCCCTCAATCTTCTATGTTTCGATAAGATCACCTCTCATTCTTCTACATTCCAATGAGTAGAGGCCCAACCGACTCAATCTTTCCTCATAAGACAATCCCCTCATCTCCGGAATCAACCTTGTGAACCTTCTCTGAACTGCCTCCAAAGCAAGTATATCCTTTCGTAAATATGGAAACCAAAACTGCACGCAGTATTCCAGTGTGGCCTCACCAATAGCCTATATAACTGTAACAAGACTTCCCTACTTTTATACTCCATCCCCTTTGCAATAAAGGCCAAGATTCCATTGGCCTTCCTGATCACTTGCTGTACCTGCATACTAACCTTTTATGTTTCATGCACAAGTACCCCCAGGTCATGCTGTACTGCAGCACTTTGAAATCTTTCTCTATTTAAATAACTTGCTCTTTGATTTTTTTTTCTGCCAAAGTGCATAACCTCACACTTTCCAGCATTATACTCCATCTGCCAAATTTTTGCCCACTCACTTAGCCTGTCTGTATCCTTTTGCAGATTTGTTGTGTCCTCACACATTGCTTTTCCTCCCATCTTTGTATCGTCACACAAACCACTCCAGACGTGTGCGGATGAAAATTGTCAGAAATATTTATTTTTCTGAGGCACGGAACACGTGAAGCGAGTCCCGTTGCATGTTCAACAATCACACTCACTCTCTTTCTCCACATCATACAGCATCCCGTGGAACAGAATGCGGGGCAAACTGGAGAAGAGTGAACTCGGATAAACAGACAGCCACTTCCCCCCCCCCCCCCCAAACCCCAGAGTTCAAGTTACTTAAATAGAAAGTAAAAAACAAAAACCCCCCCAAAAAAAGGGCACGTGAAAAGTGTTTGGAGTGTCCCCCAGATCGGGGGCACGATTTAATGTTTATTTTGCTTCCCTTAAAGAGTTGTAACCAAGATGTCATCCTGGAAGACCACGGTGCATGGGACCGACTACAGTAAGCTTTCCATGTTCCTCTGGAATATCGCTATGGCTGATCGAATCCCAAACAGACATCTGTTGTAAATGAAGAGACCATTGTGCGTGTTCATGCAGGTGAGGCCTTTCGATGATTCCGCCAGCTTCTGCGTCATGTAGGCCGAAATCAAGTCCAGCTTCATGAACGTTTTCCCTCCTGCCAGCGTCACAAATAGGTCATCTGCCTTTGGTAGCGGGTATTGATCCTGCACTGAGAAACGATTAATAGTTACTTTGTAACCACCACAGATTCTTACGGTGCCATCTCCCTTGAGGACTGGAACAATCGGACTGTCCCACTCATTGAATTAGATCGGCGAAATGATGCCCTCTAGTTGCAGCCTGTCCAGCTCGATCTCCACCCTCTCATCATGTAAGGTACCGCTCTTGCCTTGTGATGGATGGGTCGTGCCCCGGAATCAAATGGATCTGCACTTTTGCTCCTTGGAACTTCCCGATGCCTGGTTCGAACAGTGAAGGGAACTTGTTTCGGACCTGGGCACACGAGGTGTCGTCAACGGACGAAATCGCTCGGACATCGTACCAGTTCCAACGTATCTTTCCCAGCCAACTCCTGTCGAACAGCGTGGGGCCATCACCTGGTACCACCCAGAGTGGTAACTTGTGCACCGCTCCATCGTAGGAGACCTTTACGGTAGCACTGCCAATTACGGGAATCAGTTCCTTTGTGTATATTCTCAGTTTAGTACAAATGGGAGTCAGGACTGGCCTTGAGGCCTTGCTGCACCACAATTTATTGAAAGTCTTTTTGCTCATTATGGATTGGCTTGCACCTGGATCCAGCTCCATGGACACCGGAAGTCCATTTAATTCAACCTTCAGCCTTATCGGGAGACACTTTGTGGTAAATGTGTGCGCCCCATATACCTCTGCCTCCTCGGTCTGAGGCTCTGGTTCGTTGTGATCCACCGTGGATCTGTCCTCCTCTGCAACATGGTGATTTGCAGGATTAGCAGGGTTTGCAGCTTGCCTTCACATGCCCTTGCAAACGTATCCTTTGAAGCGGCATGAATGGAAATGATGATCACTCCCACAGCCCCAACAAGGTGTTAATGGCCTTATATTCACCACCCTTGATGGTGGGCTCTGAGCCATCTGTGGATGTGCAGCTGCAGGCGTGTAAATCCTGCCCTGTACATTTCGATTCGAAAACAGCGTTACTTTGTTCACAGTACTTGCAGCAGCACTAGTGTGCTGAGAAATTTGTTTTGTATTGTCACTGGTATTGTCACCTGGGCTATTGCTATGACTTTACTCAAGGTTGGGGTCTCTACAGTCAAAAGTTTGCAAAGTACTACTTCATGGCCAATGCCAGGTACAAAGAAATCCCTGAGCATGTGCTCCTAGTGTCCTTCAAATTCGCAGTGTCCTGCAAGGTGCCTTAGCTCGGCGACGTAGCTCGCCACTTCCGGCCTTCAGACTTCTTGTACGTGTTGAACTGATACCGCACCATCAGAACACTTTCCTTCGGATTTAGGTGCTCCCGGACCAGTGTGCACAACTCATTGTATGACTTTTCTGTGGATTTCTCTGGACCGAGCAGGTTTTTCATGAGGCCATACATTAGTGCCCCGCAAATGGTGAGGAGAATCGCCCTTCATTTGGCATCGTTCGCTTCTCCTTCCTGCTCGTTGGCCACAAAGTATTGGTCGAGTCGCTCCACGAAGGTTTCCCAATCATCTCCCTCTGAAAATTTTTTCAGAATGCCCACGGTTCTCTGCATTGTTGCGGTGGGGTTCGTCATCTATAGCTCATAGCCAGTTATGTCTTGAACAAAGAGTCAGGCTAGATACTGCAAGCTCAAAGTAAGCTGTGACCATAGTCCTTTATTACAGATCTCAACGTGCTTCTCTAGCCTGTGAGGCCTCCTTATATACAGGTGCTCCCAAGGGATTGTGGGAGCCCTTGGGACTCCACGGGATAAGCCCTCTGGTGGTTAGACATGGTATCTACAGGTTTACATACATAACAACCAAAAGCTGTTCTGGAAGACTGCGGACTCAGATATGAGTCACCCCATGGGCAGGTTGGGCATGTAGACTAAGTCTAAGAATGATATAAAAGTAGAGAGAAAAGGCGAGTCAACCAGAGAGAACCTAGGAGCAACACCTCAAGAAGCAGGGACCTCAAGTTAGGAACTTGAAGCGGGACACCTCCATGGTCTCGCTCCTCCCTATCTCTAATCTCCTCCATCCCCAGGAGAAGTCTGCGCTCCTCTAATTCTGCCCTCCTGACCATCCCTGATTCTAACTACTCAACCATCGGTGGCCATGCCTTCAGCTGCCTGGGCCCCAAGCTCTATAACTCCCTGCCTAAACCTCTCCGCCTCTCTATCTCTCTCTTTCCCCCTTCAAGACGCTCCCCACCAAGCTCATGGTCGACAGGGCTGTATTATTACCCGCCCTCCTGTATGGCCCAGAGACATGGACCATATACAATAGACACCTCAAGTCGCTGGAGAAATACCACCATCGATGTCTCTGCAAGATTCTACAAATCCCCTGGGAGGGCAGACGTACCAACATTATGGCCTCAACCAGGCCAACACCCCAGCATTGAAGCACTGACCGCACTTGATCAGCTCCACTGGGCAGGCCACATTGTCTGCATGCCAGACACGAGACTCCAAAAGCAAGTGCTCTACTCTGAACTCCTTCATGGCAAACGAGCCAAAGGTGGGCAGAGGAAATGTTACAAGGACCCCTCAAAGCCTCCCTGATAAAGTGCAACATCCCCACTGACACCTGGGAGTCCCTGGCCAAAGATTGCCCTAAGTGGAGGAAGTGCATCCGGGAGGGCGCTGAGCACCTCGAGTCTCATCGCCGAGAGCATGCAGAAATCAAGCACAGGCAGCGGAAAGAGCATGCAGCAAACCTGTCTCACCCACCCCTTCCCTCAACGACTATCTGTCCCACCTGTGACAGGGACTGTGGTTCTCATATTGGACTGTTCAGCCACCTAAGGACTCATTTTAAGAGTGGAAGCAAGTCTTCCTCGATTCCGAGGGACTGCCTATGATGATGATGAAAATGTGGGCAAACACATGGCGAATGCAGTATAACGTGGATAAATGTGAAGTTATCCACTTTGGTAGGAAAAACATAAGGACAAAGTATTATTTAAATGGTCATGGCTTGGGAAGTGTCGATGTATAGAGGGACCTGGGTATCCTTGTACACCAGTCATTGAAAGCAAGCAGTTCGGAAGGCAAATGGTATGTTGGCCTTCATTGCAAGAGGATTTGAGTACAGGAGCAAGGGATGTCTTAATACAGTTATACAGGGCCTTGGTGAGACCGCACCTGGAGTATTGTGTGCAGTTTTGGTCTCCTTACCGAAGAAAGGATATATTTGTCACAGAGGGAGTGCAGCGAAGGTTCATCAGACTGATTCCTGGGATGGCAGGACTGTCTTATGAGGAGAGATTGGGTCGACTAGGCCTTTATTCACTAGAGTTTAGAAGAATGAGAGGGGATCTCATTGAAATGTATAAAATTCTGACTGGGTTGGAGAGACTGGATGCGGGGAGGATATTTCTCCTGGCTGGGAAGTCTAGAACAAGGGGTCACAGTTTCAGGATACGGGGTAGGAAATTTAGGACCAAGATGAGAAGAAATTTTTTCACTGAGGGTGGTGAACCTGTGGAATTCTCTACCACAGAAGGCTGTGGAGGCCAAGTCACTGAATATATTTAAGAGCGAGATCGATAGATTTCTAGAAACAAAAGGCATCAAGAGTTATGGGGAAAAGCGGGAATATAGTGTTGAGATAGTGGATCAGCCGTGATCATATTGAATGGCGGTGCAGGCTCGAAGGGCCAAATGGCCTAATACTGCTCCTATTTTCTATGTTTCTATGTTACCTCTTCGACCAAGCTTTTGGTCACCTGCCCTAATTTCTTCTTTTGTTGCTCGGTGTCAAAGTAGTTTTGATTGAGAAAGTTCTTCTTAAGCGCCTTGGGGCATTTTGCTACGTTTAATGTGCTATGTAAATACAAGTTGTTAAAAACCCAACTGGTTCACTGATGTCCTTCAGGGAAGGAAGGAAATCTGCCGTCCTTACCCGGTCTGGCCTACATGTGATTCCAGATCCACAGCAATGTGGTTGACTCTTAACTGCTCTCTGAGGTGGCCCAGTGAGCCACTTGGTTGAGTGATAATTGCCGGCCTTGCCAGTGACCGCTTGCACACTGAGATTTTTAAAAGGTTACAAGACAGCATCTTGTATTTATATAGCGCCTTTAACTCAGTGAAACGTCCCAAGGCGCTTCACAGGAGGATTATGCGATAAAAATTTACCGAGCCGCGTAAGTAGAACTCGGGGCAGGTGACCAAAACCTTGGTCAAAGAGGTAAGTTTTAAGGAGGTAGAGAGGCGGAGAGGTTTATTCAGGGAGTTCCAGAGCTTGGGGCCCAGGCAGCTGAAGGCACGGCCACCGATGGTGGAGCAATTATAATCAGGGATGGTCAGGAGGGCCGAATTAGAGGAGCGCAGACATCTCGGGGGAATTGTGGGGCTGGAGGAGATTACAGAGATCGGGAGGGGCGAGGGCCATGGAGGGATTTGTAAATAAGGATGAGAACCGGAAGCCAATGTAGGTCAGCGAGCACAGTGGTGATGGGTGAGCAGGACTTGGTGCAAGTGAGACACAGGCTGTCGAGTTTTGGCTCATCTCTGGTTTACGTAGGGTAGAATGTGGGAGGCCAGTCAGGAGTGCGTTGGAATAGTCAAGTCTAGAGGTAACAAAGGCATGGATCAGGGCTTCAACAGCGGATGAGCTGAGGTAGGGGGCAGAGATGGGCGATGTTACAGCAGTGGAAATAGGCGGTTTTAGTTATGCTGTGGATATGTGGCCGTAAGCTCATTTCAGAGTAAAATACGACACCAAGGTTGCGAACAGTGTGGTTCAGCCTCAGACAGAAGTTGAGGCAAGGGATGGAATCGGTGGCCAGGGAACACAGTTTGTGGCGGGGGGGATTGCTGTTGTAAGTGTGACACACTGTCGCACCAACTCATTCTGCTCATTGGCAACTCGGGGTTAGGTTTGAACCTGCTGATGACGGGGTGGGGGGGTGGAGGGGAAGGGAAGGGGACAGTGTGTCGGCTTCCTGTTTATTATCCCTGCTTATTTTCTTTCTGCCTCAGGAGTTGGACCTCTTGGATGCAGCGAACACCATTTTCAAGCTGATCGGTCCCGTTCTGGTCAAGCAGGACCTGGAGGAAGCAAAGTCCACAGTCGCTAAACGCTTGGAGTACATCAGCGGAGAAATGTTAGTCACCTCGCCTCTACTGCACTGATAAACTGCTCATTTTCCAGTGCCGCAGGGATTGGTGCTGGAGCTGCAACTACTTACAATCTATATTAATGACTTGGATGAAGGGACTCGAGTGTACTGTAGCCAAATTTGCTGATGATACAGAGATAGGTGGGAAAGCAATGTGTGAGGAGGATACACAAAATCTGCAAAGGGATATAGATAGGCTAAGTGAGTGGGCAAAAATTTGGCAGATGGAGTATAATGTGGAAAAGTATGAGGTTATCCACTTTGGTAGGAAAAATAAAAAAGCAAATTATTATTTAAAAGGGGAGAGATTACAAAATACTGCAGTACAGAGGGACCTGGGGGTCCTTGTGCATGAAACACAAAAGATTAGTATGCAGGTACAGCAAGTGATCAGGAAGGCAAAATGGAATGTTGGCAAGAGGTATAAGAGTATAAAAGCAGAGAAGTCCTGCTACAACTGTACACTGCGTACAGTTTTGGTCGCCTTATTTAAGGAGGGATATACTTGCACTGGCGGCTGTTCAGAGAAAGGTCAGAAGGTTGATTCCTGAGATGAAGGGATTGGCATATGGTTGAGCAGGTTGGGCCCATACTTATTAGAGTTTGGACGAATGAGCGGTGATCTTATCGAACCATACAAGACACTGAGGGGGCTCGACAGGGTAGATGCAGAGAGGATATTTCTCCTCATGGGGGAATCTAGAACTAGGGGGCATTGTTTCAGAATAACGCGTCGCTCATTTAAAACGAAGGTGAGGAATTTCTTCTCCAAGGGTCGTGATTCTGTGTAATTCTCTACCCCAGAGAGCTGTGGAGGCTGGGTCATTGATTATATTTAAGGTGGCGATAGGCAGATGTTTGAGTGATAAGGGAGTCGAGGGTTATGGGGAGCCGGCGGGGAAGTGGAGTTGAGGCCAAGATCAGATCAGTCATGATCGTATTAAATGACGGAGCAGGCTCGAGGGGCCAAATGGCCTACTCCTGCTCCTATTTCTTATGTTGTTCTGACCACCAATTCAGTCCAACATCCTATACCATAAGACAGGATCGTTTTAATTATATAGCAGTAGGGCTGCCTTAAAAACAAAGCAAGCGCAGCTCTCGGTGATTCCAGGTGATCTTAGGTGCAACGAGACCTGGGTGTCATGGTACATCAGTCATTGAAGGTTGGCATGCAGGTACAGCAGGCGGTTAAGAAAGCAAATGGCATGTTGGCCTTCATAGCGAGGGGATTTGAGTACAGGGGCAGGGAGGTGTTGCTACAGTTGTACAGGGCCTTGGTGAGGCCACACCTGGAGTATTGTGTACAGTTTTGGTCTCCTAACTTGAGGAAGGACATTCTTGCTATTGAGGGAATGCAGCGAAGATTCACCAGACTGATTCCCGGGATGGTGGGACTTACCTATCAAGAAAGACTGGATCAACTGGGCTTGTATTCACTGGAGTTCAGAAGAATGAGAGGGGACCTCATAGAAACGTTTAAAATTCTGAGGGGTTTAGACAGGTTAGATGCAGGAAGAATGTTCCCAATGTTGGGGAAGTCCAGAACCAGGGGTCACAGTCTGAGGATAAGGGGTAAGCCATTTAGGACCGAGATGAGGAGAAACTTCTTCACCCAGAGAGTGGTGAACCTGTGGAATTCTCTACCACAGAAAGTAGTTGAGGCCAATTCACTAAATATATTCAAAAGGGAGTTAGATGAAGTCCTTACTACTCGGGGATCAAGGGTTATGGCGAGAAAGCAGGAAGGGGTTACTGAAGTTTCATGTTCAGCCATGAACTCATTGAATGGCGGTGCAGGCTAGAAGGGCTGAATGGCCTGCTCCTGCACCTATTTTCTATGTTTCTATTCAGCGTGATGCCTGCAATCTGACATGCCTCCAATTCATTTTACACTCTCAATTTTGGCTAAAGGTTCATTTTCTGAATTTTCCTCACACCTGTGCTTTCACTTATCTTTTACTTTCTCTCCTATGTTCCCCGCACCATCCCTGACCCCTGTGCCATTCCTTATCTTGCATGGCTCCCTGGATAGCACACACTCGCCTCTGACTCAAGGTCGTGGGTTCAAGCTCTACTCCAGAGATTTGAGCCCATAAACCAGTGCAGTACTGAGGAAGCGCCGCACGGTCGGAGGGGCAGTACTGAGGGCGTGCCGCACTGTCGAAGGGGCAGTACTGAGGGAGCGCCGCACTGTCGAAGGGGCAGTACTGAAGGGAGCACCGCATTGTCGGAGGGACAGTACTGAGGGAGCGCTGCATTGTCGGAGAGGCAGTACTGAGGGAGTGCCGTATTATCAGAGGGGAAGTACTGAGGGAGTGCCGCACTGTCGGAAGGGCAGTACTAAGGGAGTGCCACACTGTCAGAGGAGTAGTACTGAGGGAGAGCTGCAATGTCGGAGGGGCAGTACTGAGGGAGTCCTGCTTTGTCAGAGGGGCAGTACTGAAGGCAGACATTGATGCGGAGATTCAACATCGCCTTCAGTGCAGCCTTCGGCTGTCCGAGGAAGAGTGAAGACCAGGCCCTCAAATCTACCACCAAGCTCATGGTCTACAGGGCTGTAGTAATACCCACCCTCCTGTATGGATCTGAGCCATGGACAATGTATAGAAGGCACCTCAAGTCACTGGAGATATATCACCAAAGATGTCTGCGCAAGATCCTGCAAATCACCTGGGAGGACAGGCACACCAACATCAGTGTCCTCGTCCAGGCTAACATCCCCAGTATTGAAACACTGACCACACTCGATCGCTGGGCAAGCCACATAGTTCGCATGCCAAATACGAGACTCCCTAAGCAAATGCTTTATGCGGAGCTCCTTCATGGTAAACAAGCCAAAGGTGTGCAGTGGAAACGTTATAAGGACACCCTAATAGCCTCCCTGGTAAAGTGCGATATCGCCACTAACACCTGGGAGACCCTGGCCGAAGACCGCCCGAGGTGGAGAAAGTGCATCCGGGAGGCCGTTGAGATCTTCGAGTCTCAACGCAAAAAGCGTGAAGAGGTCAAGCGCAGGCAGCGGAAGGAGCGCGCGGCAAATCAGCCCCACCCACTCCTTCCCTCGATGAATGTCTGTTACCACCTGTAACAGGGTCTGTAGCTCTCGTATTGGATTGTTCAGCCATCAAAGAACTCACTTTGGTAGTCAAGCAAGTCTTCCTCGATTCCGACTGCCTATGATGACTGAGTAAGCGCTGCGCAGTACTGAGGGAGCGCCACACGGTCGGAGGGGCAGTACTGAAGGAGCGTCCCACTATTGGAGGGGCAGTACTGAGGGAGCGCTGCAATGTCGGAGGGGCAGCACTGAGGAGCGCCGCACTATTGGAGGGGCAGTTGAAGAAGAACAGGGAATTATAGCCAATACTTATCCCTCAATCAGCACAACAAAAACAGATTATCTGGTATTATCACATTGCTGTTTGTGGGAGCTTGCTGTGCGCAAATTGGCTGCCGCGTTTCCCACATTACAACAGCGGCTACACTCCAAAAAATACATCATTGGCTGTAAAGTGCTTTGTGGGGTCCGGTGGCTGTGAAAGGCTCTATATAAATGCAAGTCTTTTCCCCTGTTTACAGAAAGCGGTACGAAGGGCAGATGAAGGAGCTGGAGAAGAAATCGGAGCAGCACAGGGAGCCGCTCGGCAAGCTGCAGCAGGACTTCCAGAAAGCCCAGGGGAAGGTCCCCATCAAAGTGTGATCCCCCCCACTCCCCCACTCCCCTGTCCAATCCCCTCTGCCCCCTGCACCCACCCTTACCCCATGTCCACACCAGGATTCGTAACCTTTCAATGATCAATGACTCACTCCTGGTTTTGAGGAGACTTGGTGGGCAGGTTTGTGGAGGAGAGGCCCTGTGGAAAAGGTATTAAACGGGGGCCACGGCTTAATCCTTCACGCTCCGGGTCTTAAAGGAGTTAAATCGCCCCAGAGAGTGGTGAACCTGTGGGATTCTCCACCACAGAAAGTTGTTGAGGCCAATTCACTAAATATATTCAAAAAGAAGTTAGATGAAGTCCGTACTACTAGGGGGATCAAGGGGTATGGCGAGAAAGCAGGAATGGGGTACTGAAGTTGCATGTTCAGCTATGAACTCATTGAATGGCGGCAGGCTAGAAGGGCCGAATGGCCTACTCCTGCACCTATTTTCTATGTTTGTTTGTTTCTATGTTTCTCTATGCAGCCCAATTCTTGGGAAAAATGTTCTTACTGATTGTAAGTGCGTACTCCAAACAAATTGAATGCATGATAATGTCGGCAAGCACGTCCGCTGCCACCATTGAAAGCCTACTGGCCATGTTTGCCATGCATGGCCTGCCTGATGTCCTTGTGAGTGACAATGGGCTGTGCTTTACCAGTGCCGAGTTCAAGGAGTTCATGACCCGCAATTGGATCAAACATGTCACATCTGCTCCGTTTAAACCAGCATCCAATGGTCAGGCAGAACGAGCAGTTCAAACAATTAAGCAGAGCATGAAAAGAGTAACTGAAGGCTCACTGCAGACTCGCTTATCCTGAGTCCTGCTTAGTTACCGCACAAGACCCCACTCGCTCACTGGGATCCCTCCTGCTGAACTGCTCATGAAAAGGGCACTTAAGACAAGGCTCTCGTTAGTCCACCCTGATCTACATGAACAGGTGGAGAGCAGGCGGCTTCAACAGAATACATATCATGATCACGCAAATGTGTCATGCGAAATTGAGATAAATGATCCTGTATTTGTGTTGAACTATGGACAAGGTAAAATGGCTTCCTGGCACTGTTTTGGCCAAAGAGGGGAGTAGGGTGTTTGTGGTCAAACTCTCAAATGGAGTCACCTGCAGGAAACACTTGGACCAAACCAAACTCAGATTTGCAGACTATCCAGAACAACCCACAATAGACTTTACCTTTTTCAATCTCCCAAAACCCACACATGTGGCAACCGACCCAGCAGTTGACCATGAAGCAGAACCCATCACCTGCAGCAGCCCAGCAGGACTCACCACCCCCAGCAGCCCAGCAAGGCCAGCTGCGCAGCGAGGGCCCAACAAACGATTCACCAAAATCAACATTTGCACCGAGATGATCAAGCAGGGAAAGGAAGGCCCCAGATTGACTCACGTTATAAATAATTACACTATTGATTTTGGGGGTGGTGGAGAGGCGGGGGGCAGGGAGTGTTGTTATGGATGTAAACCTGTAAATACCATGTCTAACCACTAGAGGGCTTATTCCCTGGAGTCCCAAGGGATCCCAAAATCCCTTGGGAGCACCTGTAAATAAGGAGGCCTCAGAGAGGCACTCTGAGATCTGTAATAAAGGACTACGGTCACACCTTACTTTGAGCTTGCAGTATCTAGTCTGACTCTTTATTCAAGACATAACAGTGGTAGTCACCAGGCATCTGACGTTTTCTTTGACCTGATTATGCACCCTATGATTCGATGAAGGTTGGCGGCCTTTGACTTTCCATTTGTTTGCTTTTGATAATGTGATTATCGCGTCTGGTTCCGTTGTGACTGGTTGTCCCATATATGCGACATGTCTTGCCCCTATAGTGGCTGCAGTATTTTCCACATGCTCTCTATTTGCTTTCCTAATTTTACTTTTAATTGCATCCCTGCACTTTCTATACTCCTCTGGAGTTTCTGCAGAATTAAGCCCTTGTTATCTGTCATAAGCCTCCCTTTTTTTCTTTATCCTACCCTTGACATCATGGGGGGGCTCTGGATTTGTTAGTCCCACCCCTTTTATTTAAGGGAACATACTTGCTCTGAACCCTCCAGGTCTCCTCCTTGAATGCCTTCCACCTTCTACATGCCCAGCTTCAGTCTCTAAAATTAACTCCAGAACCACCCTCTCCCATGTTGGGCTTGCTACGTACTGGCTAAAAAAGTTCTCCTGCATGCATTTTAGAAATTCTGTACCCTCTATACCTTTCACACTAATTTTATCCCAGTTAATATTACGGTAGTTGAAAGCCTCTACTACTACTGCCCTATAGTTTTTCCACTTCTCAGAAATGTGCTGACATTTTCTCTTCTATGTCCCTCTGACTGTTTTTGAGGCCTATCGTACACTCTCAGCAGTATGATCGGCCTTTTTTTGTTTTGCAATTCAATTGAGCTTCCATACCTGCCCCTCTTTCAGCCATGTCTCAGTAATAGCTATACTATCATATGCCTAAGTTTGTATCAGTGCTCTCAGCTCATCTGCCTTATTCCCTATACTCCTTGCATTGAAGTATACAGCATTTAGCAATGCCAAACTCCCTTGTTGTCCATCTTCTCGTTATCCCCGGTGTCCTGGCGAATATTTATCCCTCAATCAACATAGCAAAAACAGATTATCTGGTCATTATCACATTGCTGTTTGTCGAAGTTTGCTGTGCGCAAGTTAGCTGTCGCGTTTACAATATATTACAATAGTGATCACCCTTCAATGGCTGTAAAGCACTTAAAAAATTCCGATGGTCAATAAAGGCACTCCATAATTGTAAGTCTTTCTTTCTTTTACTATTTCATCCAGAACAGCACTTTGAGAGATGCGAGTGATCTGTGACTGTGAACCGGGGTGGCTCCGCCCACAAAAAGATGACATCAGCAGGTAGAATCAGGATGTGCTGAGATTGAACAATGGCTGTCAGAGAGCAGACCGAGAAGAGTTGGCCCCAGGAGGCAATTTGTTCCATCTGTCTGGATTTCTTCACCGATCCAGTTTCACTGGAGTGTGGGCACAAATTCTGCCGCCCCTGTATCACTCAGTGTTGGGAAAAGGAGACAAACTCCTGCTCGGAATGTAGAGAAGAGTTTCTGGAAATAAACCTCAGAGACGGTTGGGCCTCAGCAAGTCTTGACCAGAAAGCTCAAAAATTAAACCTCAATCTGAAAGAGAAGGAATGTAATCTTCACTGTGAGAAACATCAGGAAGAACTGAAGCTGTTTTGTGAAACTGACAAGAAGTTGATCTGTGACACTTGTGGAGATGCGCGGGAACACAGAGAGCATCGCTTCATGCCCATTAAAGAAGCTGTTGAAATTTACAAGGTAAAAGGGAACAGATTTGATCACCTGATTATTTTATCATATTTTCATGGTCTAATATTTTTTATTTTGTGCTTTTCTCTCCCAATCTCAGGATCAGCTGAAATCTTCATTAGATTCTCTCACAGAGAAGAAATCAGCAGTTCTAAAAATGAAATTAAAACAGAAACAGCAGATTTCCGAAGTTAGGGTAAAGTCTCGTTGTGCTGATTTTCTGAGATCTCGGTTAGTTTTAAGAACATAAGAACATAAGAAATAGGAGCAGGAGTAGGCCATATGGCCCCTTGAGCCTGCTCCGCCATTTAATACGATCATGGCTGATCTGATCATAGACTCGGGTCCACTTCACTGCCCGTTCCCCATAACCCCTTATCGTTTAAGAAACTGTCTATTTCTGTTTTAAATTTATTCAATGTCCCGGCTTCCACAGCTCTCTGAGGCAGTGAATTCCACAGATTTACAACCCTCAGAGAAGAAATTCCTCCTCATCTCAGTTTTAACATGGGTGGCCCCTTATTCTAAGACTATGCCACCAAGTTCTAGTTTCCCCCATCAATGGAAACATCCTCTCTGCATCCACCTTGTCAAGCCCCCTTATAATTGTATATGTTTCAATAAAATCATCTCTCATTCTTCTGAATTCCAATGAGTAGAGGCACAACCTACTCAACTTTTCCTCATATTCAACCCCTTCATCTCCGGAATCAACCTTGTGAACCTTCTCTGAACTGCCTCCAAAGCAAGTATATCCTTTCGTAAATATGGAAACCAAAACTGCACGCCGTATTCCAGATGTGGCCTCACCAATACCCTGTATAACTGTAGCAAAACTTCCCTGCTTTTATACTCCATCCCCTTTGCAATAAGGGCCAAGATTCCATTGGCCTTCCTGATCACTTGCTGTACCTGCATACTAACCTTTTGTATTTCATGCACAAGTACCCCCAGGTCCCGCTGTTCTGCAGCACTTTGCAATCTTTCCCCATTTAAATAATAACTTGCTCTTTGATTTTTTTCTGCCAAAGTGCATCACCTCACACTTTCCAACATTATACTCCATCTGCCAAATTTTTGCCCACTCACTTAGCCTGTCTATGTCCTTTTTGTGTCCTCCTCACACATTGCTTTTCCTCCCATCTTTGTATCATCAGCAAACTTGGCTACGTTACACTCAGTCCCTTCTTCCAAGTCGTTAATATAGACTGTAAATAGTTGGGGTCCCAGCTATTCCTGTGGCACACCACTAGTTACTGGTTGCCAACCAGAGAATGAACCATTTATTCTGATTCTCTGTTTTCTGTTAGTTAGCCAATCCTCTTTCCATGCTAATATATTACCCCCAATCCTGTGAACTTTTATCTTGTGCAGTAACTTTTTATGTGGCACCTTATCAAATGCCCTCTGGGAGTTCAAATACACCACATTCACTGGTTCCCCTTTATCCACCCTGTTCATTTCATCCTGAAAGAATTCCAGTAAATTTGTCAAACATGACATCCCCTTCATAAATCCAAGCTGACTCTGCCTGACCGAATTTTGCGTTTCCAAATGTCCTGCTACTGCTTCTTTAATAATGGACTCCAATATTTTCCCAACCACAGATGTTAGGCTAACTGGTCTATAGTTTCCTGCTTTTTGACTGTCTCCTTTTTTAAATAGTGGTGTTACATTTGCAGTTTTCCAATCTGCTGGGACCTCCCCAGAATCCAGGGAATTTTGGTAAGCTATAACTAATGCATCCACTATCCCTGCCGCTACTTCTCTTAAGACCCTCGGATGCAAGCCATCAGGTTTTATCTGCCTTTAGTCCCATTATCTTACTGAGTACCACCTCCTTAGTGATTGTGATTGTGTTAAGTTCCTCCCTCCCCTATAACCCCTTAACCATCCACTGTTGGGATATTGTGAGTGTCCTCTACCGTAAAGACTGATACAAAATATTTGTTCAGAGTTTCTGCCATCTCCATGTTCCCCATTACTAATTCCCTGGTCTCATTCTCTAAGGGACCAACATTTACTTTAGCCACTCTTTTTCTTTTTATATACCTATAGAAGCTCTTGCTATCTGTTTTTATATTTTGTGCTAGTTTACTTGTATACTCTATCTTCCCTCTTGTAATCATTTGTTTAGTCATCCTTTGCTGGCTTTTAAAAGCTTCCCAATCTTCTGTCCTCCCACTAGTTTGGGCCATATTGTATGCCCTTGTTTTTAATTGGGTATCATCCTTTATTTCTTTAATTAGCCATGGATGGCTATCTTTTCTCTTACACCCTATCCTCCTCACTGGAATATATTTTTCTGGAGAGTTATGAAATATCTCCTTAAATGTAGGCCACTGTTCATCAACCGTCCTACATTTTAATCTATTTTCCCAGTCCACTTTAGCCAACTCTGCCCTCATACCTTCATAGTCTCCTTTATTTAAGCTTAGTACGCTGGTTAGAGATCCAACTTTCTCACCCTCCAAGTGAATTTGAAATTCAATCATGCTATGATCACTCATTCCAAGGGGATCCTTTACTAGTAGATTGTTTATTAATCCTGTCTCATTATACAGGACAAGATCTAAGATAGCCTGCCCCCTGGTTGGTTTCGTTACATACCGCTCAAGGAACCTGTCCCTTATGCATTCTCTGAACTCTTCCTCATGGCTACCCTGACCAATTTGATTTGTCCAAACAATGTGGAGGTTAAAATCACCCATGATTATTGCTGTTCCCCTTTTACAAGCCCCCACTATTTCCTGGTTTATGCTCCGACCAACAGAGTTGCTACTGTTAGGGGGCCTATAGACTACACCCCTTATTATTCCTTATCTCCTCCCAAACTGTTTCAACGTCCTGATCATTTGAGCCAATATCGTTTCTCACTATTGCAGTGATTCCATCCTTTATCAATAGAACTACCCCACCTCCTTTTCCTTTCTGTTTGTCCTTCCGGATTGTCAAATATTCCTGAATATTTAATTCGCAGTCCTGGTCACCTTGCAACCACGTCTCTGTAATGGGTATCAGATCATACCCATTTGTCTCAATTTGTGACATAAACTCATCTATTTTGTTACAAATGCTACGTGCCTTTAAATTTGTTTTTGTACCCTTTTTTCCTCCTTGTTTCCTCTCTCCTTCAAACTCACTTCTTTTATTTTTGCTTTCTAATTCCAGCTTTACTCCTCTCCCTACTGAATCTATTTTCAGGTTCCCATCCCCTGCCAAGCTAGTTTAAACCCTCCCTAACAGCAAACTCCCCCGCGAGGATATTGGTCCCAGCTCTGTAGAGGTGCAACACGTTGGGCTTGTACAGGTCCCATCTCCCCCAGAATCGGTCCCAGTGCCTCAGGAAACTAAAGCCCTCCCGCCTGCACCATCTCTTCAGCCACGTATTCATCTGTTCTATCCTCCTACTTCTGTATTCACTAGCTCGTGGCACTGGGAGTAATCCAGAGATTACTAACTTTGAGGTCCTGCTTTTTAATCTCTCTGCTAGCTCCCTAAACTCTGCCTGCAAGACGTCATCCCTCGTCCTACCTATGTCACTGGTACCAATGTGGACCACGACCTTTGGCTGTTCACCCTCTCCCCACAGAATGCCCTGCAGCAGCTCAGTGACATCCTTGACCCTGGCACCAGGGAGGCAACATACCATCCGAGAATCACGTCTGTGGCTGCAGAAACGCCTGTCTACGCCCCTGACTATTGAATCCCCTACCACGATAGCTCTTCCATTCTTCTTCTTCTCCCCCCCTCCCCCCACTCCACCCCACCCACCCCGTGCAGCTGAGCCACCCGTGGTGCTGTGGACTTGGCTCTGGCTGCACTCCCCAGAGGCACCATCTCCCTTACCGGTACTCAGAACAGAGCACCGGTTGGAGAGTGAGATGGAATCAGGGGACCTTTGCACTCCCTGCCTAGTCCTCCTCTTTTGTCCAGTGGTCACCCAATCCCTATCTGCCTGCACACTCTTAAGCTGCAGAGTGACCACCTCCTGAAACGTGCTAGCCACGTAGCTCTCAGTCTCGTGGATGCACCGCAGTGACTCCAGCTGCCGCTCAAGCTCCAAATCACGGAGCTCGAGTTGGTGTAGCTGGAGACACCTCCTGCACACATGGTCGTCCCGGCTGTGCGAAGCATCCAGGATTTCCCACATGCTACAGGATGTGCAATCCATGGGACTGAGCTGCCCTGCGATCCCTCTAGTTACACTCACAACTATCAAGTAGAACTAAACTCTAAACCTTAGCAAAACACCCCAACCGCTACTCAGCAAACAGCCAATTTAATGAACTGGTTCTCCTTAGATAATAAAGATCACATATATTTAATTGCAGTTCCCAACTTACAGCAATGCCAAAGATTTCTATCGCGGTACTTTAATTATGTTTTACATTTCATTTGATAGGAACAGTCGAGCAGACTGCAGACCCGCATCACATCCGAGTTCACTAAAATGCACCAGATTCTCACTGAGAAAGAGCAGCGTTTAATCCGAAATCTCAGGGAACAAGAGGGGAAGATTCTAGAACCAATGGAGAAAAACCTTCGAAAAATTCAAGAGAATTTAAATTATATTAAGGAAGAGCTCTTAAAGTTGCAGAAAGAGATGGAGGCAAAAGACGGGCTGACATTTCTGAAGGTGAAGGTGGGTCAGTTCAGTGAAACTTCACACAGTCACAAAATAACCGATGATAACTGAAATAAGTGCAGCCTTTGCTGAATATTTTGAAACTGATTTAAACCGATTGTTTTGTCTATTTCGGGGTGGTTCTGTGCACAGCGAATTAACCGGCTCCCACAGTGTCCGCACATTCCCGGGAATACCTGAGACCTCCCGGGAATGAGTTGTCCTGATCGTGAGATTTTGCAGTAATTATTTCCGTGTTGCGCACATTTAAGTCACTTTGCAATTATGTCCTAGAAGTCACTTTGCAATCGAGTTACAGTTTCATATTGTGAGTGTGTGGGTGTGTGGTACGGTGGGTGTGACAGTCCGTGTCTGTCAGTGGCACTGATGTTGAGTTCCAGTATCTGACACACAAATCAGATATTTCAACTACTTACAATCATAGAATCCTACAGCACAAAAGGCCCACTGTGTCTGTGTGGTTCTTTAAAACAGTGATCCAATTAGTCCCACTCCCTGCCCCCTGCTCTTTCCCCATGGCCCTGCAACTATTTTTGCCTTTTTGAAGTTTATATCCAATTCTCTTTTTGAAAATAACTACTGAATTTACTTCCTCCACCCTGTCAGTCAGTGCATTCCCGGTCATCATAATTCATTATCAAAAAATCTCCACTCTTTTTTTGCCAGTTATCTTAAAGATTTGTGTTTGTGATTCCCTGGGCCTCTGTTCCTGCATCACATTTAAATTGTTCCATTTAGTTTACAATGCCTCTCCTCATTCTTCCTTCCAAAATGCATCACTTCAGACTTCCAGGCACAACATTGTATCCGCCCTGTGTCTGCTTATTTCACCAGCCTGTCTGTGTCCTCCTGAAGTCTTTTCCTGTCCTCCTCACTGTTTGTGGTTTATTTATTTCAGGAGGAAGCTTATTGGAAGGCAAGGTAGGACATGCTCTTTACTGAAACTCTGCACACTTTGGTAAAATAACTCCGAAATGTGTTCATGGCCAATGTATAACATCAACTGTTCAATATTTACAGGATTAGTGTCGATATTCAAGTACAATCAGAAGCAGATGGCGCCCTGTATTTTGGAAAGTTCAATGGCCCTGTAGAATACATATCGTGGAGAGACATGATGTACGTCATAAACCCCGGTAAATCTCTCACATTCTTTTTCATGATTTATAAATCCACATGAGAAGAGTCCAAACCGGAGCCCAGCCCCTATATTGAATGATAACTGATGTCCGTGTCTGGTCTGGGAGTCAGGAGTCAGGAGTCTGGATAAGGGAGTGCTTGTTGTGATATTGAATTATTCTAGGCCCCAAACAGTATTGAGAAGAAAAACCTCCATGTGTTTAACACAGTATCTGAGTCTACAGCAAAGTAGCGCTAGGCTCAACCTTAGAAAAGGGAGGGTAAAAAGGCAGTTTAGATTGAGCGAGGTTGGGTTTTTGAGGGACCCTATTGATCGGGCAGGCAGTGAACCCACTGCTTGCCCCATGAAATTGGTCAGAGGCCCATCCATTCTCAGGGTTGGGCTTCAGTACAATATTGCTGGAGAGTTGCCCACGGGTTTGGATCGTGAGAAGGTGCTCGGTGGTCCTTGAGGGTGGAGGCAGGAGACAGGAAATCTGACGACTCCTCCCGGGAGGCGAGTGAGCAGGTGCTGTTTAAAGGTGGTGTGGGGGTGTGGGTGGGTGCAGGATAGTGCAATGGGGGTAGAAGGCCCAGGAGCAACCAGTAACAGGCAGGATAATTGATGTACCTCCTGGCCACAGAGAAATTGCTACCAAAAAAACTTGCATTTCTACGCCATCCTTCATGGCATCAGGGTGTCCCAACGCGCTTTACAGCCAATTGACTACTTTGAAGTGTAGTCCTGTTGTAATGTATGTTGGAACCTGTCACAATCTCTGCACCATTATCACCAACTCCATCCCCTCCTTATCCAGAGTCTCAGGCTGGACCAGACAGTTTGTAACCTTGCTGTTGAGTCTCGAGCTGCACTTCTGAGCCCAGATTGTGACAATGACAGAGAGTGCCTGCTTCAACCTCTGATACATTGCCTGTCTTCAGCACTACCTTAGCCCATCTAATGCTGAAACTCTCATCCCTGCTTTTGTCACCTCCAGTTGCCACGATTCCAATGTTCACCTGACTGGCATCCCATTCTTCACTCTGTTCCAACTGCCTATAGATGCAGCTCTGCTGTGTTAACTATTGATTATCTTTATGACCAAAGTCAGCTCATAAATCCTGATAAGGTGTGGAGACGAAGTTTAGTCTGAGTTATTGCTGGAGAATTGGCAAGAGTTAAGGAGATAGCAGGTGCACAATATAGATGCGGGAGCAACTACAAGATTGAATGCATTTCCTGACTGTGTCACCAAAGCCTATTTATTGGAGGTCAAGATCCCGGCCAGTAACATGGTCAGAGTTGAAGAGATTGTGTGATGAACACTTGGTGGTATTATTGCTTTTCTTCTGTGTTAACACGATTGTGATAAATCTAAGAGAGCCTATGACTTGGTGTTGAGTACATGGTGTTGGAATTTCAATCGGCGGAGAGTAAACATTGGGATTAGGGCCAGATTTTGCCAGGTTAGAAGTTATCATCTCGGTTCATGGCAGTGAGTGACTGGGTACTTTTCCAGAGAGTGAAGGGCTGTTGTGGATAGGACAGTCATTTTGCAGTGTTTTGTGGTGTGACCTGATACTTGGTGAAATGGAATGAGAGTGAAAGATTGGAAACAGTTCACAAAACTGCCTGTGGGTCAACACCACTGATAGAGCCTTCCACACAGTAGGTGGCTTATCTGGACATTTCAAGGCCCTGATTTTCACTCCATATAATGTCGATGAAAATAAAATAGTGGGAAGTGACTGACTGTTAGTGGGGGGAGGTGAAGCAAGATTTTCTGATCATCCACACACTGTGTGCAAGGCTTCACTGGTGATACTGGGTGTTGGATAACTCTACCATCGAGGTTTAGATCAGTGGGGTCAGAGGTGAGGTTGGTTCATGCAATAGTTCTGCCCTGCATTTGCTACCAGGGTGCATCAGAGAAGATGAGCAGAGCCCAGAGGTAGGACTGGAATTCTGAATCATGCAGGAGGGTCGGTTTGAGGCTCTGATTTCTGGAGAGGGAATAATTGGTGCATGTCTTCATCATCATCATAGGCAGCCCTTCGACATCGAGGAAGACTTGCTTCCACTCTAAAAGTGAGTTCTCAGGTGACTGTACAGTCCAATTACAGTCTCTGTCACAGGTGGGGCAGACAGTGGCTGAAGGAAAGGGTGGGTGAGGAGTCTGGTTTGCCGCACGCTCCTTCCACTGTCTGTGCTTGATTTCTGCATGCTCTCGGTGACGAGACTCGAGGTGCTAGTCCTCCCGGATGCTCTTCCTCCACTTTGGGCGGTCTTGGGCCAGGGATTCCTAGGTGCCGGTGGGGATGTTGCACTATCAAGGAGGCTTTGAGGGTGTCCTTGAAATGCTTCCTCTGCCAACCTGGGGCTCACTTGCCATGTAGGAGTTCTAAGTAGAGCGCTTGCTTAGGGAGTCTCATGTCGGGCATGCATATGATGTGGCCCGCCCAACGGAGCTGGTCAAGTGTGGTCAGTGCTTCGATGCTGGGGATGTTAGCCTGAGTGAGAACACTGATGTTGGTGAGTCTATCCTCCCAGTGGATTTGCAGGATCTTGCAGAGGCAGCGCTGGTGGTCCTTCTCCAGCGCTTTGAGATGTCTACTGTATATAGTACACGTGTCTGAGGGCGGGTATCAATACTGCCTTGTAGACCATAAGCTTGGTGCCAGATTTGAGGTCCTAGTCTTCAAACACTCTCCCTCAGGTAACTGAAGGCTGCGTTGTCACACTGAAGGCGATGCATGTCCTATTGGCCCAATGTCACCACATGTAATGTGGGATCGCTGGGCTTGCTTCAGGGTCAATCATCTGTCCTGGACCATGTCTAGTGTAGGTTCCAGGAGAAGATGGATTCCTTCTCTGTGGGTGATGGGGTCCCTGAATTTGGGGCTTTCCCGGTTGTTGCAGTTTTGCTTGTATTCCTGGTCAGGCTGTTGCTCAGCTCATGATGTGGGCTGCAGCTTCTTCCTCAACTTCTTCATTCTCCTGCTCCCACTGTTCTAGTTCCCCTCTTGGAATCTTTATTCTTTCTCCCCTTTTCCCTGCTGTTAGCTCTTTTCCTCCCTTCTTCAGCAGTATCTCTTCTTTCTTTTGCTGCAGCAATCTTCTCTTTCCCATTTCTTTTGCTGAGGTTTTTTTAATTCAGTTCCCCTCTTCATTTTTAATCTTAACTTTTTTCTTTTTTCTTTCCCTTCTCTCTTTTTTTCTGGTGTCAGTACTTTCCCCCTCTCCACACATCGACCACGTGGGGCCCGCCTCCAGAGAGATTGCGGTAAAATTAGTCTGGGTAGTAACACAACATGGGCGATTGTAAATCAGTCGCCCATTTTACATTGCGCCCAATATTAATTCCCATTGAAGATCACCGAAATGAATATTGAGCAGAGCGTGATATGAGCTGATAATTCACTATCACCTCAAACAGCCCGAGACCAATTTCACCAACTGTGTCTCCAACCCACGTTAGAGTTCCTGTCACTGATTCCTTGTTAATTTTTAAGGCCCTTGATGCTCTCTGCAGGCACTGAGAATAGCGGGAGACTGGGGCTGCAGAGTTCCTCAAGAGTGGTACAGGACGTCAGAGGCAAAAGAAACCAACTAAAAACCCACAACTAACTTTCTGCTCCCAGTGTCTGCGGAGCACTTTCTGACCGTCTTTCCCCTCCCCCGTGCTCTCTCCTCCTCCCCTTCCCCCCCACCCCGCTCTCTCTCGCCTCCTCCCCCCCCGCTCTCTCTCCCCCTCCCCTCTCTCTCCCCCTCCCCCTCACTCTCTCTCTCTCCCCCTTCCCCCACCCCCCCGCTCTCTCTCTCCCCTCCCACCCCGCTCGCTCTCGCTCTCTCTCTCCCCTCCCACCCCGCTCGCTCTCGCTCTCTCTCTCCCCTCCCACCCCGCTCGCTCTCGCTCTCTCTCTCCCCTCCCACCCGCTCGCTCTCGCTCTCTCTCTCCCCTCCCACCCCGCTCGCTCTCGCTCTCTCTCTCTTCCCACCCCGCTCGCTCTCTCTCTCTCTCTCTCTCTCCCCTCCCACCCCGCTCGTTCTCTCTCTCCCCTCCAACCCCGCTCGCCCTCGCTCTCTCTCTCCCCTCCCACCCCGCTCGCTCTCGCTCTCTCTCTCTCTCCTCTCCCACCCCGCTCGCTCTCGCTCTCTCCTCCCACCCCGCTCGCTCTCGCTCTCTCCTCCCACCCCGCTCGCTCTCGGTCTCTCTCTCCCCTCCCACCCCGCTCGCTCTCACTCTCTCTCTCCCCTCCCACCCCGCTCGCTCTCGCTCTCTCTCTCCTCTCCCACCCCGCTCGCTCTCGCTCTCTCTCTCCCCTCCCACCCCGCTCGCTCTCGCTCTCTCTCTCCCCTCCCACCCCACTCGCTCTCGCTCTCTCTCTCCCCTCCCACCCCGCTCGCTCTCGCTCGCTCTCTCTCTCTCTCTCTCTCTCTCCCCTCCCACCCCGCTCGTTCTCTCTCTCCCCTCCAATCCCGCTCGCCCTCGCTCTCTCTCTCTCTCTCTCTCCCCTCCCACCCCGCTCGCACTCGCTCTCTCTCTCCCCTCCCACCCCGCTCGCTCTCGGTCTCTCTCTCCCCTCCCACCCCGCTCGCTCTCGCTCTCTCTCTCCCCTCCCACCCCACTCGCGCTCTCTCTCTCTCTCTCCCCTCCCACCCCGCTCGCTCTCGCTCGCTCTCTCTCTCTCTCTCTCCCCTCCCACCCCGCTCGCTCTCGCTCGCTCTCTCTCTCCCCTCCCACCCCGCTCGCTCTCTCTCTCCCCTCCCACCCCGCTCGCTCTCTCTCTCCCCTCCCACCCCGCTCGCTCTCTCTCTCCCCTCCCACCCCGCTCGCTCTCTCTCTCTCCCCTCCCACCCCGCTCGTTCTCTCTCTCTCTCTCTCCCCTCCCACCCCGCTCGCTCTCGGTCTCTCTCTCCCCTCCCACTCTCTCTCTCTCTCTCTCTCCCCTCCCACCCTGCTCGCTCTCGCTCTCTCTCTCTCTCTCTCGCTCCCCTCCCACTCCGTTTCCGCTCTCTCTCTCTCCCCCTCCCTCCTCCCACCCAGCTCGCGCGCTCTCTCTCTCTCTCCCCTCCCACCCCGCTCTCTCTATCCCTCCTCTCACCCTGCTCTCCCCTCCCACCCCACTCTCTCTCCCACTCCCCCTGCTCTCTCTCCCACTCCCCCTGCGCGCTCTCCCACTCCCCCTGCGCGCTCTCCCACTCCCCCTGCGCGCTCTCCCCTCCCCTGCTGTGTTCAGTGGTTTTCGGTTCTTTATCTCTGTGCGCTGCTTCTACTACAGCGCAGCATCTGGGGAAAACAATGTAAATCTACCCCCTGGAGTGGGAGCAGATTCCATGATCACAACCCAAAACCCAAAGGGGCACTTTAAAAAGGAAAGAATTTGAATAAATCACAGCAAGAAACTAAATCCCCGACTGTGTTACTTTAACTTTCCCCCAGCTCCAGCCTCTCTGACTCTGGATCCGAACACAGCCCATCCTCGGCTCATCCTGACTCAGGGCCGGACCCGTGTCAGACTTGGAGACAAATGGCAGTTGCTCCTTGACAACCCGGAGAGGTTTGATCCCTGGCTCTATGTCCTGGAATCGGAGGGATTTACTTCAGGAAGACATTACTGGGAGGTGGAGGTGGGGAACAAGAGTCGGTGGGGTCTGGGAGTGACCCGAGAGTCTGCTGGGAGGAAAGGGGGATTCACCCCTAGTCCTGAGACCGGATACTGGATTGTGGGGCTGACACAAAATGGATATTTTGCCCTCACCTCACCCTCAAGGACCCGCGTCACCCCAAGTGAGATTCCACGGAAGATCGGGGTGTACCTGGACTATGAGGGCGGACAGGTGTCATTTTACAATGTGGAATACATGTCCCAATTCCACACTTTCACCCACACTTTCACCGAGAGAATCTTCCCCATCTTCAGTCCGGGATCAAATGACAGCGGGAAAAACTCTGCACCGCTGACAATCTGCGGGGTTAAAGGTTACTAACGGGCCCATCCCATAATTTCACTATGCCTCCTTCCAGGTAATGGGCTCAGTCACAGGTGGTGCGGATGGTCCAAATGTCACCTGAGGGCAGGCCGGCTACAACTGAGTGACAATGTCTTGTTGGTGAGATGTGTTGTTTGAGTGGTGCAGTGGAACAAACTTGTGGCAACTGCTCCTGAGAATCCTGTAAAATTAAATAAAAACCTCAAGAACATCGAGAATCATTGGGGCCCAGAGACTGAGGAGAATTAAAACACGGGCAAAAATACACCAAGGGAACCACAGACTCCAGTTGGGAAGGTAAAGGTAACGAGGGGCAGGGGAGGGGAACTCAGGTGAGATAGAACACCAGTGGGAAGGACATGACAAAGGGGACTATCCGAGACACAGCAAATTCAATAATACCCGGGGGCAGGGGGTAGGAAAAAGTAAAATGGGCACCGGATAGAAGTGAAATCAAAAGGGAACAGGCGGGAGGAGTGTTAGGAACATGGCAACACCCAGGGAATGGAAATGATCAGAAGACTCAAGAGTGTGGAGTGTTTAGAATAGAAAGTGGACAAGGTCATCACCTGTGGAGAGAGAAGGCAGGTTAATATTCCGGGAATACACCCTGCATCGGAACTGGGAGCTGAAAGATCAGCGAGGGCCTGTGTCGGACTGGGGGAAAGAAGGAGGGGAAGAGAAGAAACAAATCGATGGTGAATTGTGGAGGGGAACTCACTGGGTGGAATGAGCTGTGAACAGCAGGAACCCGATGATCTTCCTGCCTGTAATGTTGCTCCACAGGCAGAAGGTGGCGCTACATGGCGGTGTTTGAGATGAATCAGCAACACCTCTGCTGCCTCATGGCGACATCATCTGAAAACACGGCGTCAGTTTCCACATGTACGCTGATGACACCCAGCTCTACCTCACTACCATTTCTCTTGACCCCTCCATAGTCTCTAAATTGCCAGATTGCTCTTCCAACATTCAGTACTGGATGAGCACATTTTTTTTCCAATTAAATGTTGGGAAGACCGAAGCCATTGTCTTTGGTCCCCTCCACAAACTGCGTTCCCTGGCCACCGACTCCAACCCTCTTCCTGGCATCTGTCTGAGACTGAACTGGACTATCTCAACATTGGATTCCTATCTGACCCGGAAATGAGCTTCTGGCCACATATCTACAGCATAACCCCTCCCTATCCCTGTAATCACCTCCAGCCCCACAACTCTTTTGGGGCAAACATAAACATTAAATCACGTGCCCCCCGATCTGGGGGACATTCCAAACATTTCCCAAGGCCCTTTTTTTTTGTACTTTTGCCTCTAGACTTGACTATTCCAACGCACTCCTGGCTGGCCTTCCATATTCTACCCTCCGTAAACCAGCTGTGATCCAAAACTCGGCATCATTATCATAGGCAGTCCCTCGGAATTGAGGAAGACTTGCTTCCACTCTTAACATGAGTCCTTAGGTGGTTGTACAGTCCAATACGAGAACCACAGTCCCTGTCACAGGTGGGAGAGATAGTCGTTGAGGGAAGGGGTGGGTGGGACAGGTTTGCCGCATGCTCTTTCTGCTGTCTGCGCTTGATTTCTGCATGCTCTCGGCGATGAGACTCGAGGTGTTCAGCGCCCTCCCGGATGCACTTCCTCCACTTAGGACCGTCTTTGGCCAGGGACTCCCAGGTGTCAGTGGGGATGTCGCACTTTATCAGGGAGGCTTTGAGGGTGTCCTTGTAATGTTTCCACTGCCCATCTTTGGCTCGTTGGCCGTGAAGGAGTTCCGAGTCGAGCGCTTGCTTTGGGAGTCTCGTGTCTGGCCTGCGGACAATGTGGCCTGCCCAGCGAAGCTGATCGAGTGTGGTCAGTGCTTCAATGGAGCCCGTGTCCTAACTCACACCAAATCCCGCTCACCCATCACCCCCTGTGCTCGCCGACCTTCTCCCCCTTGTTTACAAATCCCTCCATGGCCCTCGCCCCTCCCTATCCTTGTAATCACCTCCAGCCCCACAACTCTTTTGGGGCAAACATAAACATTAAATCACGTGCCCCCCGATCTGGGGGACATTCCAAACATTTCCCAAGGCCCTTTTTTTTTGTACTTTTGTAGTTTTTTTGGGTGGGCTCTAAAATCATAATTTACAAGTGCTCCCTATAAAAAGGGGCGGGGGACACTAAAAACCCGGCAATTAAAACAAATTAAACTTTAAAACATATAAAATCAAATTAAAATTTGGTTGCCGGGGGTGACAATGCACTCCAGTCCCTCTGGCGCCCACCTCTCCTCCAGCCCCACAACCCCCCGAGATGTCTGCGCTCCTCTAATTCTGCCCTCCTGACCATCCCTGATTATAATCGCTCCACCATCGGTGGCCGTGCCTTCAGCTGCCTGGGCCCCAAGCTCTGGAACTCCCTCCCTAAACCTCTCCACCTCATTTTCCTCCTTCAACCCGCTCCTTAAAACCTCCCTCTTTGACCGAGCTTTTGGTCACCTGCTGTAATTTCTTCCTATGTTTGGTCTTATAACACTGCTGTGACGTACCTGGGGACGTTTTACTGCGTGAAAGGCGCTATATAAACACAAGTTGTTGTTGTTGTCCCGCTCCCGGCCAATCACAGCACACAGCCCGCGCCCGCTCACAGGGGCAAAGACTGACGGCCGTTAAACATTAAATATTTAAACCCAACCGGCAAGTTCCGAGCGCGAGCCTCTTTCAACCCAAATCATGGGCGCAAACCCCACCTCCCGGCGGCGCTGATTGGTTAGTGGCGGCCCGGCGAGGAGTTCCAGTGGGAAGCGGATTGGCCGCAACACCTGTCACTCAGAATGAGGGAGGCGGGTTTCCGGCCGCCGCCGCCTGCTTTTATACTCGGGGGGGGGGGGTTTATTTCACACTTTGGATTCTTCTTGTTATTATTCACTCGGGGGGAGCCGGGGCGTCATGGCAACGGGTTTGGTGAGCGAGCTGGACAGTCGCTTCTTCCCCGGGAACCTGCTGAGCGGTGGCTGGGTAAGTGGGGGATGTGTTTGCTCCAGTCTGTACTATATATACTGTGTGGGATTTTGTTGTGGATTGTTACACAGAGGGGGAAACACATTTAAATAGTGTTTACAATGACAGGGTCTGCTGCCCAGTGAGTGAGCCACAGTCCTGGCTGGTGGCTACAGGATGTGCTGCAGATGGTACAGATCCAATGTGTAATCCATTGGAAGGTAATGCACCTAATTACCTACCTGCCAAGTCTCAGTTATTGGGAGTGGGCACGATATATCGTATCATTTTTAAATGAACAAACCACAGCCGTACCTTCAGCTGCCTGGGCCCTAAGCTCTGTATTCTCTCCCTAAACCTCTATAGCCTCTCTACCCCTCTCTCCTCCTTTAAGGCACTCCTTAAAACCTACCTCTTTGACCAGCTTTTGGTCATCTGTCTTAATATCGCCTCACGTATCTTGGTGTCAATTTTGTTCGACACTGATTTAATGTGATTCGATAAAGAACCAGGGGTGACGTGAACATTTTTTTTTAAACAGCGAGTTATTTTGATCTGGAACTACTTTTGAAACACAGAAACATAGAACATAGGTGCAGGAGTAGGCCTTTCTGCCCTTCGAGCCTGCACCACCATTCAATAAAATCATGGCTAATCATTCCCTCAGTGCCCCTTTCCTGCTTTCTCTCCATACCCCTTGATCCCTTTACCTGTCAGGGCCATATCGAACTCCCTCTTAAATATATGTAACGAACTGGCATCAACAACTCTGCGGTAGAGAATTCCACAGGTTAACAACTCCGAAGAAGTTTCTCCTCATCTTGGTCATATACAGGCCCAGTCGATCCACTCTCTCCTCATATGTCAGTCCTGCCATCCTGGGAATCAGTCTGGTGAACCTTTGCTGCACTCCCTCAATAGCAAGAATGTCCTTCCTCAGATTAGGAGACCAAAACTGAACACAATATTCCAGGTGAGGCCTCACCAAGGCCCTGTACAACTGCAGTAAGACCTCCCTGCTCCGATACTCAAATCCCCTAGCTGTGAAGGCCAACGTGCCATTTGCTGCCTTCGCCACCTGCTGTACCTGCATGCCCACTTTCAGTGATTGATAAACCATGACACCCAGGTGTCGTTGAACCTCCCCTTTTCCTAATCTGCCACCATTCAGATAATATTCTGCCTTCGTGTTTTTGCCACCAAAGTGGATAACCTCACATTTATCCACATTATACTGCATCTGCCATGCATTTTCCCACTCACCTAACCTTTCCAAGTCACCCTGCAGCCTCTTGGCATCCTCCTCGCAGCTCACACTGCCACCCAGCTTAGTGTCATCTGCAAACTTGGAGATATTACCTCAATTCCTTCATCTAAATCATTGATGTAGTATATTGTAAATAGCTGGGGTCCCAGCACTGAGCCCTGCAGCACCCCACGAGTCATTGCCTGCCATTCTGAAAAGGATCCGTTTATCTCGATTCTCTGCTTCCTGTCTGCCAACCAGTTCTCTATCCACGTCAATACATTACCCCCAATACCATGTGCATTACTTCTGCAAACCAATCTCTTGTGTGAGACCTTGTCAAAAGCCTTTTGAAAGTCCAAATACACCACATTCACTTGTGTACTTGTGGTTGTAATGTAGGAAACGTGGCTGTCAATCTGCGCACAGCAAGCTCCCACAAGGAACAATGTGTTAGCAACCAAATAATATGTTTTTTTGATGTTGGTTGAGGGATAAATATTGGCACGGCATTGTGGGTAACTTCCCCTGCTCATCAAAATAGAGCCATGAGATCTTTTACATCCACCTGAGAGGAAGCACGGTGCTCGGTTTAAGGTCTCATCCGAAAGACGGTACCTCCGACAGTGTATTGCTCCCTCAGCTCTGCATTGCAGTGTCAGCCTAGATTTTGTGCTCAAGGTTCTGGAGCAGGACTTAAACCCATAACCTTCTGAGTCTTAAAAACACCAAATTGGTAATACAGAAAAAGAAACAGGAGTTGGGGGCAGTTCTCGGTGCAATTATCTCCCTCCTGTCACGATAGGAAGGCGCAGTTTTAAGAGGATGACTTCTTTACCCAGAGAATGTGGAATTCACTACCACATGCAATGGTTGAGGCGAATAGCACTGAAGCAATTAAGGGGAAACTAGGTAAACATTCTTTATTATCCTTTTTTATTATCCTTTTTTGTCATCCTTTATTATCAGCCCCCCCTACCTCCTTTACCATTTGAGCCTGCTCTCCCGTTCAATAAGATAATGGCTGATCTTCGACCTTAACTCCACTTTCCTGCCTGATCCCTTGATTCCCCCAGAGTCCAAAAATCTATCGATCTCCGCCTAAAATATACTGAGAGACTCAGCATCCACAGCCCTTTGGGATAGAAAATTCCAAAGATTCACATCCCTCTCAGCGAAGAAATTCCTCCTCATCTCAGTCTTCAATGGCCGACTGCTTATCCTGAGACTATGTCCCCTAGTTCTAGACTCTCCAGACAAGGGAAACAACCTCTCAGCATCTACCCTGTCAGTCCCCCTCGGAATCTTGTGTTTCAATGAGAACACCTCTCTTCTTAATTCCAGAGAGTATGGGCCCAATGTACATTGGGGAGGGGGGAGCGGAAGGGGGATGGGGTGAGGAGGGGGATAGGGAGAGGAAGAGGAGGGGGAATGGTGAGGCGGAGGAGGAATGCAAATAATCCCCATAATATAATGGTGGGAAATCTTAGTCATGGGTTAAAATCAATCTGTGCATGGGATCTTCTGGGTTTTTTTGAGGGGCTGTCATCTATTGTAAGGTGTGTATGTATGTGCTTAAATTAGACTTGTGTAAAGAATATCCTCATAGCTGGAGTATGGGTAAGAAATGATGGAATTAGCAAGGGCAGGAAATGATGCTCTATCGGGACTATCTCAGTCACACACTGTCGCTGACTCGTGTCTGACAGTTTTTAGCAGAGGGCATGTCATGCTGCAATAATGGTGTATGTTAGTCCCGTAGAAAGAAAGACTTGCATTTATATTGCGCCTTTCACCAGCTCAGGACATCCCAAAGTGTTTTACAACCAAAGAAGTACTTTTGAAGTGTAGTCAGTGTTGTAAAGTAGGAAACACAGCAGCCAATTTACGCACAGCAAGATCCCACGAACAGCAATGTGGCAATGACCAACTCATCTGTTTTAGTGATGTTGGTTGAGGGATAAATATTGACCCAGGACACTGGGGTGAACTCCCCTGTTCTCCTTCCCAATAGCAAACTTGGTGTTGCCTAACTTTGCGTTTTATTTAAATTTCAGGATATCTTGTGAGCTGGAGGAGGGCAGGAATCTTACTGTGAATCTGTAATGTTGTTGAAATTTAGGAAGCTCAGTATTTCTGTTTATAGTTCAGCTGATTCTGTATGTCTTAACTCAGTATGTCCCAGCTCAGTGTGATTGGGACGCACTGTGTGTGAATGCAAAGCAGTTTGAGATTGATGGCGAGGGGAGATGTGCAGAGTAACTCTGAAGATCAGTAGTTTCCATTGACTGTGGATCAGGTGAGAATTTGACTCCACTTCAGCTTTGCAACAACTGCAACCATTCTGGAGTGAAGTTAAAACAGTTGGCCCAGCTAAGAATTATTAAAAATTCACTTTTGATCTTTCTAATTTGAGCAGAGCCCTGACTGTTGTCAGCGCCTAGAATCATAGAAACACACAGCACAGGAGGGGGCCATTCTGCCCATCGTGCTTGTGCTGGCTCTTTGAAAGAGCTGTCCCATTAGTCTCACTCCCTGCTCTTTCCCCCCCAAGCCCTGTGAATGTCTCCTAGTTAACTATTTATCCAATTCTCTTTTGAAAGTTACTATTGAATCTGCTTCCCCGCCCTTTCAGGCCGTGCGTTCCAGATCACCATAACTCACTGTGTAAGAATGTTTCCCCTCATTTCCTCCCCGGAATTTTTTTTTCCAATTATCTTCAGACCTTAGAGTTTCAATCCCAGGAGAAAATGAACATAATCCTACATTCTCTGAGGCAGAAGAATACCTCTTGACGATTTTGAGTTTAAGCAGTAAGAGAGCATCTCCGAAATGAAGGTGAATTCTCAGTGGGCCGATGTGGGCTGTGCCTGTATGGATAGCGTGTTATACACCCCATGTCTGGCTAACAGAACTCTAACACTGTGCATTTTCAGCAGCGTGGCTTGGTGTTTATTAAGCATTGTGATCAATGTGCTGGTGACCTGCGATAGCTTTGCTTTCTTCTTTAACAAACTCCTTTTGTCTTCACAGGAGCAGTCGAATCAATCTCAGAACCTCATCGATTCTGAATTTTCTAAATTGCACAATATTTTGGATGAAAATGAACGGAACTTGGTCGAAGAACTGAATGAGGAAAAGGATATTTTATTCAGAATGGAGACAAATCTGGGAGCAATCCGAGACCATTCACGATAAGCTTTTCTGGTTGTAGATAAATAACCTGAACTCGGGGATAGAAAGTACAATTTTGAAGTTTACAGATGATACAAAACTTGGCAACGTAGTGAATAGTGAGCAGGATAGTAGCGGACTTCAGGAGGACATAGACAGACTGGAGGAATGAGCAGACACATGGCAGATACAATTTAATGCAGATGAGTGTGAAGTGATTCACTTTGGGAGGAACAACATGGAGAGGCAGTATATTCTAAATGGTTCTATTTTGAGGGTTGTGCAAGAACAGAAGGAACTGGGGTAAATGTTTACATATTGAATATGGCAGGGCAAGTTGATGAGACATTCAAGAAAGCTTGTGGGATACTTGGCTTTGTAAATGGGAACATTGAGTTCAAAAACAAGGAAGTCATGCTGAACCTTTACAAATCACTGGTTAGGCCTCAGCTGGAGTATTGTGTGACCACACTTGAGGAAGGATGTCAAGGTCTTGGAGAGGGTAAGAAGCAGCTTTACTCAGATGATGGTAGGAATGAGGGACTTCAGTTATGTGGATAGATTGCAGGAGCTGGGATTGTTCCCGATGTTGGGGAAGTCCAGAACCAGGGCTTATAGTCTAAGGACAAGGGGTAAGCCACTTAGGACCGAGATGAGGAGAAACTTCTTCACCCAGAGAATTGTGAGCATGTGAGAGAATTCAGAGAATTGTGAGAGAATTCCACAGAAAGTTGTTGATGCCAGTTCGTTAGATATATTCAAAGGGGAGTTAGATGTGGCCCTTGCGGCTAAAGGGATTAAAGGATATGGAGAGAAAGCAGGAATGGGGTACTGAAATTGCATGATCAGCCACGATCATATTAAATGGTGGGACATGTTCGAAGGGCCAAATGGCCTACTCCTGCACCTATTTTCTATGTTTCTATTTTCTCCTTGGAGCAGAAAAGGTCAAGGGGACACCTAATAGAGATATTCCAAATTCTGAGGAGTTTTGATTGAGCAAACAGGGAGAAACTCTTTCTTCTGGCAAGAGGAACAGCAGCCAGAGGTCACAGATTTAAAATAATTGGCAAGAGAACTAGAGGGGAAATGTGGAAATATGTTTTCACAAAGGGCTGTTAAGATTTGGAACCTGAAAGGGTGGTGGAAGCAGATTCCAGAGGGACTTTCAAAAGGCAATTGGACATATACTTGAAGAGGACTAATTTGCAGGGTTATGGGGAAAGGCTTGGGTGTGGGAATAAATTGGACAGCTCTTTCACAGGATGAACAGCTTTAATCTCCTCGATGTCTTTGACATCCAGGCCCACATCACATCCTTGCTGTCTACTCTGCTCTGCCTGAATACTTTGAATTTTTTTTATTTATTTTTTTTTTTATTCAGAGTTGTAGAAATCTGGAACTCTCTCCCTCAAAAGACTGAATGCGAGGATCAAACAATTCAAGATTTCCAGACTGAGATGGGTAGATTTTTGTTGGTGAAGGGCATCAAGGGATATGGAGCAAAAGTGGGTAAATGCAGTAGAGGTACAGATCAGCCATGATCTAACTGAATGGTGGAACAGGCTCCTCCTGTCCCTGTGCACCATCCTCTGCAGTCAGCCATGTTTATAATATTCCCACAACACTGTAGTTCCCGAGTGCTACAGTAGCCTCGTGTTTTGGAATTGCTGATTCCTAATGCATTCACGTCTATACAGCTTACTGTAGATGTTCCCATCTTTTGGCCCCTAGTTTACCCTTGTTAATGTTACCTGGTTCTTGTATATCACCCACCTGCTGGCTAGATTCCACTCTGTAATCAATGTCATGTGGATCACCTTTCCTACTGGCCTTCTCCCTCCTATCCAATGTAAATGCTTCTTGCAGCTACTTCAACGTTCCTGACCAGTTCCATTGTTTTTTATTTGGTCATCTGTCCCATTTTTTGTCACAAGAATAATGCCATTTACTTTTCAAAGTCCCAGTATTATTTTAGCAGCAAGTTGACTGGCAGTTATTCATATTTTTGAGTTGTTTTACAAACATCTTTTTCACCCAGAACAGGAAGTATGTCAAAGGAAATTGCCTTGATTTTCTAAGCCATCCTTGCATGGGAGGTTCAGAGCCCTTACAGGATTTCTTACATTGTCATTTAACCCTTCCTGCTCCTTCAGTACCTTTTGTCATTTATCTTCAATGTGCACAGACCTATCTCTAGGTAACCAACTCATCATCATTACCACACTCATCACCACCCACCTCCCTACAGCCAGAATCTCCCTGCACCTCACCAACTGCATCTTTATCCTAACCAGCCCATCCACTTCACTAAAGTCTGACTCAATTAATCCAATACTATCCACTCGCTGTTGATCATTAGCTTTCCAGATCAGCGAGTTGCTCCACACTTTACTATTGACTCTCTAGCTCTTTCGTGCTGCACAGTCGAGCCTTGTTTAGTCTGTTTGGGCACTGCCATCGGTCTGCTGTGCGTTAACATTTGTGTTTCTGTCCATTTCAGGAGAGTCCGCCCGAGGAGCCATAGCTGGAGAAAATCATAAGAAAACGCATTTAAAAGTTCTTTATCTGAATGCACGCAGCGTTCATAACAAATTAGGTGAGCTGTTGGCACAGATAGTTACAAATGGGTATAATCTAGTAGCCATAACAGAGACGTGGTTGCAAGGTGACCAGGACTGGGAACTAAACATTCAGGGGTACTTGACAATTCAGAAGAACAGACAGAAAGGAAAAGGAGGTGGGGTAGCTCTGTTGATAAAGGATGGAATCACTGCAATAGTGAGAAACGATATTGGCTCAAATGATCAGGTTATTGAAACAGTTTGGGTGGAGATCAGGAATAACAAGGGGAAAAAGTCACTGGTGGCCATAGTGTAAAGGCCCCCTAACAGTAGCAACTCTGTTGGTCGGAGTATAAACCAAGAAATAGTGGGGGCTTGTAAAAAGAGAACAGCAACATGGGTGATTTTAACCTCCATATTGATTGGACAAATCAAATTGGTCAGTGTAGCCTTGAGGAAGAGTTCATAAAGTGCATAAGGGACAGGTTCCTTAATAAGTATGTAATGGAACCAACCAGGGGGCAGGCTATCTTGGATCTGGTCCTGTGTAATGAGACAGGATTAATAAACAATCTCCTAATAAAGGATCCCTTGGAATGAGTGATCATAGCATGATTGAATTTCAAATTCAGATGGAGGGCGAGAAAGTTGGATGTCAAACCAGCGTACTAAGCTTAAATAAAGAAGACTACAAAGGTATGAGGGCAGAGTTGGCGAAAGTGGGCTGGGAAAATAGATTAAAGTGTAGGACGGTTGATGAACAGTGGTGTAAATTTAAGGAGATATTTCATAACTCTCGAGAAAAATATATTCCAGTGAGGAGGAAAGGGTGTAAAAGAAAAGATTGCCATCCGTGGCTAACTGAAGAAATAAATGATGGTATCCAATTAAAAACAAGGGCATACAAAGTGGCCAAAACTAGTGGGAGGACAGAAGACTGGGAAGCTTTTTTAAAAACCAGCAAGGAATGACTAAAAAAAAATGATTAAGAAAGGGAAGATAGACTATGAAAGTAAACTAGCCCAAAGTATAAAAACAGATAGCAAGAGTTTCTTATGGCAGAGAACACTAAAAATATTCCAACAGTGGATAATCAAGGGGCTATAGTGGGGAAGGAAGTTAATACAATCACAATCACAAAGGAGGTGGTGTTCAGTACGATAATGGGACTAAAGGTAGATAAATCCCCTGGACCTAATGGCTTGCATCCTAGGGTCTTAAGAGAAGTAGTGGCTGGGATAGTGGATGCATTGGTTGTAATTTACCATAATTCCCTGGATTCTGGGCAGGTCCCAGCAGATTGGAAAACTGTAAATTTAACTCCACTATTTTCTTTAAAAAAAGGAAGCAGACAAAAAGCAGGGAACTATAGACCAGTTAGCCTGACATCTGTGGTTTGAAAAATGTTGGAATCCATTATTAAAGAAGCAGTAGCAGGACATTTGGAAAAGCAAAATTCAGTCAGGCAGAGTCAGCATGGATTTATGAAGGGGAAGTCATGTTTGACAAATTTGCTGGAATTCTTTGAGGATGTAACGAACAGGGTGGATAAAGGGGAACCAGTGGATGTGGTGTATTTGGATTTCCAGAAGGCATTTGACAAGGTGCCACATAAAAGATTACTGCACAAGATAAAAGTTCACGGGGTTGGGGGTAATATATTACCATGGATAGAGTATTAAATCCAAGGAAGAGGCATATAAATTGGCCAGAAAAAGCAACAAACCTGAGGACTGGGAGAAATTTATAATTCAGCAGAGGAGGACAAAGGGTTTAATTAGGAGGGGGAAAATAGTATATGAGAGGAAGCTTGCAGGGAACATAAAAATTGACTGCAAAAGCTTCCATAGATATGTGAAGAGAAAAAAATTAGTGAAGACAAACGTAGGTCCCTTGCAGTCAGATTTAGATGAATTTATAATGGGGGACAAAGAAATGGCAGACCAGTTGAACAATACTTTGGTTCTGTCTTCACGAAGGAAGACACAAATAACCTTCCGGAAGTACTAGGGGACCGAGGGTCTAGTGAGAAGGAGGAACTGAAGGAAATCCTTTAGGTGGGAAATTGTGTTAGGGAAATTGATGAGATTGAAGGCCGATTAATCCCCGGGGCCTGATAGTCTGCCTCCCAGAGTACTTAAGGAAGTGGCCCTAGAAATAGTGGATGCACTGGTGATCATTTTCCAGCAGTCTATCGACTCTGGATCAGTTCCTATGGACTGGAGGGTAGCTAATGTAACACCACTTTTTAAAAAAGGAGGGAGAGATAAAACGGGTAACTATAAACCGGTTAGCCTCACATCAGTAGAGGGGAAAAAGTTGGAATCAATTATTAAAGATGAAATAGCAGCGCATTTGGAAAGCAGTGACAGGATCGGTCCAAGTCGGCATGGATTTATTAAAGGGAAATCGTACTTGACAAATCTTCTGAAATTTTTTGAGGATGTAACTAGTAGAGTGGATGTGGTGTATTTGGATTTTCAAAAGACTTTTGACAAGGTCCCACACAAGTGATTGTTGTGCAAAATTACAGCACATGGTATTGGGGTTAATGTACTGACATGGATAGAGAACTGGTTGGCAGACAGGAAGCAGAGAGTCGGGATAAACGGGTCCTTTTCAGAATGGCAGGCCGTGACTACTGGGGTGCCGCAGGGCTCAGTGCTGGGACCCCAGCTATTTACAGTATACATTAATGATTTAGATGAAGGAATTGAGTTTGCGGATGACACTAAGCTGGGTGGCGGTGTGAGCTGTGAAGAGGACACTAAGAGGCTGCAGGGTGACTTGGAAAGGTTAGGTGAGTGGGCAAATGCATGGCAGATGCAGTATAATGTAGATAAATGTGAGGTTATCCACTTTTTTGGCAAAAACATGAAGGCAGAATATTATCTGAATGGCGGCAGATTAGGAAAGAAACGAGACCCTGGTGTCATGGTACATCAGTCATTGAAAGTTGGAATGCAGGTACAGCAGGTGGTGAAGAAGGCAAATGGTGTGTTGGCCTTCATAGCGAGGGGATTTTGAGTATAGGAGCAGGGAGGTCTTACTGCAGTTGTACAGGACCTTGGTGAGGCCTCACCTGAATATTGTGGTTCAGTTTTGGTCTCCTAATCTGAGGAAGGACATTCTTGCTATTGAGAGAGTGTAGCGAAGGTTCACCAGACAGATTACCAGGATGGCAGGACTGACATATGAGGAGACACTGGATCGACTGGGCCTATATTCACTGGAGTTTAAAAGGATGAGAGGGGATCTCATAGAAACATATAAAATTCTGACGGGATGAGACAGGTTAGATGCAGGAAGAATGTTCCTGATGTTGGGGAAGTCCAGAAGCAGGGAGCACAGTCTACGGATAAGGGGTAGGCCATTTAGGATTGAGATGAGGAGAAACTTCTTCACTCTTGTTGTTAACCTATGGAATTCCCTGCCACAGAGAGTTGTTGATGCCAGTTCATTGGATATATTCAATAGGGAGTTAGATATGGCCCTTACGGCTAAGGGGATCAAGGGGTATGGCAAGAAAGCAGGAAAGGGGTACTGAGGTGAATGATCAGCCATGATATTGAATGGTGGTGCAGGCTCGAAGGGCCAAATGGCCTACTCCTGCACCTATTTTCTATGTTTCTATGTTTCTTAACCGATAAGGGAATAAGGGGTTATGGGGATCGAGCAGGGAATTGGACCCGAGTCCATGATCGGATCAGCCATGATTGTATTAAATGGTGGAGCAGGCTCGAGGGGCCGTATGGTCTACTCATGCTCCTAATTCTTCATTCTTGTGTTTCTTATTATTCATATGCGTAATTTTCTTTGCAAAATACTTTTTCACCAAAATCAGGAAGTATAACAAAGGAAATTCCTTGATTTTTTTTTTAATCCATCCTTGCATGGGAGGGTTCAGAGCTCCTACAGGATTTCTTACATTGTCATTTAGCCCTTCCAGCTCCTCCGGTACCTTTTGTCATTTATCTTCAATGTGCACAGACAAAGGGACCTGGGAGTGGATGTGCACAGATCCCTGAAGGTAGCAGACCAGGTGGATAAGATGGTTAAGAAGGCCTATGGAATGCTTGCCTTTATCAGCCGAGGCATAGATTATAAGAACAGGTGGGTTATGCTTGAACTGTATAAAACACTGGTTAGGCCACAGCTGGAATACTGCATGCAGTTTTGGTCACCGCATTACAGGAAGGATGTGATTGCACTGGAGAGGGTACAAAGGAGATTTATGAGGATGTTGCCGGGATTGGAGAATCTTAGCTCTGAGGACAGATTGGATAGTCTGGGTTTGTTTTCCTTGGAACAGAGGAGGCTGAGGGGAGACCTCATTGACGTGTATAAAATTATGAGGGACCTAGATATAGTGGATAGAAAGGGCCTATTTCCCTTAGCAGAGGGGTCAACAACCAGGGGGCATAAATTTAAACTAATTGGTAGAAGGTTTAGAGGGGATTTGAAGGGAAATTTCTTCAGAGGGTTGTGAGAGTCTGGAACTCACTGCATGAATGGGTAGTAGAGGCAGAAACCCTCGTCACATTTAAAAAATATTTGGATGTGCACTTGAAGTGCCATAGCCTGCAGGGTTACGGACCTAGAGCTGGAAAGTGGGATTAGGCTGGGTAGCCTCTTGTTGGCCGGTGCAAACACAATGGGCCGAAATGGCGACCTTCCATTCTATAAACATCTGCAGTCTGCTGTGGGTTAACATTTGTGTTTCTGTCTATTTCAGGAGCGTACGCCCGAGGAGCAGAGGTACGACATACTCTCCAAAAATAACGGAACAACATTATAAAGTAGGATATTGAAGGGCTGGTTTTATTTTATGCTGTTCAATATTTCATATTTACATTATTAGTGAAGACAACCATCAGCCAAACATAGCAGAAGGCAGCCTGTCTCTGGGAGCATTTAAAGGGCCCACCCAGTATAGAGTGTGGAGACATAGAAAACATAGAAACATAGAAAATAGGTGCAGGAGCAGGCCATTCAGCCCTTCGAGCCTGCACCGCCATTCAATGAGTTCATGGCTGAACACGAAACTTCAGTACCCCCTTCGTGCTTTCACGCCATACCCCTTGATCCCCCGAATAGTAAGGACTTCATCTAACTCCCTTTTGAATATATTTAGTGAATTGGCCTCAACTACTTTCTGTGGTAGAGAATTCCACAGGTTCACCACTCTCTGGGTGAAGAAGTTTCTCCTTTTATATCGGTCCTAAATGGCTTACCCATTATTCTTAGACTGTGACCCCTGGTTCTGGACTTCCCCAACATTGGGAACATTCTTCCTGCATCCAACCTGTCCAAACCCGTCAGAATTTTAAACGTTTCTATGAGGTCCCCTCTCACTCTTCTGAACTCCAGTGAATACAAGCCCAGTTGATCCAGTCTTTCTTGATAGGTCAGAGACATGTAATGGACATTCTTAACCCTGGTATGGAGGGCCTTTCCTGTTTTCTCACTTAACCTGTAAAACCCTCAATAAGGGGCACATCTTAAGAATACCAAATTTGAGTACAAGAATGTAAATATTATCCATACCCACTTCAAATAAGAAAATAAATGAAGTGGCAGCAAGTGATGTCTGCTTCATGATTTATAATGCAACAAACAAAAAATAATTAAAACTATTTTAGAAGCAATCAGCCATTATAATTCATTCATTAGTAAAAAAAAAGTCATTTAAATCATTAATCTGTTACAGTGGGTTCTTTCATGGTTTAAAACTGGAGAATTAATGCATGAGTATATTTGGTCAAATCACTTTTGATCACCTCCTATCTCCCCAAACCCGTTTTCCATATAAAAAGCACAAGTCAGGAATGTGATGGAATACTCTCCACTTTCCTGGGTGAGTGCAATTCTAACAAAGTTCAAGCAGCTCGACACCATCCAGGACAAAGCAGCCGCTTGATCAGCACCGACCCATCACCTTAAACATTCACTCCCTCCACCACCGTCGCACCATGCCTGCAGTGTGTACCATCTACACGTTGCACTGCAGCAACTCCCAAACCCATGACCTCTACCACCTAGAGGGACAAGGGCAGCAGGTGCAGGGGAACACCTCTCCTACAAGTTCCCCTCCAAGTTACACACCATCCTGGAAATATATCCGCCGTTCCGTCATTGTCGCTGGGTCAAAACCCTGGAAATCCCTCCCTAACAGCACTGTGGGAGCACCTTCACCTCACAGACTGCAGCAGTTCAAAAAGGTGGCTCACCACCCCCTTCTCGAGGGCAATGAGGGATGGGCAATAAATGCTGGCTTTGCACCACCATATCCCAGGAATGAATGAACAAAATACAGAAGAAACTTTCAACATGGAATTTTCACACTTCTGTGAAAAAAGATTAAGAAACGGTCTTGAAGGGAGTGGAACACGGGGAAGGTTGAAAATATTTGTGAACAAAATGAAGTAAATCAGAAATATAATGGTTAAGTGATGTCAGGAATGTTTTTAAATCTGTAGATTTTGGAAAGAAGCAGAGACAGAACAAAATAAAAAACTGCGGGATTTCTGAGCGGCCTCCAGCGGGTGTTTGAAGAGCAGCTGGTTCGGCCGCTCAACGCGCCCTCACTCCGCCCATTTGTACCTCAGAATTGCAATCAGGGTCCTCTGTACGTCACGGGACCCCGGTCTGACGCGGTTTCCCCCCTGAAACAGGCGGGCGTTCCCGCTGCCCATCTCAGGACCCCACCCAAGGTGGCGATGGCTGAAGCACCAGCGTAAACTTTAGTGCCATTTCCAGTTGACTATCACTCCGGTTACACCAGGCCGGGGCTCTTATAATCAGCCCCGTTAGTTCAGGATAGGAGCAGGAGGAGGCCATTCAGCCCCTGGAGCCTGTCCCGCCATTAAATGAGATCATGGCTGAGCTGTGTCCTAACTCCATATATCCGCCTTTGGCCCATTTGCTTAATAAATTTGGTTAACAAAAATCTATCAATTTCAGGTTTAAAATTAACAATTGATCCAGCATCAATTGCGGTTTGCGGAACAGAATTCCAAACCTCTACCACTCTGTGTGTAGAAGTGTTTCCTAACTTCACTCCTGAAAGGCCTGGCTATAATTTTTAAACTCTGCCCGATTCCTAGACTCCCCAAGCAGCTAAAATACTTTCTCTCTCGTTTCTCCCTATCGGTTCGTATTAATATTTTGAAAACTTTGATCAAATCACCTCTTGCCCTTCTAAATTCCAGGGATGGGTAAAGTAAGGATCCTCAGGCTGGAGCAAGGAGCAAATAAAACAAACAAGATGTTTAGTTCATGCACTGATTCATCTCAAACACCGCCATGTAGCGCCACCTTCTGCCTGTGGAGCAACATTACAGGCAGGAAGGTCACCGGGATCATGAGAACATAACAAATAGGAGCAGGAGTCGGCCCTGTGGCCCCTCGAGCCTGCTCCACCATTCAATAAGATCATGGCTGATCGTCGACCTCAACTCCACTTTCCCTCCCGATCTCCATATCCATTGATTACCCGAGACTCCACAAATCTATCGATCTCAGCCTTGAATATATTGAGAGACTCAGCATCCACAGCCCTCTGCAGCAGAGAATTCCAAAGATTCACAACCCTGAGTGAAGAAATTACTTCTCATCTCTGTCTTAAATGACCTACCCCTTCTCATGAGACTGTGCCCCTAGTTCTAGACGCTCCGGCCAGGGGAAACAACCTCTCAGCATTTACCCTGTCAATTCCCTTCAGAATCTTGTATGTTTCAATGACATCACCTCTCATTCTTCTAAACTCCAGAGAGGATAGGCCCATTCTACACAATCTCTCATCATAAGACAGCTCTCTCATCCCAGGAATCAATCTAGTGAACCTCTGCTGTACCACCTCCAAGGCAAGTATATCCTTCCTTAGATAAGGAGACCCAAACTGTGCACAGTACTCCAGGTGTGGTCTCACTAAGGCCCTGTACAGTTGTAGCAAGACTTCCTCACTCTTCCACTCCAGCCCCCTTGTAATAAAGGACAATAGGCTATTTGTCTTATTGCTTGCTGTACCTGCATACTAGCGTTCTGTGTTTCTTGCTCAAGGACACCCAAATCTCTTTCAACAGCAACATTTACAAATATTCTGTTTCTATTTTTCCCACCAAAGTGAATAACCTTACCTTTCCCGACATTATACTCCATCTGCCACCTTCCTGCCCACTCACGAAGTCTATCTATATCCCTTTGCAAACTCCTTGTGTTCTACTCACAGCTTACTGTCCAACCTAGCTTTTTATCATCAGCAAACTTGGATACATTACACTCGGTCCCTTCATCTAGGTCATTAATATATAAATTGTAAATAGCTGAGGTCCCCGCACTGATCCTTGCGGGACCCCATTGTTACAGCCTGCCAACCTGAAAAAGACCCATTTATTCCTACTTTCTGTATTCTGTCTGTTAACCAATCCTCTATTCATGCTAATACAGTACTTCCAATCCCATGATCACTTATCTTGTGTAATAACCTTTTATGTCGTCATCATAGACAGTCTAAATCGAGGAAGACTTGCTTCCACTCTAAAAGTGAGTTCTTAGGTGACTGAATAGTCCAATACGAGAATTACAGTCTCTGTCACAGGTGGGACAGACAATCGTTGAAGGAAAGGGTGGGTGGGGAGTCTGGTTTGCCGCACGCTCCTTCCGCTGCCTGCACTTGTTTTCTGCATGCTCTTGGCGACAAGACTCGAAGTGCTCAGCGCCCTCCAATCCCATGATCACTTATCTTGTGTAATAACCTTTTATGTGGCACCTTATCGAATGCCTTTTGGAAATCCAAACATACTACATCTACTGGTTCCCCTTTATCTACCCTGCTGGTTGCATCCTCAAAAAAGTCTAATAAATTTGCCAAAAACCATTTCCCTTTCATAAAACCACATTGACTCTGCCTAATCATGTTATGATTATCTAAGTGCCCCGACAATGCTTCCACAACAATGGATTCCAGCATTTTCCCTACGATTGGTGTCAGGCTAACTGGCATGTGGTTCCCTGTTTTCTCTCTCACTCTTTCTTGAATAGCGGTGTTACATTTGCGACCATCCAAACCGTTGCGACTGTTCTGGTATACAGGCAATTTTGAAAATGAAAATTCCTACAGTTCACAGCTCATTGCACCCAGCAAGTTCCTCTCCACAATTCAGCATCTATTTGTTTCTTCTCTCCGCCCCACTCTCTCTCCCCCTCCTCCCCCCCCCCCTCACTCCCCCCCCCACTCTCTCCCCCTCCCCCCCCACTCTCTCCGCCTCCTCCCCGCTCTCCCCCTCCCCCCACTCTCTCTCCCCTTCACCCGCTGTAACTGAAACTGACGCCCATCAGTTTGCAGGAGGCAGGGTGAAATTATGGGATGGGTCTGTTAGTGACCTTTAACCCCGCAGATTGTCAGCGGTGCGGAGTTTTTCCCGCCATCATTCGTTCCCGGATGGAAGAAGGGAAAGATTCTCTCAGTGAAAGTGTGGGTGAAAGTGTGGAGATGGAACATGTTGTCCGCATTGTAAAATGACACCTGTCCGCCCTCATAGTCCAGGTACACCCCGATCCTCCGGGGCTCCGCACTCTGGGTGAGGCGGGTCTGTGAGGGGGAGGTGAGGGCAAAATAGTCACTTCCGCGATCCAGACACACAATCCAGTATCCGGTCTCTGGGCTCGGACCGATCATCATTCTTTCCCCTTTCCTCTCGGCAGACTCTCGGGCCACTCCCAGACGCCACTCAGTCTTGTTCCCCACCTCCATCTCCCAGTAGTGTCTCCCTGATGTGAATCCCTCTGATCCCAGGACACAGAACCAGGAATCAAACCTCTCCGGGGTGTCAGGGAGCCGCTGTTGTTTGTCCCCGAGTCTCACACGGGTCCGGTCCTCAGACAGGATGAGCCGGGGACTCGCTGTGTTCGGATCCAGAGTCAGAGAGGCTGGAGCTGGGGGAAAGTTAAAGTAACACAGTCAGTGATTTAGTTTCTTGCTGCGATTTATTCAAACACTTTCCTGTTTAAAGAGCCCACTCGGGCTCTGGGTTGTGATCCTGGAATCTGCTGCCGCTCCAGGGTTTACGTCCTGGGCTCAATTTACGTCGATTTCGGGGCTGAATCAGTGCTGCAGCAGAAGCAGCGCAGGGAGATAAAGACCGGAAAACCACTGGAGACAGCAGTGGGGGGGGGGGGGGGAGGAGAGAGGGCGAGGGGCAGGGGGAGAGAGAGAGCAGGAGCAGGGGCAGGGGCAGGGGCAGGGGGAGAGAACGGGAAAGAGAGAGCGGGGGAAAGGGTGAGGAGAGAGAGAGAGAGAGAGTGACTGGGAGAGGGAGAGGGGTGTGGGATCTGTATATTTATTATCTGTATGTACTATTCAAGGAAATGAGAGTTTAAAGGCTTGTTTGGTATAAAGTTGAGAGGGAAGGCTGTTTGAGACACTAGACACTGGACATTCGGAAGGTGTGCACCTCACAAGCAGCCACTGGAAATCGGAACGAGCAGAAAGTTGGTCTGTGAAGTGTTTGTGTCTCACTGGCATTCATACTGGATTTGTTTAGTATGAATGTTTAAATAAAAGACCTGATCCTGCCATTACTACAACTGAGTGTGTGTGTGTAATTTGACGTTTGAAACAACTAAACGAAAAGAGAAAGAAAGCTGTCCAACAAGGGGAGAGAGAGTTGGGGAGGGGGGAGAGAACGCCTGAAAAATGACCGGTTGGACTAGGCTCGTAGAATCTTACATTTTAGACGGAGGCCATTCGGCCCATCATGCCCGTGCTCGGTCTGTGAAAGAGCTGTCCAATTCAGTCCCCCACTCTCATTTTTAATTCCCTTTGACTGGATGTCAAATTGCCTGATGAAAGTTCCTATGGACTCTGCATTCCAGATCATGACAACCCTCTGTGTGAAACAGTTTCTCCTCATTTCCCCTCAAGTACTTTTTCCAATTATTTTAAATCTGTGACCTCTGGTTACAGATCCACTTCCTAGAGGAAACTTTCTCCTGATCTGATTCATCAAAACCCCTCAAAATTTTAAATCTCACTATAACCTTCTCTGCTCGAAAGAGAACAATCCCATGTAACTAAAGTCCCTCATCCCTGGTATCATCCTGGTAAACTTCCTCTGTACCCTCTGCAACGACTTGATGTCTTTCTGAAAGTGTGGTGCCCAGAATTGTGTACACTACTCCAGCTGAGGCCTATTTCAAGTGTCCCTGGGTACAGGACACTGCACCATGAAACTGGTCCTTTTTACCCTGTAAAACAAGTGCAATAAAGCCCACTTTTTATACCTGGGTTTCCTAACCCAGAAAGTGCTCTCATGGCCCAGCATATCCCTCACTCTACCATTATCATCAAGCCTGAGGACCAATCCTGGTTCAACAAAAAGTGTAGAAGAGCATGCCAGGAGCAGCACCAGGCATACCTGAAAATGAGATGCCAACCTGGGGAATCTAACAAAGGACTACATCCATGCTAAAAAGCGGAATGTCATGCTGTAGACAAGGCCAAGCGATTCCACAAACAGCGGATCAGATTAAAGCTCTGTAGTCCTGCCACATCCAGTGGTGAATGGTGGGGGACCATTAAATAATTAACGAGAGGAAGAGGCTCCATGAATGCCCCCATCCTCAATGATGGCGGAGCCCAGAACGTGAGTGGAAAAGAAATGGCTGCAGTGTTTACAACCATCTTCAGCCAGAAGTGCCGAGTGGATGGGCTCAGGTAATGCTGAAGACAGGCAATGTATCAGACGTTGAAACAGGCAGTCTCTGTCATTGTCACAATCTGGGGTCAGAAGTGCAGCTGGAGATTGAACACGACAGCAAGGTTGCAAACTGAGACCCTGGCCAAGAGGGGATGGAGTTGGTGGTAATGGTGCAGAGATTGTGACAGGTTCCAACATACATTACAACAGGGCTACACTTCAAATAATTCCATTGGCTGTAGCATGCTTTGGGACGTCTTGAGGTTGTGAAAAGCGCTATATAAATGCAAGTTCTTTCTTTTTTTTTCAGTTGTAACAATTTCTCTGCGACCAGGAGGTGCATGCAATGGCCTTCCTGCTGACCACTGCTCGGCTTTCCACCGCTTCCCCCTGCCTCCATCCCCCCCCCCCCACTCCTCTCAATCTCAAACTTGCATTTTCCCACCACCTTTAAACAACTCCTGCTCACTTGCCTCCAGGGAGGATTCGACGGATTTCCTGTCTCCACCCTCAAGGTCCACCGAGCACCTTCCCACACTCCAAATCCTTGAGCAACTCACCAGCAATAATGTACTGGAGCCTAACCCTGAGAATGGATGGGCCTCTGACCAATTTCATGGGGCGAGCAGTGGGCTCACTGCCTGCCTGATCAATGGGGTTCCTCTAAAACCCAGCCTCGCTCAATCTAAACGGCCTTTTCACCCTCCCTTTTCCCAGTTTGAGACTGTCGCTACTTTGTTGTCGACTCTGAGACTGTGCTAAACCTGTGAATGTTTATCTTCTCTCTGCAGTTTGGGATCTTAAATACTTCAATAAGATCACCCCAAGCCCTCCCTTATCCAGTACAAAGACTAGACACAGACATCAGTTATCATTCAATAGAGGGTCTGGGATCCGGTTTGGACTCTTCTCATGTGGATTTATAAATCAGTGAAAAGAATATGAGAGATTTACCAGGGTTAATGACGTATATCATGTCTCTCCACGCTGTGTACTCTACAGGGCCATTGAACTTTCCAAACGACGGGGAGGCATCTACGACTGACAATACTTGAATATCGACACTAATCCTGTAAATATTGAACAGTTGATGTTATACATTGGCCATGAACACATTTCCAAGTTATTTTACCAAACTGTGCAAAGATTCTGTAAAGAGCATGTCCTACCTCCTCTTCCAACAAGCTTCCTCCTGAAATAAATAAAACACAAACAGTGAGGAGGACAGTAAAAGACTTCAGGAGGACACAGACAGGCTGGTGAAATGAGCAGACACAAGGCGGATACAATTTAATACAGAGAAGTGTGAAGTGATGCATTTTGGAAGGAAGAATGAGGAGAGGCATTGTAAACTAAATGGTAAAATTTTACATTTTACATAGATGACCTGGAAGAGGGGACAGAGTGTAGTGTAACAAAATTTGCAGATGACACAAAGATTAGTGGGAAAGCGGGTTGTGTAGAGGACACAGCGAGGCTGCAAAGAGATTTAGATAGGTTAAGCCAATGGGCTAAGGTTTGACAGATGGAATACAATGTCGGAAAGTGTGAGGTCATCCACCTTGGGGAAAAAAACAGTAAAAGGGAATATTATTTGAATGGGGAGAAATTACAACATGCTGCGGTGCAGAGGGACCTGGGGGTCCTTGTGCATGAAACTCTTTTTGGAGTTCACCTGCAAAAACATAAAACATTAAACCGTGCCACCCGACCTGGGTGACACACCAGACATTTACAAGGCCCTTTTTTCCTTTTTTTTGGGTTTTTTTTTTTCATTTTTTGGGGGGGTTTTTTTTTGGGCGCTAAAATTCCTTGTGCATGAATCCCAAAAAGTTAGTTTGCAGGTGCAGCAGGTAATCAGGAAGGCAAATGGAATGTTGGCCTTCATTGCGAGAGGGATGGAGTACAAAAGCAGGGAGGTCCTGCTGCAACTGTATAGGGTATTGGTGAGGCCACACCTGCAGTACTGTGTGCAGTTTTGGTCACCTTACTTAAGGAAGGATATACTAGCTTTGGAGGGGGTACAGAGATGATTCACTAGGCTGATTCCAGAGATGAGGTGGTTACCTTATGATAATAGATTGAGCAGACTGGGTCTTTACTCATTGGAGTTCAGAAGGATGAGGGGTGATCTTATAGAAACATTTAAAATAATGAAAGGGATAGACAAGTTAGAGGCAGAGAGGTTGTTTCCAGTGGTCGGGGAGACGAGAACTAGGGGGCACAGCCTCAAAATACGGGGGAGCCAATTTAAAACCGAGTTGAAAAGGAATTTCTTCTCCCAGAGGGTTGTGAATCTGTGGAATTCTCTGCCCAAGGAAGCAGTTGAGGCTAGCTCATTGAATGTATTCAAGTCACAGATAGATAGATTTTTAACCAATAAGGGAATTAAGGGTTACGGGGAGCGGGCGGGTAAGTGGAGCTGAGTCCACGGCCAGATCAGCCATGATCTTGTTGAATGGCGGAGCAGGCTCGAGGGGCTAGATGGCCTACTCCTGTTCCTAATTCTTATGTTCTGATGTTCTAAATGGGGTGCAGGAACAGAGAGACCTGGGGATCACATTCACAAATCTTTAAGATGAAAAAAGAGAGTGAGGTTTTTTGACAATGACCTGTGATGATCTGGAATGCACTGACTGACAGGGGGGAGGAAGCAGATTGAACAGTAATTCTCAAAAGGGAATTGGAAATACACTTGAAAAGAAAAAAAATTGCAGGGCTATGGGGAAAGAGCAGGGGGTGTGGGACTATTTAGATCGCTCTTTGAAATAGACACAATGGGCCTTTTGTGCTGTAGGATTCTATGATTGTAAGTAGTTGAACATTCTGAATTGTGTGTCAGATACTGGAACTCAACATCAGTGCCACTCACACACACAGTGACTGTCAGACCCACTGTACCACACACCCACACACTCACAACATGGAACTCTAACTGGATTGTAACGTGACTTCCAGGAAAATATTAAACTTGTGTAACAGGGAAATAATTACAAGCAAAATATCAAGATCACGGCAATTAATTCCCGGGAGGTCCCGGGCATCCCTCAGAATATATAAAAATAAGAGTGTATCATAAAGTGGGGTCAATGCAGGGAAAAATGGTTAAAAAAATAAAAGCTCTTTATCTGAATACATGCAGCATTCGTAACAAGATGGATGAGTTGACGGCACATGGGTATGATCTCATCGGCATTACAGAGACATGGTTGCAAGGTGACCAAGGCTGGGAACTGAATATTCAGGGGTATTTGACAATTTGGAAGGATAGATAGAAAGGGAAAGGAGGTGGGATAGCTCTGTTAATAAAGGATGAGATCAGTGCAGTAGTGAAAAATGATATTGGCTCAGAAGATCAAGATGTAGAATCAGTTTAGCGGAGATAAGAAATAATAAGGGGAAGAAGTCATTGGTGGGCATAGTCTAGACGTCCCCTAACAGTAGCTACACTGTTGGATGGAGTATAAATCAACAAATAATGGAGGCTTGTAAGAAAGGAATGGCAATAATCATGTGCGATTTTAATCTTCATAATTGATTAGACAAATCAAATTGGCTAAGGCAGCCTTGAGGAAGAGGTCATAGAGTGTATCCGGGAGAGTTTCATTGAACAGTGCATTGCGGAATCAACCAGGCAGCAGGCTATCTTAGATCTGGTACTGTGTAAAGAAACAGGATTACTAAATGATCTTGTAGTAAAGGATCGTCTCGGAAAGAGTGATCATAGCATGGTTAAATTCAAATTCAGTTGGAGGGTGAGAAAGTTGGATCTCAAACCAGCGTCCTGATCTTAAATAAAGAAGATCACAAAGGTATGAAGGCAGAGTTGGCTAAAGTTGACTGGGAAAATAGATTAAAGTGTCAGATGGTTGATAAGCAGTGGGAGAAATTTAAGGAGATGTTTCATAATACTCAACAAAAATATATTCCAGTGAGAAGAATTTAAGAGAAGGGAGAACCATCTATGGCTAAGTAAGGAAGTAAAGGATGGTATCAAATTGGCCAAGGCATAGAATACAAGAGGAGGGAGGTTATGCTTAAATTGTATAATACACTGGTTAGGCCACAGCTGGAATACTGCATGCAGTTCTGATCGCCATATTATAGGAAGGATGTGATTGCACTGCAGAGGGTGCAGAGGAGATTTACTAGGATGTTGCCTGGAATGGAGAATTTTAGCTCTGAGGACAGATTGGATAGGCAGATTTGTTCTCCTTGGAACAGAGGAGGCTGAAGGAGACCTCATTGAGGTGTATAACATTTTGAGGGGCCTGAACATAGTGGATAGCAAGGGCATATTTCCCTTGGTGAAGGAGTCAATTATGAGGGGCATAAGTTTAAGGTGGAAGGCTTGAGGAGATTTGAAGGGAAACTTCTTCACATAGAGGGTTATGAGGGTCTGGAACTCATTGCCTCGAAAGGTGGTAGAGGCAGAAACCTTTACCACATTTAAAAGGTGCTTGGATGAGCACTTGAAGTGCCGTAACCTGCAGGATTATGGACCTAGAGCTGGTAAGTGGGATTAGACTGGATAACCTCTTGATGGCTGGCACAGATACAATGGTAAGTACTTCAGGGAATCTAATACGACCAGAGTGGTCTACTGGACTAGTTTCGATCACCTCGATGGGTCGGAGAGGAATTTTCCCAGATTTTATTCCCCAATTGGCCTGGCTTTTTATCTGCTTTTTTGCCTCTCCCAGGAGATCGCATGGCTCCAGGTGGGGTGGAGTGTAAAATGTCGCGATACATGGGGTATCACAGTTGTACGGGGCGGACTGGTTGGGGCTGGGTGCTCTTTATCTTTCCGCCATTGTTCATTGTTCATAGGTTTATATATAACCTTCAGGGCTACTGACCGAGGGCCTTGTGGCTCTTTGTCGGCCGGCGCGGACACGATGGGTCGTAATGGCCTCCTTCTGTGCTGTAAATTTCTATGTTTCTAAATTGAAAACAATGGAATACAAAGTGGCCAAGATTAGTGCGAGGCCAGAGGAATGGGAAGCTTTTAAAAACCAGCTAAGGTCAAGTAAAAAAATAATAAAGAGAGGGATGATAGATTTTGAAAGTAAACTAGCAAGAAATATAAAAACAGATAGTAAGAGCTTCTGCAGGTATATAAAAAGGAAGAGAGTAGCTAAAGTAAACATTGGTTTCTTAGCGGATGAGACTTGGGAATTAATCATGGAAAATAGGGAAATGGCAGAGGTTTTGAATAAATATTTTGTATCTGTCATCACGGTAGAAGACACTAAAAACATCCCAATAATGGATAATCAAGGGGCTATAGGAAGGGATGAACTTAAAACAATCATTATCACTAAAGAAAATGTACTCAGTAAAATAATGGGACTAAAGGTAAACAAGTCCTCTGGACCTGATGGCGCACATCCTAGTGTCTTAAAAGAAATAGCTGCAGAGATAGTGGTTGTAATCTAGCAAAATTCCCTGATTCTGGTGAGGTCCCAGCAGATTGCAAATCGCAAATGTAACACCCTTATTTAAAAAAGGAGGCAGTCAGAAAGCAGAAAACTATAGACCAGTTAGCCTAACATCTGTCGTTGGGAAAATGCTGGCGTCCATTATTAAGGAAGCAGTAGCAGGATATTTGGAAAAGCTTAACACAGTCAAACAGAGTCAGCATGTTGTTATGAAAGGGAAATCATGCTTGACAAATTTGCTGGAGTTCTTTGAGGATATAATGAACAGGGTGGATAAAGGGGAACCAGTGGATGTGGTGTATTTGGATTTCCAAAAGGCATTCGATAAAGTGCCATATAAAAGGTTACGGCACAAAATAAAAGGGTTGGAGGTAATATATTGGCATGGATAGAGGATTGGCTTACTAATAGAAAAACAGAGAGTCAGGATAAATGCTTCATTTTCCGGTTGGCAAACGGTAACTAGTGGGGTGCCACAGGAATCAGTTCTGGGGCCTCAACTATTTACAATTTTATTAATGACTTGGATGAAGGAACCGAGTGTAATGTAGCCAAGTTTGCTGATGATACAAAGATGGATGGGAAAGCAAGTTGTGAGGAGGACACTAAAAATCTGCAAAGGGATATGGACAGGCTAAGTGAGTGGGCAAATGTTTAGCAGATGGAGTATAATGTGGGAAAGTGTGAGGTTATCCACTTTGGCAGGAAAAATAAAAAAGCAAATTATTATTTACATGGAGAGAAATTACAAAATGCTGCGGTACAGAGGGACCTGGGGGTCCTTGTTCATAAGACACAAAAGGTTAGTATGCAGGTACAGCAAGTGATCAGGAAGGCAAATGGAATGTTCGCCTTTATTGCAAAGGGATGGAGTATAAAAGCAGAGAAGTCCTGCTACAACAGTACAGGGTATTGGTGAGGCCACACCTAGAGTACTACATACAACTTTGGTCTCATTTAAGAAGGGATGTACTTGTATTGGTGGCAGTTCAAAGAAGTTTCACCAGGTTGATTCCTGAGATGAGAGGGTTGATTTATGAAGAAAGGTTGAGTAGGTTGGGCCTATACTCATTGGAGTTTAGAAGCATGAGAGGTGATCTTATTGAAACATATAAGATTCTGAGGGGGGATGACAAGGTAGATGCAGAGAGGATGCTTCCCCTCATGGGGGAATCTAGAACTAGAGGGCATAGTTTCAGAATAAGAGGTCGCCCATTTAAAACAAGATGAGGAGGGATTTCTTCTCTCAGAGGATCGTTAATCTTTGGAATTCTCAACAACAGAGCCCTGTGGAGGCTGGGTCATTAACTAAATTTAAGGTGGAGATAGACAGATATTTGAGTGATAAGGGAGTGAAGGGTTATGGGAGCGGGCAGGGAAGTGGAACTGAGCCCAAGATCACATCAGCAATGATCTTATTCAATGGTGGAGCAGGCTCGAGGGGCCAAATAGCCTACTCCTGCTCCTATTTTTTATGCTCTTATGAATATGAGGACAGTGTGGAAGCCGGTTAGTTTGGTGACACAATAGAACCGCCCCGGAATAAACAAAACAATCGGTTTAAATCAGTTTCGAATTTTTCAGCAAATGCTGCATTTATTTCGTTGTCATCGGTTATTTTGTGACTGTGTGAAGTTTCACTGAACTGATCCGTAATATAATCCTCACCTTCAGAAATATCAGTCCGTCTTTTTGCTCCATCTGTTTCTGTAACTTTGAGAGCTCCTCCTGAATAGAATTTAAATTCTCTTGAATTTCCCGAAGGTTTTTCTCCATTGTTTCTAGAATCTTCCCCTCTTGTTCCCTGAGATCTCGGATTAAATGCTGCTCTTTCTCAGTGAGAATCTGGTGCATTTTAGTGAACTCGGATGTGATGCGGGTCTGCAGACTGTTCGACTGTTCCTACCAAATTAAATGTGAAACATAATTAATGTACCGCGATTGAGGGAACAAAACTAACCGAGATCCCAAAAAATCTGCTCAGGGAGACCTTACCCTAACTCCGGAAATCTGCTGTTTCTGTTTTAATTCCGTTTCTAGAGCCGCCGATTTCTTCTCTGTGAGAGAATCTAAGGAAGATTTCAGCCGATCCTGGGATTGGGAGAGAAAATCACAGAATTAAAGTGTTAGACCATGAAAATGTGATAAAATAATCAGGTGATCCAATTTACCTTGTAGATTTCAATTGCTTCTTTAATGGGCCTGAAGCGATGCTCTCTGTGTTCCCGCGCATCTCTACAGATCACACAGATCAGTTTCTTGTCAGTTTCACAAAACAGCTTCAGGTCTTCCTGATGTTCCTCACAATGAAGTTTACTTTCCGCCTCTTTCGGATTGAGGTTTAATTTTCGAGCTTTCTCGGCCAGATTCGCTAAGGCCCGATTTGCCCTGATGTTTATTTCCGGAAACTCCTCTCTACATTCCGGGCAGGAGTTTGTCTTCTTCTTTTCCCAACACTGTGTGATACAGGAGCGGCAGAAGTTGTGCCCACACTCCAGTGAAACCGGATCGGTGAAGAAATCCAGACAAATGGGACAAATTAATTCCTCAGTCAAACTCTGGGCCTGCTGATTAGAAGCCATGATTGAGTTTCAGCACTTCCTGATTCAATCCGTGGTCAGTTTCGATGTTGTTGCCTTGAATTCAGTTCAGCGATTTCCCGATGAATTCACTGCAATACTCAGGGAATTATTATTATACACTAGTGTATGTCCCGTCGACTTTTACACAGGGAGACAAAACGAAGAGCAGTATGAAGGACAAACAGGGTTAGAGAGCGGAGGGGAAAAATGGAGCCCTGTCCAGGAGGGTGACGGTCCCCGGGGGAGGAGCGAGAGAGGGAGGAAGGAGGCGCGGATCCAAATTCCAGTGCACTTTGCTCCAGACTGAACTGACTACCGACCACAAACCCTCTGGTGACACACGGTGTGAGATAGAGATCCATAAACTGAATTGTGTTAATGATTGCAGCCGCTCACTCTAAAACACGAAGTGCCCTAAATGTCAGGGAGTGATATCAGGTGACAGACCCCAGGACGTCCCAAAGCGCTCGAAGTACTTTTGAGGAAGTGTAGGTACTATTGTAATGTGGAGAAACACGTCAGCCTATGTGAGCACAGCAAGCTCCCACAATGATCAAAACCTCTGTTTTTAGGTGTGGATCGGGGGATAAATGTTAGTCAGGACACCGGGAAGAATTCCCCTGCTCATGTTCGAATACAGCCCTGGAATCATTGAGGTCCACCTGAGAGGGCAGACTGGGCCTGGGTTTCACGTCCCACAGTGCAGCGCTCCCTCAGCACTGCACTGGAGTATCAGCCCGGATTATGTGAGCAAGTGTCTGGAGTGAGACCGGGTCCCGCGACCTTCTGACCGAGAGGTGAGAGCGCTGCCCCTGAGCCACAGCTGACACCTATCCCTGGGGCAAAGCGGTTGCCCACCTGCTTCTGGAGTGTTTGTTTGCAGAAGAAGTCTGGAGAGAAGATGCAGTAGAGATCCTGTCGAGGCCAGGTCCTCCCAGGTAAGACCATCACACAAGCCTCTGTGCTCAGTGGATCCTTCCCAGGGACGCTGGGTCAGTAAAAAACATCAACTGATGCTGGAAGGCCTTGGAATTGTATATTTCCTCCAATATTAGGAGGAATTTCTTTACACAGAGAGTGGTGAGAATGTGGAACTCGCTGCCACATGGAGTGGTTGAGAGAGAGAGCATTGCTGCATTGAAAGAGAGGCTTGTATTTCAAGATGACTTTATACTGCACGGAATGTATTTAGAGCTTGTTTTGTATATGTTTGAGCAAATGAAGTTAATTTTTTGGGAGATAGGAAAGATTCTCGGGATACTCAAACTGTATACCGGGGAGTTTGGGTCTGTGGATTCACATCTCAGGCAGTGCTGCCCTCCCAGTCAGTCCCTGAGACACTGTCTGATCGCAAGTCTTTCATTGTTACACGGTGCACCGCTGCCACCTGCTGGCAGTATATCAGTGCTGCAGGAAAGATTTCCCCATTAAAATGGCCCAAAAAGTGGTGACTGTCTCTAAAGGTTCACAGGCACGATGGACCGAATGGCCTCCTACTGTGCTGTATCACACTCTGATTCTTATATATTTTTATACTTGGATCTGATCAAACCACCTTCTCAAAATTGATTTAATTCAGTCCCATTGTTTGATTACACGTTCCAGGGCCATCATTGGGAAAGATTAGCGAGAACATCCCACATTAATATCCACAATCATGTGGGAAATATATACACATTAGGATTCGCCATTAGTGTGTAAGGTGTGATATATTCTGCAGTATTTGGCTAGCTTTGAATTTCCCGACATAAACCAATATGATTGACACCAAGGCAGTGCTGTGCCCACAGAACGATTTAAGACGAGTAATGGTGGAGAACAAGTGATTGGAGAACTCGGGAACTGAACAGGATCGCTGTCAGTCTTAGTATCGAGACTCTGTCTTGGGCAAGTCAACTCCAATCTGCTGCACTCCGGGTGTGTGTGTTCTTCTGGCGAACAACGCGACGGCATTCACTCTGCGGGACAAAATGTGTGTCGCTCAACCCTCTCTGCGGACCCGGTCAGGCTGGACAGAAGTTCATTGGGTCACGGATCTCCTGCCCGGAATGTAGAGAGGAGTTTGCAGACACAAACCGCCGGGTCAATCGGGCCTTAGCGAGTCTGGCCTAGAAAGCTCGAAAATTAAATTCGAACTAGAAAGAGAAGAAAAGTAAACTTCAGTGTAAGGAACATCAGGAAGAACTGAAGCTGTTTTGTGAAACTGACAAGAAACTGATCTGTGTGAAGTGCCTTTCTGGGAGAGAAGGGCAGAGTGACGGGTAACGCCGCTTCCGGCTGATCAATGAAGCTGTTCAGAACGACAGGTTGAAATGAACAAGAGATCCACTTGATCCAGTCCTTCACTCGCATGTTTTCAGAAACACTTTCATTCTGTGATTTTCTCTCCCAATCTAGCCCTGCAGCTTACGGCACTTCCAAGTACTTTTTAAATGCGGTGAGGGTTTCGCGCAGTGAGTTCCAGACCTCCACAATCCTCTGCATGAAGACATTTCCCCATCAAAATCCCCTCTAAACCTTTACCAATTACTTTAAATTTATGCCCCTTTGCTATGGGAAATAGGCCTTTTCTATCCACTATATCTGGGCCCCTCATAATTTTGTATACCTCAATGAGGTCTCCCCTCAGCCTCCTCTGTTCCAAGGAAAAGAAACCCAGCCTATCCAATCTTTCCTCATAGCTAAGATTACGGCAACATCCTGGTAAATCTCCTCTGTGCCCTCGCCAGTGCAATCACCTCCTTCCTGTAATGCGGTGACCAGAATTGCACGCAACACTTCAGCTGTGGCCTAACCAGTGTTTTATACACATCAAACATAACCTCCTTCTTCTTGTATTCCATGTCAAAAGATTCTAGAAACAACGGAGAAAAACCTTCGAGAAATTCAAGAGAATGTGGATTCCACTGAGCAAATGTTCTCCGAGTTACAGAAACAAACCGATCAACAGGGCTATAATCCAGTCAGCATTTTAAATTCACGCATTCTGACCTTATTTTCTGTATAATGTTTTGATTTATATTTTGAACAGTCAGATAACTGAACTGACAGCAATTTGGGAAGTGGAGTTGCTGGGAGCACAGGAGCTTCTGTGCGCTGCAGACTGGAGTCACCTGGAGCTACAAATCTGGTTGTTATTGCGCCCCTGGTGGTGGGTAGGTGAAATAACAGGCAGTTTCTGTTATACATGTGGATATTGAAATTTATAATAACAAGAACTTTTATTCGCCTTTCACGTAGCATAACGTCACAAGGCGTGTCAGCGCAGTGTTATAAGACAAAACAAATAAATTTGACACTGAGCCACAAAAGAAGAAATTACCACAGATGGTCAAAAGCTTGGTCACAGAGGTAGGTTTTAAGGAGCGGGTTGAAGGAGGAAAAATAGGGAGAGCGGTTGAGAGGTTTAGGGAGGGAGTTCCAGACCTTGGGGCCCAGGCACCTGAAGGCACGGCCACCGATGGTGGAGCGATTATAATCAGGGATGGTCAGGAGGGCAGAATTAGAGGAGTGCAGACATCTCGGGGGTTGTGGGGCTGGAGGAGATTACAGAGATAGGGAGGGGCGAGGGCCATGGAGGGAGTTGTAAACAAGGGGGAGAATTTTGAAATCGAGGCGTTTTAATGGGAAAAATGTGAAGTAAAAGTCCGTCTGTGAACCAAGATATTTGGGGGCGGGGTCAGAGCAGCTCAGCCCAGATATGACAGGGACATCATTGCTTGCATAATTTCAGAGGCAAACAGAATTGTTGATGTGGAGATGGGGCTACACATCTTTAGATGGTGAGATGTATTACAGTGTAATGTAGGTTTGTATATCAAACATATGAACCTGATTTTTACAATTACTTAAGATCGGGTTCACTATGCCACGCAGAGGAACATTTGTTTTAAATTTAAATCTCCATTCAAACCTTTATCCCCAACGGAATACAAACCGATTGATGCAACCTGTCCCCATAATGGAACCCTTGTGCAGAGCGGCCTGAAACAGCAGTCACTGAATTGTGCAGCAGGGAGGCACATTTTAAAAGGAAAATCACACATTGTTTTAATAAATTACACCCAGAACACAACTCACTGATGTTGCTCTTTTGAAACTTTCTCCCAGTTCCAGCCGATCTGACTCTGGATCCGAAAACAGCCCATTCCCAGCTCACTCTGTCTGAGGAATAACCGAGTGTGAAAAGTGGGAAGAGATGGATGGAGGCATCTCCCTCACTCTCCGGAAAGGTTTAACAACTGGCTCTGTGTCCTGGAATCTGAGGGATTTAAATCAGGGAACACCACTGGGAGGTGCGGGTGGGAAAGGAGATTGAGTGGGATGTGGGAGTGGCCTGAGAGCCCATTGACAGGAAAGGGTATGAGGGAGCGGCACCAGGGTCTGGATACTGGATGGTGTGGCTGTGGAATGGAAATGAATACAAGGCTCTCACTTCACCTCCCCCCCACCCCCCTCACCCCGAGTGTGGAGCCCCGGAAGATCGGGGTGTACCTGGACTATGAGGGTGGACAGGTGTCATTTTATAATGTGCACAACATGTCCCATCTCCACACTTTCACCCACACGTTCACTGAGAAAGTCCACCATTACTTCAGTCCATGTTTACGTGAGGGTGGGAAAAATGCAGGGCTGATGAAAATCTGCCGGATTGGAGTTTATTAACTGCTTTTATACCTGTGGCTTGATTTTAGATTCTCTGTCCTGGTCTGGTGTAATAAACAGCCCCTGTGGTTAATCAGTCTGTAACCGGAGTGTAATTAACACTGCTCCAAGCAATTGAGCTCAGCAGTTCCCAGCACTGTGTCGGTGTGTTCTGGAACTCTTTATTCTGACCCACTGATTTACTCTTTGCGGGAGGAGGGACAGGGTGCGATGTGATGTGGTGCCACCTGTTTATGGGATATAGGGTGGGAGATGTGATAAGTGGTGGTGGAAAAATCACCCAGTGATGTGGGACAGGGAATCCTATAGTCAGACTGGAGGTAGGAACAAGTCGGAGTGATTGGTCATCGATAAAGTTGCAGTGACTAAAGGGGGTGAAATTCACCTTGGGCAGTTCTGCGAAATGGGTGATAGCCAATCAGCAGCCCGCTTTACAAACTCAGTGAGAAGGAATATTGGGCGGAGTGTGAAATGGGCGACTGTGGTCATCCCCCTGCAAAACAGATACACCGCTTTGAGTACTGTTGAGGGGGATGACTCATCAGGGGAGGGCAGCAGCAGCCAAGTTCATGGCACCGTGGCTGGCTCTGCTGCACAGGAGGGCAGGAAAAAGAGTGGGAGAGCGATAATGATAGGGGATTCAATTGTGAGGGAAATAGATAGGCGTTTCTGCGGCCGCAACCGAGACTCCAGGATGGTATGTTGCCTCCCTGGTGCAAGGGTCAAGGATGTCTCGGAGTGGGTGCAGGACATTCTAAAAAGGGAGGGAGAACAGCCAGTTGTCATGGTGCACATTGGTACCAACGACATAGGTAAAAAAAAGGGATGAGGTCCTACGAAACGAATTTAAGGAGCTAGGAGCTAAATTAAAAAGTAGGACCTCAAAAGTAGTAATCTCTGGATTGCTACCAGTGCCACGTGCTAGTCAGAGTAGGAATCACAGGATAGCGCAGATGAATACGTGGCTTGAGCAGTGGTGCAGCAGGGAGGGATTCAAATTCCTGGGGCATTGGAACCGGTTCTGGGGGAGGTGGGACCAGTACAAACCGGACGGTCTGCACCTGGGCAGGACTGGAACCAATGTCCTAGGGGGAGTGTTTGCTAGTGCTGTTGGGGAGGAGTTAAACTAATATGGCAGGGGGATGGGAACCAATGGAGGGAGACAGAGGGAAACAAAAAGGAGACAAAAGCAAAAGACAGAAAGGAGATGAGGAAAAGTGGAGGGCAGAGAAACCCAAGGCAAAGAACAAAAAGGGCCAATGTACAGTAAAATTCTAAAAGGACAAAGGGTGTTAAGCCTGAAGGCTTTGTGTCTTAATGCAAGGAGTATCCGTAATAAGGTGGATGAATTAACTCTGCAAATAGATGTTAACAAATATGATGTGATTGGAATTACAGAGACGTGGCTCCAGGATGATCAGGACTGGGCCCTCAACATCCAGGGGTATTCAACATTCAGGAAGGATAGAACAAAAGGAAAAGGAGATGGTGTAGCATTCCTGGTTAAAGACGAGATTAATGCAATAGTTAGGAAGGACATTAGCTTGGATGATGTGGAATCTATATTGATAGAGTTGCAGAACACCAAAGGGCAAAAAACGTTAGTGGGAGTTGTGTACAGACCTCCAAACAGTAGTAGTGATGTTGGGGAGGGCATCAAACAGGAAATTAGGGGTGTATGCAATAAAGGTGCAGCAGTTATAATGGGTGACTTTAATATGCACATAGATTGGGCTAACCAAACTAGAAGCAATACGGTGGAGGAGGATTTCCTGGAGTGCATAAAGGATGGTTTTCAAGACCAATATGTCGAGGAACCAACTAGGGGGGAGGCCATCTTAGACTGGGTGTTGTGTAATGAGAGAGGATTAATTCGCAATCTCGTTGTGCGAGGCTCCTTGGGGAAGAGTGACCATAATATGGTGGAGTTCTGCATTAGGATGGAGAATGAAACAGTTAATTCAGAGACCATGGTCCAGAACTTAAAGAAGGGTAACTTTGAAGGTATGAGGCGTGAATTGGCTAGGATAGATTGGCGAATGATACTTAAGGGGTTGACTGTGGATGGGCAATGGCAGACATTTAGAGACCGCATGGATGAACTACAACAATTGTACATTCCTGTCTGGCGTAAAAATAAAAAAGGGATGGTGGCTCAACCGTGGCTATCAAGGGAAATCAGGGATAGTATTAAAGCCAAGGAAGTGGCATACAAATTGGCCAGAAATAGCAGTGAACCCGGGGACTTGGAGAAATTTAGAACTCAGCAGAGGAGGACAAAGGGTTTGATTAGGGCAGGGAAAATGGAGTACGAGAAGAAGCTTGCAGGGAACATTAAGATGGATTGGAAAAGTTTCTATAGATATATAAAGAGAAAAAGGTTAGTAACGACAAACGTAGGTCCCCTGCAGTCAGAATCAGGGGAAGTCATAACAGGGAACAAAGAAATGGCAGACCAATTGAACAAGTACTTTGGTTTGGTATTCACTAAGGAGGACACAAACAACCTTCCGGATATAAAAGGGGTCAGAGGGTCTAGTAAGGAGGAGAAACTGAGGGAAATCCTTATTAGTCGGGAAATTGTGTTGGGGAAATTGATGGGATTGAAGGCCAATAAATCCTGATGGATTGCATCCCAAAGTACTTAAGGAGGTGGCCTTGGAAATAGCGGATGCATTGACAGTCATTTTCCAACATTCCATTGACTCTGGATCAGTTCCTATCGAGTGGAGGGTAGCCAATGTAACCCCACTTTTTAAAAAAGGAGGGAGAGAGAAAACAGGGAATTATAGACCGGTCAGCCTGACCTCTGTAGTGGGTAAAATGATGGAATCAATTATTAAGGATGTCATAGCAGCGAATTTGGAAAGAGGTGACATGATAGGTCCAAGTCAGCATGGATTTGTGAAAGGGAAATCATGCTTGACAAATCTTCTGGAATTTTTTGAGGATGTTTCCAGTAGAGTGGACAAGGGAGAACCAGTTGATGTGGTATATTTGGACTTTCAGAAGGCTTTTGACAAGGTCCCACACAAGAGATTAATGTGCAAAGTTAAAGCACATGGAATTGGGGGTAGTGTGCTGACATGGATTGAGAACTGGTTGTCAGACAGGAAGCAAAGAGTAGGAGTAAATGGGTACTTTTCAGAATGGCAGGCAGTGACTAGTGGGGTACCGCAAGGTTCTGTGCTGGGGCCCCAGCTGTTTACACTGTACATTAATGATTTAGACGAGGCGATTAAATGTAGTATCTCCAAATTTTCAGATGACACTAAGTTGGGTGGCAGTGTGAGCTGCGAGGAGGATGCTATGAGGCTGCAGAGTGACTTGGATAGGTTAGGTGAGTGGGCAAATGCATGGCAGATGAAGTATAATGTGGATAAATGTGAGGTTATCCACTTTGGTGGTAAAAACAGAGAGACAGACTATTATCTGAATGGTGACAGATTAGGAAAAGGGGAGGTGCAACGAGACCTGGGTGTCATGGTACATCAGTCATTGAAGGTTGGCATGCAGGTACAGCAGGTGGTTAAGAAAGAAAATGGCATGTTGGCCTTCATAGCAAGGGGATTTGAGTACAGGGGCAGGGAGGTGTTACTACAGTTGTACAGGGCCTTGGTGAGGCCACACCTGGAGTATTGTGTACAGTTTTGGTCTCCTAACTTGAGGAAGGACATTCTTGCTATTGAGGGAGTGCAGCGAAGGTTCACCAGACTGATTCCCGGGATGGCGGGACTGACCTATCAAGAAAGACTGGATCAACTGGGCTTGTATTCACTGGAGTTCAGAAGAATGAGAGGGGACCTCATAGAAACGTTTAAAATTCTGATGGGTTCAGACAGGTTAGATGCAGGAAGAATGTTCCCAATGTTGGGGAAGTCCAGAACCAGGGGTCACAGTCTAAGGATAAGGGGTAAGCCATTTAGGACCGAGATGAGGAGAAACTTCTTCACCTAGAGAGTGGTGAACCTGTGGAATTCTCTACCACAGAAAGTTGTTGAGGCCAATTCACTAAATATATTCAAAAAGGAGTTAGATGAAGTCCTTACTACTAGGGGGATCAAGGGGTATGGTGAGAAAGCAGGAATGGGGTACTGAAGTTGCATGTTCAGCCATGAACTCATTGAATGGTGGTGCAGGCTAGAAGGGCCGAATGGCCTACTCCTGCACCTATTTTCTATGTTTCTATGATGCGCCTGTTTGCGCAACCTGCCAAGACCAATTTCACCCTCTGTGTTGCTGCAGGTTAGCACGGGTACCGATGGCGTCACTGACCTGAAGTTAAAAACATTTCATGCAACAATTGAAGTGAAAAAAGTGGGAACTTCACCATTTTAAGATGATCAGAGAGACCATTCTCTTCAATCTGAATGTTGGGACTGAGAATGGACATTGTGCACTGTGGCAGTCTGCAGGGCCGGCTCTCTGATCTGCCACAGAAACTGTCCGACTGTGTGCTTTAAGGAGAGTGCCGCTACTCCTCGGTGTCAGCATGTGGACAGCCCTGCGGGAAAGTGGCAGTGTCAGGGCCTGATCACTGGCCCAGTGTTGAACCACCAGCCTTTTTATCTGCGCTAAATTGTCCACATCACTGGATAATGTCAATGAGAAAACCCCTCTACATATTGAATGTTAATTATCAATAAATAAATCGGATGAAAATACAGAAGAGGCATTGAATGTCAATCGCAGTGTCAGCTTGGTGTAGTCTGCAGCACTTTGGGATTCTGGGTCCAAGTGTTCAATTCACTTCAATATCGCCCGTTTTACGCCATCGCCCGAATTAAAATAAGCCCCAACGAGCGATTGATCATTTTCTCAGCTTTGGTTCTTTTGGAACAACTTTTGAACGCGGGGAGAAGCTGCTGTTTGTGTCTGTTTCTTGCTGTCAGAAGCTCAGCCCCGGGGAGAGAGAATCCTTCAGCCCCGGGGAGAGAGAACCCTTCAGCCCCGGGGAGAGAGAACCCTTCAGCCCCGGGGAGAGAGAACCCTTCAGCCCCGGGGAGAGAGAACCCTTCAGCCCCGGGCCCGCCCGGCGAGCAGCGCACATTCCGCACATTCAGGCGGAATTGGGGCGGATTGGGTCTGGCACTCCCGCCAGACAGGAGCAGCTTTTGTCTGATGTCAAGCGGCTTTCCCCGGCAGGGCGGAGGAGAGCGAGGCCGGGCGGCTGAGGGCGAAAGCGGCCGCTCCGGGGGGAAAGTTCCGCCCGACTGCGAGCAGCGGGGCATACTCCGCTCAAAGCCCCGCCCCCAGAGCGCGGGCCCATCCCCAGAGCGCGGGGAGGGAGAGGTGCGGCTCTGATTGGAGGATCAGCGAGCGGGACTGTACTCAGCACAGCGGCACGTGGTGAGAGCCCTTCAGTCTGGCAGCGCCAGTCCATCGACATGGTCTTTTTCGATCTTACAAAGGCCTTTGACACTGTCAACCGTGAGGGTCTATGGAGCGTCCTCCTCCATTTCGGATGCCCCCAAAGGTTTGTCAACATTCTCTGCCTGCTCCACGACGACATGCAGGCTGTGATCCTTACCAATAGATTCATTACAGACCCAATTCACGTCCGGTCCGGGGTCAAAGAGGGCTGCGTCATCGCTCCAACCCTCTTCTCATCCTCCTCCCACCATGCTTCACCTCTCAGTCAACAGGCTCCCAGCTGGATTGGAACTAAACTAGAAACATAGGAACATAGAAAATAGGTGCAGGAGTAGGCCATTCGGTCCTTTGAGCCTGCACCACCATTCAATAAGATCATGGCTGATCATTCACCTAAGTACCCCTTTCCTGCTTTCTCTCCATACCCCTTGATCCCTTTAGCCGTAAGGGCCATATCTAACTCCCTCTTGAATATATCCAAAGAACTGGCATCAACAACTCTCTGTGATAGGGAATTCCACAGGTTAACAACTCTCTGATTGAAGAAGTTTCTCCTCATCTCAGTCCAAAATGGCTTACCCCTTATCCTTAAAGTATATGTCCCCTGGTTTTGAAACTTCCCCAACATCGGGAACATTCTTCCTGCATCTAACTTGGCCAGTCCCGTCAGAATTTTATATATTTCTATGAGATTCCCTCTCATCCTTCTATACTCCAGTGAATACAGGCCCAGTCGATCCAGTCTCTCCTCATATGTCAGTCCTGCCATCCTAGGAATCAGTCTGGTGAACCTTCGCTGCACTCCCTCAATAGCAAGAATGTCCTTCCTCAGATTAGGAGACCAAAACTGAACACAATATTCCAGATGAGGCCTCACTAAGGCCCTGTACAACTGCAGTAAGACCCCCCTGCTCCTATTCTCAAATCCCCTCGCTATGAAGGCCAACATACCATTTGCCTTTTTCACCACCTACTGTACCTGCATGCCAACTTTCAATGACTGATGTCCACCCAGGTCTCGTTGCACCTCCCCTTTTCCTAACCTGCCGCCATTCAGATAATATTCTGCCTTTGTGATTTTCCCACCAAAGTGGATAACCTCACATTTATCCACATTATACTGCATCTGCCATGCGTTTGCCCACTCACCTAATCTGTCCAAGTCACCCTGCAGCCTCTTAGTGTACTCCTCACAGCTCACACTGCAACCCAGCTTAGTGTCAGCTGCAAACGTGGAGATATTACACTCAATTCCTTCATTTAAATCATTAGTGTATATTGTAAATAGCTGGGGTCCCAGCACTGAACCCTGCGGCACACCACGATTCACTGCCTGCCATTCTGAAAAGGACCCATTTATCTCGACTCTCTGCTTCCTGTCTGCCAACCAGTTTTCTGTCCTCGTCAGTACATTACCCCCAATACCATGTGCTTTAATTTTGCACACCAATCTCTTGTGTTGGACGCTGGCAAAAGCCTTTTGAAAGTCCAAATACAGCACATCCACTGGTTCTCTCTTGTCCAGTCTACAAGTTACATACTCAAAAAATTCTAGAAGATTTGTCAAGCAGGATTTCCCTTTCATAAATCCATGCTGACTTTGGTCAATCCCGTCACTGCTTTCCAAATGCGCTGCTATTTCATCTTTAGTAATTGATTCCAACATTTTCCCCACTACCGATGTCAGGCTAACCAATCTATAATTACCCGTTTTCTCCTCCCTCCTTTCTTAAAAAGTGGTGTTACATTAGCTACCCTCCAGTCCATAGGAACTGATCCAGAGTCGATAGACTGTTGGAAAATGATCACCAATGCATCCACTATTTCTGAGGCTACTTCCTTAAGTTCTCCGGGTTGCAGACTATCAGGCCCTGGGGATTTATCGGCCTTCAATCCCATCAATTTCCCTAACACAATTTCCTGCCTAATAAGGATTTTCTTCAGTTCCTCCTTCTCACTAGACCCTCGGTCCCCTCGTATTTCCGGAAGATTATTTGTGTCTTCCTTCGTGAAGGCAGAACCAAAGTATTTGTTTAACTAGTCCGCCATTTCTTTGTTCACCTGAATCTGACTGCAAGGGACCTCCGTTTGTTTTCACTTTTTACCTATCTATAGAAGCTTTTGCAGTTAGTTTTTATCTTCTCAGCAAGCTTCCTCTTATACTCTATTTTTCCCCTCCTAATTAAACCATTTGTCCTCCTCTACTGTATTACAAAATTCTCCCAGTCCTCAGGTTTGCTGCTTTTTCTGGCCCATTTATATGGCTCTTCCTTGGATTTAACACTATCCTTAATTTCCCTTGTTATCCACGGTTGAGCCACCTTCCCCATTTTATTTTTACTCCAGACAGGGATGTACAATTGTTGAAGTTCATCCATGTGATCTTTAAATGTTTGCCATTGCCTATCCACCGTCAACCCTTTAAGTATCATTCGCCAGTCTATTCTAGACAATTCATGTCTCATACCATCGAAGTAGCTTTCCTTAAGTTCAGGACCCTAGTGTCTGAATTAACTGTTTCACTCTCCATCTTAATAAAGAATTCTACCATATTATGGTCACTCTTGCTAATTAGTCCTTTCTCATTCCATATCACCCAATCTAGGATGGCCAGCCCTCTAGTTGGTTCCTCGACATATTGGTCTAGAAAACGATCCCTAATACATTCCAGGAAATCCTACTCCACCGCATTGCTAACAGTTTGGTTAGCCCAATCAATATGTAGATTAACGTCGCCCAGGATAACTGCTGTACCTTTATTGCACGCATCTCTAATTTCTTGTTTGATGCTGTCCCCAACCTCACTACTACTGTTTGGTGGTCTGTACACAACTCCCACTAGCGTTTTCTGTTCTTTGGTATTCCGTAGCTCCACCCATACCGATTCCACATCATCCAAGCTAATGTCCTTCATTACTATTGCATTAATTTCCTCTTTAACCAGCAACGGCAACCCACCTCCTTTTCAATTCTGTCTGTCCTTCCTGAATATTGAATACCTCTGGATGTTGAGTTCCCAGGCTTGGTCACCCTGGAGCCATGTCTCCGCGATGCCAATTACATCATATCCGTTAACAGCTATCTGCGCAGTTAATTCGTCCACCTTATTACGAATACTATTCGCATTGAGGCACAGAGCCTTCAGGCTTGTCTTTTTAACACACTTTGCCCCTTTAGAATTTTGCTGTACAGAACCAGTGGGAAGCTGTTTAACCTCCAGGCTAGGCCCAAGATCACCCCAACCTCTGTCGTTGAGCTGCGCACATTCCGAGGCTGACCTCCGAGATATAATCAATGTATTCACTGAGGCATATGAAAGCATGGGCCTGATGCTTAACATCTGTAAGACAAAGATCCTCCACCAGCCTATCACTGCCGCACAGCAGTGCCCCGCAGTCATCAAGATTCACAGTGCGGCTTTTGACAACGAGGACCATTTCCCATATCTAGAGAGCCTCTTATCAACAAAGGCAGACATTGATGCAGAGATTCAACATGATGATAATGATGATGATGATGCTCTTCCGGGGGCGGCGTGAAAGCTGGGAGGAGGGGACAGGCTCCTTTCCCCAGGCTCCTGCCCCAAGCAGCAGCCCCAAAGGCACATTCACTGATGCCTGAGCCCCACAGTGGCGCCTCACAGTGTGCTCTGCAGGTCATGAGAATATAAGAAATAGGAGCAGGAGTAGGCCATTTGGCCCCTCGAGCCTGCTCCGCCACTTAATAAGATCATAGCTGATCTGATCATGGACTCAGCTCCACTTCCCCGCCCGCTCCCCATAACTCTTTATTCCCTTATCGCTCAAAAATCTGTCTATCTTCACCTTAAATATATTCAATGATCCAGCCTCCACAGCTCTGGGGCAGAGAATTACACAGATTTATGACCCTCTGGGAGAAGAAATTCCTCCTCATCTCCGTTCTAAATAGGTGACCCCTTTGAAACTATGCCCACTACTTCTAGATTCCCCCAGGAGGGGAAACATCCTCTCTGTATCTACCTTGTCGAGCCCCATCAGTATCTATATGTTTCAATAACATTACATCATTCCTCTAAACTCAAACAAGTATAGGCCAAACCTGCTCATCCTTTCTCCATAATTAAACCCCTTCATCTCTGGAATCAACCTAGTGAACCTTCTCTAAGCTGCCCCAATGCAAGTATATCCTTCCTTAAATAAGGAGCCCAAAACTGTACACAGTACTCCAGATTTCATTACAGCCTTGGTCCAAAGATGGACAAAAGAGCAGAATTCCAGAGGTGAGGAGAGAATGACTGCCATCAATATCAAGGCAGCATTTAACCGAGTGTGGCATCGAAGAGTCCTAGTAAAACTGAAGTCAATGGGAATCAGAGATAAAACTCGCCACTGGCAGGAGTTATAACTAGCACGAAGGAAGATGGTAGTGGTGGTGGAGGTCACTCATCACAGACCAGACATCACTGCAGGAATTCCTCAGGACAGTGTCCTAGGCCCAACCATCTTCAGTTGCTTCATCAATGACCGTCCCTCCATCATAAGGTCAGAAGTGGGAATGTTCGCTGATGACTGCACAGTGTTCAGTTCCATTCCCAACTCCTCAGATAATGGAGCAGTCCATGCCTGCACACAACAAGACCTGAACAACATTCAGGCTTGGGCTGATAAATGGCAAGTAGCATTCGCGCCAGGCAATGACTATCTCCAACAAGCGAGAATCTAACCACCTCTCCTTCATATTCAATGGCTTTACCATCACCAAATCCCCACCAACATCCTGGAGTTCACCAATGACCAGAAACTTCACTGGACCAGCCACATAAATACTGTGGAGACAAGAGCAGGTAAGAGGCTGGGTATTCCTCGCCGAGTGTCTCATCTGCTGACTCCCCAAAGCCTTTCCTACTTCCTCTTCCGACAAGCTTCCTCCTGAAACACAAACAGTGAGGACAGTAAAAGACTTCAGCAGGATACAGACAGGCTGGTAAAATGAGCAGACAGCGGGCAGATAAAAGGTTACTGCACAAGATAAAAGTTCACGGAGATGGGGTTAATATATTTGCATGGATAGAGAATTGGCTAACTAACAGAAAACAGAGAGTCAGGATAAATGGTTCATTCTCTGGTTGGCAACCAGTAACTAATGGGGTACCACAGGGATCAGTGATGGGACCCCAACTATTTACAATCTATATTAACGACTTGTAAGAAGGGACTGAGTGTAACGTCGCCAAGTTTGCTGATGATACAAAGATGGCAGGAAAAGCAATGTGTGAGGACACAAAAAATCTGCAAAAGGACATACACAGGCTAAGTGAGTGGGCAAACATTTGGCAGATGGAGTATAATATCATGCACTTTGGCAGAAAAAAATTAAAGAGCAAGGTATTATTTAAATGGAGAAAGATAGCAAAGTGCTGCAATACAGCGGGACCTGGGGGTACTTGTGCATGAAACACAACAGGATAGTATGCAGGAACAGCAAATGATCAGCAAGGTCAATGGCATCTTGGCCTTTATTGCAAAAGGGATCAAGTATAAAAGCAGGGAAGTCTTGCTACAGCTATACAGGGTAATAGTGAGGCCACTCCTGGAATACTGCGTGCGGTTTTGGTTTCCATATTTACGAAAGGATATACTTGTTTTGGAGGGAGTTCAGAGAAGGTTCACTCGGTTGATTCCGGAGATGACATCAGTCATTGAAAGTTGTCATGCAGGTGCAGCAAGTGGTGAAGAAGGCAAATGGTATGTTGGACTTCAGAGCTAGGGGATTTGAGTATAGGAGCAGGGAGGTCTTACTGCAGTTGTACAGGGCCTTGGTGAGGCCTCATCTGGAATATTGTGTTCAGTTTTGGTCTCCTAATCTGAGGAAGGACGATCTTGCTATTCGGGGAGTGCAGCGAAGGTTCACCAGACTGATTCCCGGGATGGCAGGACTGACATATGAGGAGAGACTGGATCGACGGGGCTTGTATTCACTGGAGTTTAGAAGGATGAGAGCGGATCTCATAGCAACATATAAAATTCTGACGGGACTGGACATGTTAGATGCAGGAAGAATGTTCCCGATGTTGGGGAAGTCCAGAACCAGGGGACACAGTCTCATCATCATAGGCAGTCTCTTGGAATCGAGGAGGACTTCCTTCCACTCCCAAACTGAGTTCTTTGATGGCCGAACAGTCCGATACGAGAGTCACAGACCCTGTTACAGGTGGGACAGACATTCGTCGAGGGAAGGGGTCGGTGGGGCTGGTTTGCCATGCGCTCCATCTGCTGCCTGCGCTTTGCCTCTTCATGCTCTTTGGGTTGAGACTGGAAGAGCTCAACGGCCTCTCGGATGCACTTTGTCCATCTCGGGCGGTCTGCGGCCAAGGTCTCCCAGGTGTCAGTGGTGATGTCGCACTTTACCAGGGAGGCTTTGAGGGTGTCCTTATGACGTTTCCACTGTCCTCCTTTGGTTCGTTTACCATGAAGGAGCTCCGCATAAAGCATTTGCTTAGGGAATCTCGTATCTGGCATGCATACTATGTGGCCTGCCCAGCGAAGCTGATCATGTGTGGTCAGTGCTTCAGTAATGGGGACGTTAGCCTAGTCGCGGACACTGATATTGGTGCGCCTATTCTCTCAGGGGATTTGCAGGATCTTGCGGAGACATCGTTGGTGATATATCTCCAGCGACTTGAGGTGCCTTCTATACATCGTCCATGCCTCAGATTCATACAGGAGGGCGGGTATTGCTACAGCCTTGTAGACCATGAGTTTGGTGGTAGATTTGAGGACCTGGTCTTCAAACACTCTTTTCCTCAGACGGTCGAAGGCTGCGCTGGTGCACTGGAGGCGATGCTGAGTCGCCACATCAATGTCTGCCCCTGTTGACAAGAGGCTCCCGAGATATGGGAAATGATCCACGTTGTCCAGGGCTGCGCCGTGGGTCTTGATGATTGGAGGGCAGTGCTGTGCGACAGTGACGGGCTGGTGGATGGAGAAAGCACAGAAGATACAACAACTAGCCACCAGCCACGATATGCGAGGTTGCTTCGCTGCAGTCAAGGCTACCGACTGTCCAAACTCCCAAGGCCCCACCCCACTCCTGGCCAAGAATGGGGAAACACTCATAAAGGACATGGAAGCTGTCAGGTCCCGATGGAAGGAGCACTTTGAAGATCTCCTCAATCGAGACACAGTCGAAGGATAAGGGGTAAGCCATTTAGGACTGAGATGTGGAGAAATTTCTTCACTCAGAGATTTCTTAACCTGTGGAATTCTCTACCGCACAGAGTTGTTGATGGCAGTTCATTGGATATATTCAAGGGAGAGTTAGATATGGCCCTTACGGCTAAAGGGATCAATGGATATGGAGAGAAAGCAGGAAAGGGGTACTGAGGTGAATGATCAGCCACGATCTTATTGAATGGTGGTGCAGGCTTGAAGGGCTGAATGGCCTACTCCTGCACTATTTTCTATGTTTCTATGTTTCTCTGAGGGGGTTGACTTATGAGGAAATGTTGAGTACGTCGGCCTCTATTCATTGGAATTCTGAAGAATGAGAGGTGATCTTATCGAAATGTATAGGGGTTTTGACAAGGTGGAAGCAGAGAGGATGTTTCCACTGATGGGGGAGACTAGAACTAGAGGGCATGATCTCAGAATAAGGGGCCGCCCTTTTAAAACTGAGATGAGGAGAAATTTCTTCTCTCAGATCATTGTAAATCTATGGAATTCACTGCCTCAGAGAGCTGTGCAAGTTGGGACATTGAATACATTTAAGACAGAAATAGACAGTTTCTTAAACGATAGTGGATAAGGGGTTATGGGGAGCGGGCAGGGAAGTGGAGCTGAATCCATGATCAGATCAGACATGATCTTATTGAATGGTGGAGCAGACTCGAGGGGCCGTATGACCTACTCCTGTTCCTATTTCTTATGTTCTTATTATGTTCTTCTGCTGCTCTATAAATGCACATTGGGTCTTTCTTTACCAAAAAGTAAACGTTGGTCCCTTAGAGGACGAGAACATGGAATTGATGGGGAACTTGGAGATGGCAGAAAGTCTGAACAAATATTTTGTATTAGTTTTTATGGTAAAGAACAATAAAAATATCCAACAGTGGATGTTCAAGGGGTTAAGGGGGGTGGGGGTGGGGGGGGGCGGGGGAAGGTGGGAGGTGGGGAGGGGAGGAACTTAACACAATTACAATCACTAAGGAGGAGGTACTCAATAAGATAATGGGATTAATGGCGGATAAATCCCCTGAACCTGATAGCTTGCATCCTCGGGTCTTAAGAGAAGTAGCGGTAGGGAAAGTGGATGCATTGGTTGTAATTTACCAAAACTCATTGGATTCTGAGGAGGTCCCAGCCGATTGGAAAACTACAAATGTAACGGCCCTATTTAAAAAAGGAGGCAGTCAAAAAGCAGGAAACTATAGACCAGTTAGCCTAACATCTGTGGTTGGGAAAATGTTGGAGTCCATTATTAAAGAAGCAGTAGCAGGACATTTGGAAAAGCAAAATTCGGTCAGGCAGAGTCAGCATGGATTTATGAAGGGGAAGTCATGTTTGACAAATTTGCTGGAATTCTTTGAGGATGTAACGAACAGGTTGGATAAAGGGGAGCCAGTGGATGTGGTGTATTTGGACTTCCAGAAGGCATTTGACCAGATACCACATAAAAGGTTGCTGCAGAAGAGAAAATTTCACGGGGTTGGGGATAATAGCCTAAATAGAGGATTGGCTAACTAACAGAAAACAGAGAGTCAGGATAAATGGTTCATTCTCAGGTTGGCAATCAGTAACTAGTGGGGTGCCACAGGGATCAGTGCTGGGACCCTAACTATTTACAATCTATATTAACGACTTGGATGAAGGGATCGAGTGTAACGTAGCCACGTTTGCTGACGACACAATGGTGGGAGGAAAAGCAATGTGTGAGGAGGACACAAAAAATCTGCAAAAGGACATAGACAGGCTAAGTGAGTGGCCAAAAAATTGGCAGATGGAGTATAATGTTGGAAAGTGTGAGGTCATGCCAAGCTTTGCCCATTAATTGCCAGAGGGAGGGTGGGAGGTCCAGCCCAGGGATTTGAAGCTAACCTACACTGGTTTACATATGGCATCCACAGGTAATCTTACCAAATGCTACTGAGCCATTAGTAACTTTATCGTGACAAATATTTTTATATAAATCACACCGTTAGTCTTTGTCACATTGAGGGCCTCAACAATAACAAAAACTTGTATTTATATAGCGTCTTTAAAATAGTAAAACGTCCCAAGCCACTTCACAGGTGTCTTATACCACTATTTATTTTGAACAAAAATTTATCAGTTATTTCAGTCTGTAAACCTGTGGTGTGTTCATTTGCGAGTAAACATTAGTTCAGTAGCCTAGGACGAGAATACATTTAATTGAGTCTGTATATCACTGCAAGTCAGGTAGCTGTTTTTGCTCCAGACGTGCCTTGCTATGAGGAGAAAATGGAACAACAGTGACAGATTCTAGATAGTCAGGAGAAACATTTCCTTTCGGGAACTACAGTTAACCAACCGAAAGAGAACACCTAAATCATAAAGTTGTAACAGAGTATTAAAGCTTTCAGACATAAGCAGCCAGAAGCCATCTGTTACTGAGTCCGGTTGTTTTATGCCTTGACTGTACATGTAAACCAGCAAACAGTTATTTGTAATTGACATTAAATGTTATTATATTGTCGTACTTTACTTTTACAAGCGTGTTAAACTACTCTTAACCACAAAGACTCGGCAAGTTTGTCCACTGAGGTTCAGATCCATATTGACCAGGCAGGCCCCAGGTTCAATCCCTGGTCTCCGCTGCTCGCTGTTATCAGCCGGGTTAGTGGTGTGGCTGCTACAAGTGACTTCACTGTCCCTGGGTGAGAGAGGGGAATCAGCCTAAAGTTCTTGTTACTGATGTTTGTAGCCTGCTGGATCACCGCGTGCGTGCGCATCAGGGAGACAGTAATTTACTCGGTTGTGATGGGAAGAGGTGGTTCGGTGGAACTGCGCAGGCGCCGCATTCGCAGTGTGTTCTGGGAGTTGTAGTCCAGGACTTTCCCCCAAAGTTTCCCAGTGAATTGAAAAACAAGAACGAAAGAACCTGTATTGATATACAGCGCCTTTCCCGATCGCAGGACGCCCCCAGGCGCTTTTAAGTGCAGTCACTGTTACACAGTAAACATAGAAACATAGAAAATAGGTGCAGGAGCAGGCCATTCAGCCCTTCTAGCCTGCACCGCCATTCAATGAGTTCATGGCTGAACATGAAACTTCAGTACCCCCTTCCTGCTTTCTCGCCATAACCCTTGATCCCCCGAGTAGTAAGGACTTCATCTAACTCCCTTTTGAATATATTTAGTGAATTGGCCTCAACTACTTTCTGTGGTAGAGAATTCCACAGGTTCACCACTCTCTGGGTGAAGAAGTTTCTCCTCATCTCGGTCCTAAATGGCTTACCCCTTATCCTCAGACTGTGACCCCTGGTTCTGGACCTCCCCAACATTGGGAACATTCTTTCTGCATCTAACCTGTCTAAACCCGTCAGAATTTTAAACGTTTCTATGAGGTCCCCTCTCATTCTTCTGAACTCCAGTGAATACAAGCCCAATTGATCCAATCTTTCTTGATAGGTCAGTCCCGCCATCCCGGGAATCAGTCTGGTGAACCTTCGCTGCACTCCCTCAATAGCAAGAATGTCCTTCCTCAAGTTAGGGGACCAAAACTGTACACAATACTCCAGGTGTGGCCTCACCAAGGCCCTGTACAACTGTAGCAACACCTCCCTGCCCCTGTATTCAAATCCCCTCGCTATGAAGGCCAACATGCCATTTGCTTTCTTAACCGCCTGCTGTACCTGCATGCCAACCTTCAATGACTGATGTACCATGACACCCAGGTCTCGTTGCACCTTCCCTTTTCCTAATCTGTCACCATTCAGATAATAGTCTGTCTCTCTGTTTTTACCACCAAAGTGGATAACCTCACATTTATCCACATTATACTTCATCTGCCATGCATTTGCCCACTCACCTAACCTATCCAAGTCACTCTGCAGCCTAATAGCATCCTCCTCGCAGCTCACACTGCCACCCAACTTAGTATCATCCGCAAATTTGGAGATACTGCATTTAATCCCCTCGTCTAAATCATTAATGTACAATGTAAACAGCTGGGGCCCCAGCACAGAACCTTGCGGCACTCCACTAGTCACTGCCTGCCATTCTGAAAAGTACCCGTTTACTCCTACTCTTTGCTTCCTGTCTGACAACCAGTTCTCAATCCACGTCAGCACACTACCCCCAATCCCATGTGCTTTAACTTTGCACATTAATCTCTTGTGTGGGACCTTGTCGAAAGCCTTCTGAAAGTCCAAATATACCACATCAACTGGTTCTCCTTTGTCCACTTTACTGGAAACATCCTCAAAAAATTCCAGAAGATTTGTCAAGCATGATTTCCCTTTCACAAATCCATGCTGACTTCGACCTATCATGTCACCATTTTCCAGATGCACTGCTATGACATCCTTAATAATTGATTCCATCATTTTACCCACTACTGAGGTCAGGCTGACCGGTCTATAATTCCCTGTTTTCTCTCTCCCTCCTTTTTTAAAAAGTGGGGTTACATTGGCTACCCTCCACTCCATAGGAACTGATCCAGATTCAATGGAATGTTGGAAAATGACTGTCAATGCATCCGCTATTTCCAAGGCCACCTCCTTAAGTACTCTAGGATGCAGGCCATCAGGCCCTGGGGATTTATCGGCCTTCAATCCCATCAATTTCCCCAACACAATTTCCCGACTAATAAAGATTTCCCTCAGTTCCTCTTCCTTACTAGACCCTCTGACCCCTTTTATATCCGGAAGGTTGTTTGTATCCTCCTTAGTGAATACCGAACCAAAGTACTTGTTCAATTGATCCGCCATTTCTTTGTTCCCCGTTATGACTTCCCCTGATTCTGACTGCAGGGGACCTACGTTTGTCTTCACCAACCTTTTTCTCTTTACATACCTATAGAAACTTTTGCAATCCGCCTTAATGTTCCCTGCAAGCTTCTTCTCGTACTCCATTTTCCCTGTCCTAATCAAACCCTTTGTCCTCCTCTGCTGAGTTCTAAATTTCTCCCAGTCCCCAGGTTCGCTGCTATTTCTGGCCAATTTGTATGCCACTTCCTTGGCTTTAATACTATCCCTGATTTCCCTAGATAGCCACGGTTGAGCCACCTTCCCCTTTTTATTTTTACGCCAGACAGGAATGTACAATTGTTGTACTTCATCCATGCGGTCTCTAAATGTCTGCCATTGCCCATCCACAGTCAACCCCCTAAGTATCATTCGCCAATCTATCCTAGCCAATTCACGCCTCATACCTTCAAAGTTACCCTTCTTTAAGTTCTGGACCATGGTCTCTGAAATTACTGTTTCATTCTCCATCCTAATGCAGAATTCCACCATATTATGGTCACTCTTCCCCAAGGGGCCTCGCACAATGAGATTGCTAATTAATCCTCTCTCATTACACAACACCCAGTCTAAGATGGCCTCCCCCCTAGTTGGTTCCTCAACATATTGGTCTAGAAAACCATCCCTTATGCACTCCAGGAAATCCTCCTCCACCGTATTGCTTCCAGTTTGGCTAGCCCAATCTATGTGCATATTAAAGTCACCCATTATAACTGCTACACCTTTATTGCATGCACCCCTAATTTCCTGTTTGATGCCCTCCCCAACATCCCTACTACTGTTTGGAGGTCTGTACACAACTCCTACTAACGTTTTTTGCCCTTTGGTGTTCTGCAGCTCTACCCATATAGATTCCACATCATCCAAGCTAATGTCTTTCCTAACTATTGCATTAATCTCCTCTTTAACCAGCAATGCTACCCCACCTCCTTTTCCTTTTATTCTATCCTTCCTGAATGTTGAATACCCCTGAATGTTGAGTTCCCAGCCCTGATCATCCTGGAGCCACGTCTCCGTAATCCCAATCACATCATATTTGTTAACATCTATTTGCACAATTAATTCATCCACCTTATTGCGGATACTCCTTGCATTAAGACACAAAGCCTTCAGGCTTGTTTTATTAACACCCTTTGTCCTTTTAGAATTTTGCTGTACAGTGGCCCTTTTTGTTCTTTGCCTTGGGTTTCTCTGCCCTACACTTTTCCTCATCTCCTTTCTGTCTTTTGCTTTATGCGCACGCAATATGCGCACAGCAAGATCCCACAAAAGGCGATGTGATAATGGGCAGAATTCCATGTTTCACTGTTGTCTGGCAGGAGCAGGAGGAAGCTGCTGGTAATCCTGTTTGGATTTTACAGTGGATTTATGTAGGATGCTTTGCAGCCAGGACAGAGCCACTGCCTTTCTCCAGTGGCGAGTCATGTTTTAACATCACCACTGACAGGAGAGTCGGTAAACGGGCTCACAGATTGAAGGTCATTGATAATAGAACCAGAGGGGAGAGGAGGAGAATTGTTTTCACGCAGCGAGTTGTTATGGTCTGGAATGCACTGCCTGAGATGGTGGTTGAATCAGATTCAATAGTCATTTTCAAAAGGGAATTGGATATATACTTGGAAAGGAAAAAAATGCAACGCTATGGATAAAGAGCAAGGAGTGGGACAAATTGAATAGCTCTTTCAAAGAGCTACCACAGGCAGGATGGGCCGAATGGTCCCCTTCTGTGTTGTATGATTCTATAATTTACTCTGAAATATATCAGGGTGCAGCTTGTGTGTGAAAGATGGAGAGGCAACTCGAGAGAAATATGCAGACAGACCAAGGGCGATATATTGCATGACCCCTGTCCTGGAGCACAGTCTCACTGGTAGTGGGTATGGGTCAAAATATTGGGGCGACATTGCTGTACCTCACTCTCGATGCTATCATCCTTTACCGGCAGCTGAGCGTGGCAACTCGCAAATTTATCCTCCATCCCCACCATTATCTTTGATCCAAAACTCTGACCTGGAGAGATGCAAACTTGAAGAGATATTCACCAACGCCCCACTGTACCTCTTCCTGGACAGTAGTCAGCTCTTTATCCATATCTAGAATAAGCATCATCTTCAAAATTACAGCAGGAAACACTTTTTCACACAAAAGGTAGTAGGAATCTGGAACTCTCCTCAAATGCTGTGGATGCTGGGGCAATTGGAGCTTTCTAGGGTATCAAGTGATATGGAGATAAGGTGGGTAACTGGAGTTCAGCTACAGATCGGCCATGGTCTAATTGAAAGGTGGAAAAGACTCGTGGCGCTGAATAACCCGCTCCAATTTCCAGTTTACCACTACTAGCTCAGTCTGCTAACCGGCAGAGGTGAGATGTTAAACCAGGGCCGCATCTGCCTCAAGTGGCATAATGACGACTTGTGAGTAACGCATTGTGGGTGCAGTAAGTTTCCGGACTGGGTTGAGGCACTATATGAGCGCAAGTCTTTAATTGTTACAAAGTGCACCCCTGCCTCCTCGTGGTAGACTATCAGTACTGCAGGAAAGAATTGATGGTGTTGGTGGAGGGTTTTATATGGTTGATGTGGAAGTTGACCCTATGCTTGTGAATGGGCTGGAAATTGGACCTGGTTGTCCTGGTTTTAAGGCGGTAAAATGCCTTCAAGTATTACCAATTCACTTTTGAGGGCTACTATCGAATCTGTATCCACCACCCTATCAGGCAGTGCATTCCAAACGCTAACCTCATGTTTAATAGATTGATCCACATGTCGCCGCTGGTTATTTTGACAATTACCTTGAAATTTTGTTCTCTGGTTGTCAACACTTCTGCCATTGGAACACTTTCTCCTTATTTACTGTATAAAAACCTTCATGATTTTGAATAACTCTATGAAATCACGCCAGAATGGCCTGTTTCTATGCCATATATCCTATGTAATCCCATTTAATGTCATTTAGGAAGGTTCAGCATAACTTGCTTGCTTGTGTACTTTATAAAGCTAAGGATTCTGTATATAATTTAGCAGCCATCTCAACTTGTCCTCCCATCTTCAAAGCTTTGTGTACCGAAACCCTCGGTTCTCTCTCTTCCTGCACCCACTTTACAATTGTACCATTTATTTTATATTTCCTCTCCCCATTCTTCCTACCGAAATGCACCACATTACACTCTGTTGAATTATATCTGCCATGTGTCTGCCCATTGTATCAGTCTGTCTAAGTCCTCCTGAAGTCTGTTACTATCCTCCTCACTGTTTACTACATGGCTGAGTTTTGTGTCATCTGCAAACTTTGAAATGTTGCCCTTTATACCTAAGTCAAATGGAGTTAAGATGCAGATCAACCAATATCTAACTGAATGGTGGAAGAGGCTCGAAGGGCTGAATGGTCTCCTCCTGTTCCTGTGTCAGCCGAGAAAGTGAGTGTAATGAACTCTGGAAAACAAACCGGACCCAATTCTTAGCAAAGATCCACCCAATGTCACGTCACCAGACAGCGGAAGAAACAAACCCCTGGCAGATCCTTGCCCACCCCGAACCCGGGTATGCTCAGGCCCATCTTGCCCCTCCACTGTCACTCTGGTTCAGATAGTGTGTCTCACCAGCAATCCAGCCTGGAACCTTCCTGGTCTGTGTGTCTCAGTGAACACACCAAGCAGTGCTTGGCAATTCTGACACTACCTTCTGATTTAGACATGGTGCAGACAGGTGGAGCAGATACTTTTATTTCTGTGTGCAGGGTACAAGGAGACAGCACTTTACAATTTATCAAACAGTTTCAATACTTGGTTACAATGATATACTTTGCTTCCTATTAAGCTCTGCAAGATACAACATTTAATGCCAGCTCAACAATCACTCAAACACAGTTGCAATTTTAAAATATTGTTGTGAATATGAAAGAAAGACTTGCATTTATATAGCGCCTTTCACAGCCTCAGGGTGCCCAAAGTGCTTTATAGCCAATGAAGTACTTTTGAAGTGTAGTCACTGTTGTAATGCAGGAAACGCGACAGCCGATTCTTGTACAGCAAGCTCCCACAAACAGCAAACTGACATTGTTGTACTAATGCTGGTTGAGGGATAAATATAAAACCTGTATAACCATTATTTCGGTTCCAGCTGGAGCATTGTGTCCAATTCTGTGCACCAGACTTTACGAAGGCCTTGAAGGCTTTGGAGAAGGTAGAGAAGAGATTTACTAAAATGATTCCAGGGGTAGGGGTGGGGGGTTAGAGTTATGTGGATAGACTGGCAAAGCTGGGGCTGTTCTTGTTAGAGCAGAGAAGGTTAAGAGGAGATTTGATAGAGATATTTTAAAATCATGATAGAGTAAATTAACAGAAACTGTTTCCAATGCCCCCACATGAATCTCGATATTCTTGAGGTTTTTATTTAATTTGACAGGATTGTTTGGAGCAGTTCCTGTCATGTATGTAGACCATGTATACTAACTGTATAGTCACATAACGTGTGCCACCAGAGGGCACTGCGTTGGGAGACCTGAGGGTCACCTACATAGGTGTGCAGGGTCCAGGATAAAAGGCTGCCCACCATGCTTATGCCTCACTCTGGAGTTACAATAAATAAGACTAAGGTCACAACAACTCAAGAACAATACTAGACCTCGTGGATTCATTCGTAAGAGTATAAAAGACATAACAAATGGCGACGAGATTACGAACTTTCATACAAAAATGACTAACGTTGGTGCATTAAAAAAGGTCTCAGAGGGTGAAGATTGGGAAGTCTTTACGGAGCGGCTCAACCAATATTTTGTAGCAAACGACCTGGTAGGCAATGATCTGGCCACGCTGGCAGATAAGCGCAGGGCTATCCTGTTGACCAGTTGTGGGCCCACGGTCTACGGCCTCGTCAGGGACTTGCTTGCACCAGAGAAAACAATGACCAAGTCATACGAGGAGCTGAAAGTGCTAATTCGGTACCAACTCAAACTGAAGGAGAGCATCCTCACGGCCAGGCAGCAATTTTATACACACCACCGCCCCGAGGGCGAGGAAATCGTGAAGCACGCTGCCGACTCAGGAGGCTGGCAGGACTGTGTGAATTCGGCGCATCTCTCGCCGCTGCATTGTGGGATGTCTTCGTAATTGGCATCGGTCATGAGGCCCTTCTTCACAGTCTACTGTCTGCCGAAACCACCGTCACTCTGCAGAAGGCCATCAGCATCAACCAGGTGTTCATGACCTCAAGCTGCAGCTCCAAGCATATGATGACTCACTCTCAGGACTCACACCTGGCAAGTACTGTAAATAGAATGTAAGTCGAGTAGCACCATGCTGGTTTTGCGGAGGGAATCACAGGGCTCATCAGTGTTGGTTCAGAGACTATGTGTGCAAAGGCTGCAGCACAAAGGGCCACCTTCAGCGAATGTGCAACAGAGCTGTGACTCACCACATGGAAGAGGAGTCAGCAGATATCTGTGAATCCAGCACAGATTACGAGGAGATGGCTACTGAGGCAGCTCAGTCACAGTACAAAGTGTATGGCATATATACCTGCACCACAGATTGTCCTCCAATGATAATGGCAGTTGAGATAAATGGCGTTCCAGTCTTCATGGAAGTGGACACGGGGACGAGTCAGTCACTAATGAGCCAGGAAGCCTTTGAGAGGCTATGGAATGATCAAGCTGAACGACCCAAGCTAGTTAAAGCTGTGCACCTACACCAAGGAACTGATATCAGTTGTTGGTAGTGTGGATGTAACGATATCCTGTCATGGGGCGGTGCACAATTTACCATTGTGGATTGTTTCAGGTGATGGACTAACGCTACTTGGAAGAAGATGGATGGGGAAGATTCATTGGAACTGGGAAGACTTCATCCCTCCAGCAATCGATGTCCCCCGTGCTCAGAGGCAGAGCAAGCCCCCACCTTCTGTTGGACCAGACACCAGAGAGCAGATCCGCGCAGTCCCCGACGCAGACACAGACTGCTCATCACGACTGCGTGGTGATTATCCGGCCAAGACGACCAGAACGCACCTTCCCGCTTTCAGTGGCAGAACTCCTGGGGAGGAAGGTTGGATCCGAGCGCGCCTTCCCAGCTTCAGTGGCAGAACTCCTGGGGAGGAAGGTTTGATCCGAGCTCGCCTTCCCAGCTTCAGTGGCAGAACTCCTGGGGAGGAAGGTTGGATCTGAGCGCACCTTCCCGCTTTCAGTGGCAGAACTCCTGGGGAGGAAGATTGGATCCGAGCGCACCTTCCCGCTTTCAGTGGCAGAACTCCTGGGGAGGAAGATTGGATCTGAGCGCGCCTTCCCAGCTTCAGTGGCAGAATCCCTGGGGAGGAAGGTTGGATCTGAGCGCACCTTCCCGCTTTCAGTGGCAGAATCCCTGGGGAGGAAGATTGGATCCGAGCGCACCTTCCCAGCTTCAGTGGCAGAATCCCTGGGAAAGAAGATCACGGCAATCGACATCATGGACAGGGAAAAGATGGCATCCAAACCACGAGGTGCAGCGCTAATGGAGCAATGACACGTGGTTCCATGCAAGGAAGATGATTAGGGTAAAACTAGTAAGGCCATTTAAAGGAGGCCAGAAACCCCCCATTTTTGAATGAGCTGCTTGAAATTGGTAACCAATGTAAAAATCCAGCTGTAATGAGCAAAATGTTGTTGAGCGATGTCGGGTTCAAATTGCAATCAGCCAATGTAGCGGGCAAACACCTAACGGTCGTATACAGGTCCAGCGAGCTACCTAATGCTATAGCCTGCGTCCCCAGGACCAGAACGATGTATCATAAAGTGTCCCCACAGCTGACAGAAGTAGACAAGCCGCAGAGTAAATGATCCCCGGAGAGCAGAGGCCCCAGTAGTGATACCCTGCCTCGGATCGGTTTAACATTGCAGGCACCCGATGGCATGAACCGCCACGGGCCAGAAACAATAAACTGCGCCTATGCTCAAAGTCGGCTACCGTCGCCTACCACCCGGGTGGAAACTCACTCGCCACCATTGAAATGCCCAAGAGCGAAGGGTCACCTGCAATGGCTCCTCTGAACGGGACCTGGACCAGCCAGGATCCCAAACTGGAGAGTGCTCACAACGGTGCCCTCAAGGAAAGGGAGTCATCTGTCCCCTGCGAACTGCAAGATAAGACGAGGCAGCCCCACTGTTGCTTAGACGAAACGCTCACTCGCTCAGACCGCTTCCCAGGGAGCAGCAGCGACACTGTGCAAACGAAAAGGACAGGGAGGTCACAGACACATCAGCTGTCTTCGGGCCTGACCAACATGGCAAGAGCCCTGAGCTTTGGCAACTCGAGCAAAATGAGCTCACCTCGCCCACAGACCCACTAGCATGGGGCACTGCGCCACCACCAGACGACCTAGATCTTATCCGGCCGTGCTGGAACTAGACTGTCCTTGTGAACCTGTACTGATATACCTGTACTGATCATGTAAATATACCACATAAAAAGAAACACAACTGTACCAAGATGTAAATGTAAAACCCATGTGATGAACTTGAAGGCAACTTGCATGTAATGAGCCATTAACATGATCTCTGTGTTGGGGGGAGAATAGAGTATTCATGGACTCACAACCAGAAACCATTGGGACCTCCACTGGCAACAAATCTCACTACCAACCCACCCAAGCTAGAAGCGAACCTCTAATGGTCAACCAGGAAGAGCAGGCCCAGGTCACCGTCAATGTACGAGTCAATTTGCATTAAAGACTTGGGGGGAAGTGATGTCATGTATGTAAACGATGTATACCAACTATATAGTCACAAAAGGTGTGCCAACAGAGGGCACTGCGGTGGGAGACCTGAGGGCCACCAGCATAGCTGTGCAGGGCCCAGTATAAAAGGCTGCCCACTATGCTTGTGCCTCACTCTGGAGTTATAATAAATGGAACTAAGGTCACAACAGCTCAAGTACAATACTGGACCTCGTGGAGTCATTCATAGGAGTATTAAAGACATAACAGTTGCCAAGAGTTTGTTCCACTGCACCGATAAAACAAACAAATCTCACCAACAACACATTGTCACTCGGTTGTAGCCACCCTAACCTCAGGTTACATTTGGGACATTTGGACCATCCGTACCAGCTGTGACTGAGACCGATGTCCATCAGTTTGCAGCTGGCAGGAGGCAGGGTGAAATTATGGGATGGGCCTGTTAGTGACCTTTAACCCCGCAGATTGTCAGTGATGCATAGTTTTTCCCGTCGTTATTCCATCCGGGATTGAAGATGGGAAAGATTCTCTCAGTGAAAGTGTGGGTGAAAGTGTGGAGATGGGACATGTTGTCTGCATTGTAAAATGACACCTGTCCGCCCTCATAGTCCAGGTACACACCGATCTTCCAGGGCTCCACATTCGGGGTGAGGGGGGTCAATGATGGGGGGTTGAGGGCAAAATAGCCTCTTCCGGGTCTCAGCCACACAGTGCAGTATCCGGTCTCGGGTTCAATTTTCCCTTTTCTCCCGGCAGATTCTCGGGCCACTCCAACAACCCACCGTGTCTTGTTTCCCACCTCTACCTCCCAGTAGTGTCTCCCTGATGTGAATCCCTCTGATCCTAGGACACATGGCCACCAATCGAACCTCTCCGGTGTATCATGCAGCCGCTGCCGTTTGTTACCGAGTCTCACACTGGTTCGGTCCTTTGACAGGATGAGCGCAGAATGGGCTGTGTTCGGATCCAGAGTCAGAGAGGCTGGAGCTGGGGGAAAGTTAAAATAACACATTCACATTAGCCGCTAGGAGTCAAATTAAAAAGCAGCACCTCAAAGGTAGTAATACTACCAGTGCCACGTGCTAGTCAGAGTAGCAATTGCAGGATAGCGCAGATGAATACGTGGCTTGAGGAGTGGTGCAGGAGGGAGGGATTCAAATTCCTGGGACATTGGAACTGGTTCTGGGCGACGTGGGAGCAGTACAAACTGAACGGGCCGCACCTGGGCAGAACCGGAACCAATGTCCTAGGAGAAGTGTTTGCTTGTGCTGTTGGGGAGTGGTTAAACTAATATGGCAGGGGGATGGGAAGTAATATAGTGGCAGAAGCAGTAATAGTGTACAATGCAGCAATAGTGCATGGAACAGTAATAGTATATAGTGCAGTAATAGTGTACAGTGCAGTAATAGTGTACAGTGCAGTGATAGTATACAGTGCAGTAATAGTGTACAGTGCAGTGATAGTGTACAGTGCAGTAATAGTGCATGGAGCAGTAATAATGTACAGTGCAGTAATAGTGTACATTGCAGTAATAGTGTACAGTGCAGTAATAGTGCAGTGTGCAGTAATCGTGCATGAAGCAGTAATAGTGCATGGAGCAGTCATAGTTTACAGTGCAGTAATAGTGCATGGTGCAGTAAAAGTGCACGGTGCAGTAAAAGTGTACAGTGCACTAATAGTGCACGGAGCAGTAAAATGCATGTAGCAGTAATAGTGTACAGTGCATTAAACTGCACGGAGCAGTAATAGTGTACAGTGCAGTAATAGTGCATGGAGCAGTAATAGTGTACAGTGCAGTAACAATGTACAGTGCAGTAATAGTGCATGGAGCAGCAATAATGCATGGAGCAGTAATAGTGTACAGTGCAGTAATAGTGCATGGAGCAGTAATAGTGTATAGTGCAGTAATAGTGTACAGTGCAGTAATAGTGCATGGAGCAGTAATAGTGCATGGAGCAGTAATAGTGTACAGTGCAGTAATAGTGCATGGAGCAGTAATAGTGCATGGTGCAGTAATAGTGTACGGTGCAGTAATAGTGCATGGAGCAGTAATAGTTTACAGTGCAGTAATAGTGCAAGGCACAGTAATAGTGTACAGTGCAGTAATAGTGCACAGTGCAGCAATAGTGCATGGAGCAGCAATAGTGTACAGTGCAGTAATAGTGCATGGATCAGTAATAGTGTACCGTGCATTACTAGTGCATGGAGCAGTGATACTGCATGGTGCAGTAATAGTGCATGCAGCAGTAATAGTGTACAGTGCATTAATTGTGTACAGTGCAGTAATAGTGCATGGAGCAGTAATAGTGTACAGTGCAGTAATAGTGCATGGACCAATAATAGTGTACAGTGCAGTAATAGTCTACAGTGCAGTAATAGTGTACAGTGCAGTAATAATACATGGAGCAATAATAGTGCATGAAGCAGTAATAGTGCACGGAGCAGTAATAGTGCATAGTGCAGTCATAGTGCATGGAGCAGTAATCGTGCATGGAGCAGTAATAGTGCATGGAGCAGTAATACTGTACAGTGCAGTAATCGTGTATGGTGCAGTAATAGTGCATGGTGTGGTAATAGTGTACAGTACAGTAATAGTGTACAGTGCATTAAACTGCATGGAGCAGTAACAGTGTACAGTGCAGTAATAGTGCATGGAGCAGTAATAGTGTACAGTGCAGTAAGAGTGTACAGTGCAGTAATAGTGCATGGAGCAGTAATAGTGCATGGAGCAGTAATAGTGTACAGTGCAGGAATAGTGCATGGAGCAGTGATAGTGTACAGTGCAGTAATAGTATACAGTGCAGTAATAGTGCATGGAGCAGTAATAGTGCACGGAGCAGTCATAGTTTACAGTGCAGTAATAGTGCATGGAGCAGTAATAGTGCATGGTGCAGTAATAGTGTACAGTGCAGTAATAGTGTGCAGTGCAGTGATAGTGCATGGAGCAGTAATAGTGCATGGAGCAGTAATAGTGTACAGTGCAGTAATAGTGCATGGAGCAGTGATAGTGTACAGTGCAGTAATAGTATACAGTGCAGTAATAGTGCATGGAGCAGTAATAGTGCACGGAGCAGTCATAGTTTACAGTGCAGTAATAGTGCATGGAGCAGTAATAGTGCATGGTGCAGTAATAGTGTACAGTGCAGTAATAGTGTACAGTGCAGTAATAGTGCATGGATCAGTAATAGTGCATGGAGTAGTGATACTGCATGGTGCAGTAATAGTGCACAGAGCAGTAATAGTGTACAGTGCAGTAATAGTGCATGGAGCAGTAATAGTGCAATGCGCAGTAATAATATACAGTGCAGTAACAGTGCATGGAGCAGTAATAGTGCATGGAGCAGTCATAGTTTACAGTGCAGTAATAGTGCATGGAGCAGAAATAGTGCATGGTGCAGTAAAAGTGCACGGTGCAGTAAAAGTGTACAGTGTACTAATAGTGCATGGAGCAGTAAAATGCATGTAGCAGTAATAGTGTACAGTGCATTAAACTGCACGGAGCACTAACAGTGTACAGTGCAGTTATAGTGCATGGAGCAGTAATAGTGTACAGTGCAGTGAGAGAGAGAGAGAGACTGAATGATCAGGGACAGGGGGAGAGAGAGAGAGAGAGAGAGACTGAATGAGCAGGGACAGAGGGGGAGAGAGAGAGACTGAATGATCAGGGACAGGGAGAGAGAGAGAGAGAGCGATAGACTGACTGATGAGGAACAGGGGGAGAGAGAGGCTGAATGATCAGGTGCAGGGTGAGAGAGAGAGAGAGCGACTGAATGATCAGGGTCAGGGGGAGACAGAGTGAGAGAGACTGAATGATCAGGGACAGGGGGCGAGAGAGAGAGAGAGACTGAATGATCAGTGAATGGGGAGAGAGAGAGAAAGGCACTGAATGATCAGGGACAGGGGGAAAGAGAGAGAGAGAGAGAGACTGAATGATCAGGGTCAGGGGGAGAGAGAGAGAGAGAGACTGAATGATCAGGGACAGGGGGAGAGAGAGAGAGAGAGAGAGATGGAATGATCAGGGAAAGGGGGATAGAGAGAGAGAGAGACTGAATGATCAGAGACAGGGGGAGAGAGAGAGAGAGAGACTGAATGATTAGGGACAGGGGGAGATATTGAGAGAGAGACTGAATGATCAGGGACATGGGGAGAGAGAGAGTGAATGATCAAAGACAGGTGGAGACAGAGAGAGAGAGACTGAATGATCAGGGACTGCGGGGGGGAGAGAGAGAGAGAGACTGAATGATCAGGGACTGCGGGGGGGAGAGAGAGAGAGACTGAATGATCAGCAACAGGGGGAGAAAGAGACTGAATGATCAGGGACAGAGAGAGAGAGAGACTGAATGATCAGGGATAGGGGGAGAGAGAGAGACTGAATGATGATAAGAACGTAAGAACATAAGATTTAGGAACAGGAGTAGGCCATCTAGCCCCTCGAGCCTGCTCCGCCATTCAACAACAGCATGGCTGATCTGGCCGTGGACTCAGCTCCACTTACCCGCCCGCTCCCCGTAACCCTTCATTCCCTTATTGTTTAAAAATCTATCGATCTGTGACTTGAATACATTCAATGAGCTAGCGTCAACTGCTTCCTTGGGCAGAGAATTCCACAGATTCACACTCCTCTGGGAGAAGAAATTCCTTCTCAACTCGGTTTTAAATTGGCTCCCCCCTATTTTGAGGCTGTGCCCCCTAGTTCTAGTCTCCCCGACCAGTGGAAACAACCTCTCTGCCTCTATCCTGTCCATTCCTTTCATTATTTTAAATGTTTCTATAAGATCACCCCTCATCCTTCTGAACTCCAACGAGTAAAGACTCAGTCTACTCAATCTATCATCATAAGGTAACCCCCTCATCTCCGGAATCAGCCTCATGAATTGTCTCTGTACCCCCTCCAAAGCCAGTATATCCTTCCTTAAGTAAGGTGACCAAAACTGCACGCAGTACTCCAGGTGCGGCCTCACCAATACCCTGTACAGTTGCAGCAGGACCTCCCTGCTTTTGTACTCCATCCCTCTCGCAATGAAGGCCAACATTCCATTCGCCTTCCTGATTACCTGTTGCACCTGCAAACTAACTTTTTGGGATTCATGCACAAGGACCCCCAGGTCCCTCTGCACCGCAGCATGTTGTAATTTCTCCCCATTCAAATAATATTCCCTTTGACTGTTTTTTTTCCAAGGTGGCTGACCTCACATTTTCCGACATTGTATTCCATTTGCCAAACCTTAGCCCATTTGCTTAACCTATCTAAATCTCTTTGCAGCCTCTCTGTGTCCGCTACACAACCCGCTTTCCCACTAATCTTTGTGTCATCTGCAAATTTTGTTGCACTGCACTCTGTCCCCTCTTCCAGGTCATTTATGTATCTTGTAAACAGTTGTGGTCCCAGCACCGATCCCTGTGGCACACCACTAACCACCGATTTCCAACCTGAAAAGGATCCATTTATCCCGACTCTCTGCTTTCTGTTTGCCAGCCAATTCTCTATCCATGCTAATACATTTCCTCTGACTCCGCGTACCCTTATCTTCTGCAGTAACCTTTTGTGTGGCACCTTATCGAATGCCTTTTGGAAATCTAAACACACCACATCCATCGGTACACCTCTATCCACCATGCTCATTATATCCTCAAAGAGTTCCAGTAAATTAGTTAAACATGATTTCTCCTTCATGAATCCATGCTGCGTCTGCTTGATTGCACTATTCCTATCTAGCTGTCCCGCTATTTCTTCCTTAATGATAGCTTCAAGCATTTTCCCCACTACAGATGTTAAACTAACCGGCCTATATTTCCTGCCTTTTGTCTGCCCCCTTTTTTAAACAGAGGCGTTGCATTAGCTGCTTTCCAATCCGCTGGTACCTCCCCAGAGTCCAGAGAATTTTGGTAGATTATAATGAATGCATCTGCTATAACTTCCGCCATCTCTTTTAATACCTTGGGATGCATTTCATCCAGACCAGGGGACTAGTCTACCTTGAGTCCCAATAGCCTATCCAGCACTACCCTCCTAGTGATAGTGATTATCTCAAGGTCCTCCCTTCCTACATTCCCGTGACCAGCAATTTTTGGCATGGTTTTTACTTCCACTGTGAAGACGGAAGCAAAATAATTGTTTAAGGTCTCAGCCATTTCCACATTTCCCATTATTAAATCCTCCTTTTCATCTTCTAAGGGACCAACATTTACTTTAGTCACTCTTTTCCGTTTTATATATCGGTAAAAGCTTTTACGATTTGTTTTTATGTTTTGCGCAAGTTTACTTTCATAATCTATCTTTCCTTTCTTTATTGCTTTCTTAGTCATTCTTTGCTGTCATTTAAAATTTTCCCAATCTTCTAGTTTCCCACTAACCTTAGCCACCTTATATGCATTGGTTTTTAATTTGATACTCTCCCTTATTTCCTTGGTTATCCACAGCTGGTTATCCCTTCTCTTACCGCCCTTCTTTTTCACTGGATTATATTTTTGTTGAGCACTATGAAAGAGCTCCTTAAAAGTCCTCCACTGTTCCTCAATTGTGCCACCGTTTAGTCTGTGTTTCCAGCCTACTTTAGCCAACTCTGCCCTCATCCCACTGTAGTCCCCTTTGTTTAAGCATAGTATGCTCGTTTGAGACACTACTTCCTCACCCTCCATCTGTATTACAAATTCAACCATACTGTGATCACTCATTCCGAGAGGATCTTTTACTAGGAGATCGTTTATTATTCCTATCTCATTACACAGGACCAGATCTAAGATAGCTTGCTCCCTTGTAGGTTCTGCAACATACTGTTCTAAGATACAATCCTGTATGATTTATATGAATTCCTCCTCAAGGCTACCCCGTGCGATTTGATTTGACCAATCGATATGTAGGTTAAAATCCCCCATGATTACTGCCATTCCTTTTTCACATGCCTCCATTATTCCCTTGATTATTGCGCCCCACCGTGAAGTTATTATTTAGGGGCCTATAAACTACGCCCACCAGTGACTTTTTCACCCTTACTATCTCTAATCTCCACCCACAATGATTCAACATTTTGTTCATTAGAGCCAAATCGTTTCTCACAACTGCCCTGATATCATCCTTTATTAACAGAGCTACCCCACCTCCTTTCCCTTCTTGTCTATCTTTCCGAATTGTCAGATACCCCTGTATGTTTAATTCCCAGTCTTGGCCACCCTGCAACCACGTTTCTGTAATGGCCACCAAATCATACCCATTTGTAATGATTTGTGCCGTCAACTCATTTACTTTATTTCGAATGCTGCGTGCGTTTAGGTAGAGTGTTTTAATACTAGTTTTTAAACCATGATTTTTAGTTTTGACTCCTCCTGCAGCCCCTTCATATTCATACATATTGTCCCTTCCTATCACCTTGTGGTTTACACTTCCCCCAGTGCTACTCTGCTCTGTTGCCTCCTACCTTTTGTATTCTTTCTTGGGGTCCTGTTCATCTGAGTTCTCACCCACTCTAACTAGCTCAGAGCCCTCTCCTGGGTTCCGAATACTCCTCGCATAGAGGCACCGAGCTTTCATGCTTGTCTTTTTGTTACACTTTGACCCTTTAGAATTTTGCTGATCAGTGGCCCCTTTTTTTCCCTTGGGTTTCTCTGCCCTTCACTTTTACTCATCTCTTTTCTGTCTTTTGCTTTTGTCTCCATTTTGTTTCCCTCTGTCTCCCTGCATTGGTTCCCATCCCCCTGCCATATTGGTTTAACTCCTCCCCAACAGCACTAGCAAACACTCCCCCTATGACATTGGTTCCGGTCCTGCCCATGTGCAGACCGTCCGGTTTGTATGGGTCCCACCTCCCCCAGAACCGGTTCCAATGCCCCAGGAATTTGAATCTCTCCCTGCTGCACCACTGCTCAAGCCACATATTCATCTGAGCTATCCTGCGATTCCTACTCTGACTAGCACGTGGCACTGGTAGCGATCCTGAGATTACTACTTTTGAGGTCCGATGTTTTAATTTAGCTCCTAGCTCTTTGAATTCATCTCGTAGGGCACTCATCAGGGACAGGGGGAGACAGAGAGACAGACTGAAAGTTCAGGGACAGGGGGAGGGAGAGAGAGAGAGAGAGACTGAATAATCAGGGACAGCGGGAGAGAGAGAGAGACTGAATAATCAGGGACAGAGGGAGACAGAGAGAGAGAGAGAGACTGAATGATCAGGGACAGTGGGAGAGAGAGAGAGAGAGAGACTGAATGATCAGGGACAGTGGGAGAGAGAGAGAGACTGAATGATCAGGGACAGGGGAGACAGAGAGAGAGAGAGACTGAATGATCAGGGACGGGGGAGACAGAGAGAGAGAGAGAGAGAGAGAGACTGAATGATCAGGGACAGGGGGAGAGAGAGAGACAGAGAGAGAGACTGAATGATCAGGGACAGGGGGAGAGAGAGAAACTGAATGATCAGGGACAGTGGGACCGAGAGAGAGACTGAATGATCAGGGACAGTAGGAGAGCGAGAGAGAGACTGAATGATCAGGGACAAGGGGAGACAGCGATAATCAAAGATAAATGCAATTGACAGCTAAACTAGAAGATGCAGGGATGAATAAAATGAAAGATCGGATATAGTGCTGGATCAAATGAAGGGCTGGGGAATGAAAAGACGTAGAGAGAATGTCACATTAAAAGAGCAGAGAAGAGTGATAGTCACAATAAATGGCAGAGCTAGAGGGATAGGGAAATTAATTTCCTGTTACTTGGGATAAAATAATTGTTACCACTGCATAAAATAACATAGAGCAATGCTTCAAAGTGGAGTGATAGTGCATAGAGCAGTAATAGTGTACAGTGCAGTAACAGTGCATAGAGCAGTAATAGTGTACAGTGCAGTAAAAGTGCATGGAACAGTAATAGTATATAGTGCAGTAATAGTGTACAGTGCAGTAATAGTGCATGGAGCAGTAATAGTGTACAGTGCAGCAATAGTGCATGGAACAGTAATAGTATATAGTGCAGTAATAGTGTACAGTGCAGTAATAGTGTACAGTGCAGTGATAGTATACAGTGCAGTAATAGTGTACAGTGCAGTGATAGTGTACAGTGCAGTAATAGTGCATGGAGCAGTAATAATGTACAGTGCAGTAATAGTGTACATTGCAGTAATAGTGTACAGTGCAGTGATAGTGTACAGTGCAATAATAGTGCATGGAACAGTAATAGAGTAAAAGTAAAAGTAAAAGTAAAATTGGAGGGCAGAGAAATCCAAGGCAAAAATCAAAAAGGGCCACATTACAGCAACATTCTAAAGGGATAAAGTGTGTTAAAAAGATAAGCTGAAGACTCTGTGCCTCAGTGCGAGGAGTATTCGTAATAAGGTGGATGAATTAACTGTGCAGGCAGCTATTAACGAATATGATATAATTGGTTTTATGGAGACATGGCTCCAGGGTGACCAAGGCGGGGAACTCAACATGCAGGGCTATTCAACATTCATGAAGGATAGACAGAAAGAAAAAGGATGTGGGGTAGCATCGCTGGTTAAAGAGGAAATAAACACAATAGTAAGGAAGGACATTAGCTTGGATGATGTGGAATCTGTATGGGTAGAGCTACGAAACACCAAAGGGCAGAAAACGCTAGTGGGAGTTGTGTACAGACCACCAAACAGTAGTAGTGAGGTTGGGGACAGCATCAAACAAGAAATTAGGGATGCATGCAATAAAGGTACAGCAGTTATCATGGGAAACTTTAGTCTACATATAGATTGGGCTAACCAAACTGGTAGCAATACGGTGGAGAAGGATTTCCTGGAGTGTATTGGGGATGGTTTTCTAGGCCAATATGTCGAGAAACCAACTAGAAGGCTGGCCATCCTAGACTGGGTGATGTGTAATGAGAAAGGACTAATTAGCAATCTTGTTGTGCAAGGCCCCTGGGGTAAGAGTGACCATAATATAGTAAAATTCTTTATTAAGATGGAGAGTGACACAGTAAATTCAGAGACTAGGGTCCTGAACATAAGGAAAGGTAACTTTGATGGCATGAGACATGAATTGGCTAGAATAGACTGGCGAATGATACTTAAAGGGTTGACAGTGGATAGGCAATGCAAACATTTAAAGATCACATGGATGAACTTCAACAATTGTCCATTCCTCTCTGGAGTAAAAATAAAATGGGGAAGATGGCTCATTCATAGCTAACAAGGGAAATTAGGGATAGTGTTAAATCCAAGGAAGAAGCATATAAATTGGCCAGAAAAAGCAGCAAACCTGAGGACTGGGAGAAATTTAGAATTCAGCAGAGGAGGACAAAGGGTTTAATTAGGAGGGCGAAAAGAGAGTATGAGAGAAAGCTTGCTGGGACCATAAAAACTGACTGCAAAAGCTTCTATAGATATGTGAAGAGAAAAAGATTAGTGAAGACAAAAGTAGGTCAGGTTCAGGTGAATTTATAATGGGGAACATAGAAATGGCAGACCAATTGAACAAATATTTTGGTTCTGTCTTCATGAAGGAAGACACAAATAAGCTTCCGGAAATACGAGGGGACCGAGCGTCCAGCAAGAAGGAGGAACTGATGGAAATCCTTATTAGACAGGAAATTGTATTTGGGAAATTGATGGGATTGAATGCCGATAAATCTCTAGGGCCTGATAGACTGCATCCCAGAGTACTTAAGGAAGTAGCCCTAGAAATAGTGGATCCATTGGTGATCATTTTCCAACAGTCTATCGACTCTGGATTGGTTTCTATGGACTGGAGGGTAGCTAATGTAAAACCACTTTTTTTAAAAGGAGGGAGAGAGAAAATGGGTAATTATAGACTGGTTAGCCTGACATCAGTAGTGGGGAAAATGTTGGAATCAATTATTAAAGATGAAATAGTAGCGCATTTGGAAGGCAGTGACAGGATCGGTCCAAGTCAGCATGGATTTATGAAAGGGAAATCATGCTTGACAAATCTTCTGGAATTTTTTGAGGATGTAACTAGTAGAGTGGAAAAGGGAGAACCAGTGAATGTGGTGTATTTGGACTTTCAAAAGGCTTTTGAAAAGGTCCCACACAAGAGATTGGTATACAAAATTAAAGCACATGGTATTGAGGGTAATGTACTGACGTGGATAGAGAACTGGTTGGCAGACAGGAAGCCGAGAGTCGGGATAAATGAGTCCTTTTCAGAATGGCAGGCAGTGATGCAGGCAGCTATTTACAAAATACATCTATGATTTATATGAAGGAATTGAGTGTAATATCTCCAAGTTTGCAGATGACACTGAGCTGGGTGGCAGTGTGAGCTGTGAGGAGGATGCTAAGAGGCTGCAAGATGACTTGGGCAGGTTAGGTGAGTGGGCAAATGCATGGCAGATGCACTATAATGTGGATCAATGTGAGATTATCCACTTTGGTGGCAAAGACATGAAGGCAGAATATTATCTGAATGGCGGCAGATTAGGAAAAGGAGAGGTGCAACGAGACCTAGGTGTCATGGTACATCAGTCATTGAAAGTTGGCATGCAGGTACAGCAGGCTGTGAATAAGGCAAATAGCATGTTGGCCTTCACAGCTAGGGGATTTGAGTTCAGGAGCTGGGAGGTCTTACTGCAATTATACAGGGCCTTGGTGAGACCTCACCTGGAATATTGTGTTCAGTTTTGGTCTCCATTCTGAGGTAGGACGTTCTTGCTATTGAGGGAGTGCAGCAAAGGTTCACCAGACTGATTCCAGGGATGACAGGACTGACATATGAGAAGAGACTGGATCAACTGTGTCTGTATTCACTGGAGTTTAGAAGGATGAGAGGGGATCTCATAGAAACATATAAAACTCTGACAGGACTGGACAGGTTAGATGCAGGAAGAAGGTTCCCGTTGTTGGGGAAGTCCAGAATCAGGGATCACAGTCTAAGGATAAGAGGTAAGCCATTTAGGACCGAGATGAGGAAAAACTTCTTCACTCAGAGAGTTGTTAACCTGTGGAATTCTCTACTGCAGAGAGTTGTTGATGCCAGTTCGGAGGATATATTCAAGAGGGAGTTAGATATGGCCCTTACGGATAAAGCGATGAAGAGGCATGGAGAGAAAGCAGGAAAGGGGTACTGAGGTGAATGATCAGCCATGATCTTATTGAATGGTGGTGCAGGCTCGAAGGGCCGAATGGCCGACTCTTGCACCTATTTTCTATGTTTCTATGTTACGGTGTGTGAGACCCCGCCAGTGGTGTGGACCCTCAGACAGTTTTTTCAAAAAAGAGATTGCATCCAATCTGGCAAATCCATAAATATCAGTGCCCATAATCCCAAAGTTTTCTCCCCTCCGACTGACATTCCCACGCCATGTACTCGAGCCAAAGGACCCAGGAACTCTTAGATTTCTCACAGTCATTTTACTACATAAGAAAAGTAAAAACGCCACCAAGTGTTCATCATACAAACTCTTCAAGCTGACTATAATTACTGTCCGGGATCTTAATCGCCTGAAAATAGGATTCGGTGACACAGTCAGGAAGTGGACTCAATCCTGTGTGCACCAGCTATCCCCATAACTCGTGCCAATCTTCTGGCATTAACAGTGAGATTAAGCGTCGTCTCATGTTTCCTCAGGTTTTCTAAACTGACTTTGGTCATGATCATAATCATGGTATACACGGTGGAGATGCATCTAAGGAGGTTGTACTGTCGAGGAGGAAAGGCTCTCAGCATGTGTTCTCTAGCTGAAGTCTGCAAACCATTGCAGGGAAGAAAATGATTCACCTAAAGATACCTGTATTGGTGATGTTAGGAGACCTGGCCTACAGTCGGCAAAGATTGAACAGATTCCCGCTGGTTCTGTAGTTTAGTTCCACTCCAGCGGGGAGCTTGTCGACTGTGAGGTGGAACATGGCAGCGAGGAAGACTGAGAAAAGGGTTGGGCGATGACGCGGCCCTATTTGACCCCGGTCCAGGTGTGGATTGAGTCTGGATCACGGCCTGCATGTCGTCGAGCTACAGTATGTGGACAATGCCTGCATCTGTGCACATACAGCGGCTGAATTCCAGGACAGAGTTGACGTATTTACTGAGGCATACGAAAGCATGGGCCTTGTGCTAAACATCAGCAAGACAAAGGTCCTCCACCAGCCTGTCCTTACTGCACAGCACTGTCCCCCAGTCATCAACATCCACAATGCGGCCCTGGACAACGTGGACCACTTTCCACATCAACAAGAGCAGGCAGTGACGACGAGATCCAACACCGCTTCCAGTGCACCAGTGCAGCCTTCGGCCACCGGAGGAAAAGAGTGTTTGAAGGCTAGGCCCTCAAAACTGCCACCAAGCTCATGGTCAATAGGGCTGTAGTAATACCTGCCCTCCTGTATGGCTCAGAGACATGGACCATGTACAGTAGACACCTCAGGTCGCTGGAGAAATACCACAAATGATGTCTCCGCAAGATCCGACAAATCCCCTGGGAGGACATATGCACCAACATTAGCGTCCTCGACCAGGCCAACATCCTCAGCATCGAAGCACTGAGCACACTTGACCAGCCGCATAGTTTGCATGTCAAACACGAGACTCCCAAAGCAAGCGCTCTACTCGGAACTCCTTCACGGCAAACGAGCCAAAGGTGGGCAGCGAAAACGCTACAAGGACACCCTCAAAGCCTCCCTGATAAAGGGCAACATCCCCCCCGACACCTGGGAGTCACTGGCCAAAGACCATCCTAAGTGGAGGAAGTGCATCCGGGAAGGCGCTGAGCATCTTGAGTCTCGTCGCCGACAGCGTGCAGAAATCAAGCGCAGGCAGTGGAAGGAGCGTGCGGCAAACCAGTCCCACCCTCCCCTTCCCTCAACGACTATCTGACCCACCAATGACAGAGACTGTATTTCTCGTATTGGACTGTCCAGCCACCTAAGAACTCATGTTAAGAGCGGAAGCAAGTCTTCCTCGATTCCGAGGGGCTGCCTATGATGATGATGTTAGGCGAGGGTGGAGGATGGGTTCTCGGAGATCATTGGAACCAGCGAGACAGGAGGTGACAATCACGGATGAGAGTTTCAGCATCAGATGGGCCAAGGTACTGTTGAAGATAGACAATGTATCAGAGGTAGAAGCAGGCAGCCTCTGTCTTTGTTGCAATCTGGGGTCAGAAGTGCAGCTGGTGTCTGGTTCAGCTGGAGACAGTGGTGAAGGAGGGGATGGAGTTGGTGACACGGTGCAAAGATTGTGACAGGTTACAAATTACATTACAACAGTGACTACACTTCAAAATACTACACGACTGTAAAGCGCTTTGGGACGTCATGACATCGTTTAAAACGTTGTAGATATGCAAGTAGTCTTTTTTTCTTGTGTAAGAATTTATCAGTGCCCGGGAAGTGAATGAATTGTCTTGCCTGTCGCTGGCCGCACCGAGGACTTCCAGCCACCACTGCATTGTTCTGCACCACCAAAACCGCCTGCCACCGCCCCCTGCCCACCCCCCCTCCCCCACCACCCCCCCTCCCCCGCACCTTTAAACAGCTTCCAAGGAGAACTCACCGTATTTCCTGTCTCCCACTTCACACTGAAAGACCACCGAGTGCCTTCCCACGCTCCAAATCCGTAGCCAACTCGCCAGCAATATTGTACTGAAGCCCAAACCTGAGAATGGATTGGGTCTCTGACCAATTGTATGGAGCGAGCAGTGGACTCACTGCCTCACTGCCTGCGAGAGGAGCGATGAGAGGAGCGGGGTCAATGGTGCCATAAAGAGCGAGATCAGTGGCGTGAGGAGCATAAGAGCATAAGAATTAGGCTATTCGGGCCCTGCTTCGCCATTCAATAAGATAATGGCTGATCTTCTACCTCAACTCCACTTTCCTGCACTATCCCCATATCTCTTGATTCCCTTAATGTACAAAACTCTATCGATCTCTGTCTTGAATATATTCAACGACTGAGCCTCCACAGCCCTTTGGGGCAGAGAATTCCAAAGATTCACCACCCTCTGAATGAAGAAGTTTCTCCTCATCTCAGTCCCAAAATGGCCGACCCCTTATTCTGAGACTGTGACTCCTGGTGCTAGAGTCCTCAGCCAGAGGAAACACCCTCCCTGCATCTACCCTGTCAAGCCCTGCAAGAATTTTGTATATTTCAATGAGATCATCTCTCATTCTTCTAAACATTTGATAATATTAGAACATAAGAAATAGGAGCAGGAGTAAGCCATTTGATCCCTTGAGCCTGCTCTGCCATTCAATAAGATCATGGCTGATCTGATCTTGGTCTCAACTCCATTTATTTGTCCACTCCTCATAATCCTTGACTCCCTTATCGCTCAAAAATCTGTTCATCGCCACGTTAAATATATTCAATGACACAGCCTCCAGAGCTCTCTGGGATAGAGAATTCCACAGATTTACGACTCTCTGAGAAGAAATTCCTTTTCATTTCCATTTTAAATGGAAAACTCCTTATTCTAAAACGATGCTGCCTAGTTCTAGATTCCCCCACAAGGGGAAATATCCTCTCTGTATCTACCCTATCAAGCCCCCTCAGAATCTTAGATATTTCAACACGATCACTTCTCATTTTTCTGAACTCCAATAAGCATAGGCTCAACCTGCTCAATCTTTGTTCATAAGACAACCTCTTCATCTCAGGAATCAAGCTCGTGAACCTTCTCTGAACTGCCTCCAATGCAAGTAAATCCCTTCTTAAATAAGGAGACCAAAATTGTACGCCATACTCCAGGTGTGGTCTCACGAAAGTCCTGTGCAGTTGTAGCAAGACTTCCCTACTTTATGTTCCATCCCTCTTGCAATAAAGGCCAACATTCGATTTGCCTTCCTAATTACTTGCCGTAACTGCAAGCTACCTGTTTGTGTTTCATGTACAAGGACCCACAGATCCTTCTGTACCTCAGCATTTTGTAATCTCACCCCATTTAAATAACAATTTGCTTTTTTATTTTTCCTACCAAAATGGATAACCTCATATTTTCCCACATTATATTCCATCTGCCAAATTTTTGCCCACTCACTTAGCCTATCTATATCCCTTTGCAGATTTTTGGCGTCCTCCTCACAAACGAACATAAGAAATAGGAACAGGAGTAGGCCATACTGCCCCTTGAGCCTGCTCCACCATTCAATAAGATCATGGCTGATCTGATCAGGGACTCAGCTCCACTTCCCTGCCCATAACCCCTTATCCCCTTATCGTTTAAGAAACTGTCTATTTCTGTCTTAAATTTATTCAATGTCCCAGCTTCCTCAGCTCTCTGAGGCATCCAATTCCACAGATTTACAACCCTCTGAGAGAACTTTGTATCATCAGCAAATTTGGCTACATTATACTCAGTCCCTTCATTCAATGCATTAACATAGATTGTAAATAGTTGGGGCCCCAGCACCGATCCCTGAGGCACCGCACTAGTTACCGTTTGCCAACCTGAAAATGACCCATTTATCCTGACTCTCTGTTTTCTGTTGGTTAGCCAATCCTCTATCCATGCAAATATATTACCCCCAACCCTGTGAGATCTTATCTTGTTCAGTGACCTTTTATATGGCACCTTATCGAATGCCTTCTGGAAATCCAAATACACTATATTTACTGGTTCCCCTTTAACCATCCTGCTTGTTACATCCTCAAAGAATGCCAGCAAAATTGTCAAATATTATTTCACTTTCATAAAACCATGCTGACTGTGCTTGACTGTATTATGATTTTCTAAATGACCTGCTACTGCTCCCTTAATAATGGACTCCAGTATTTTCCCAATGACAGATGTCAGGCTAAATGGTCTATAGTTTTCTGGTTTCTGTCTCCCTCCTTTCTCAAACAGGGGTGTTAAATTTACTGTTTTCCAATCCGCTGGGACCTTTTCAGAATCCAGGGAATGTTGGTAATTAGAACCAATGCATCCACTATCTCTGCAGCCACTTCTTTTATGATCCTAGGATGCAGGCAATCAGGTCCAGGGGATTTATCCACATTTAGCGGGAGCAGAGAGAGGAGCGGGATTAGCGGCACTATAAAGAACAAGATCAGTGTTGTGAGGAGCAGTGAGAGAAACAGGATCAGTGGCGAGAGGAGCGGCGCTATCAAAGCGAGGAACAGGTTGAGCGGTGCTACAAACAGCGAGAAGAGCGGGATCAGTGGCCCTATAAGGAGCCTACCAACAGAACAATCAAGGCACTAAAAATTCAAAAACGGGTCTCTTATGGTGCTAAAATTGAACTAAATATTCAGGGATATTTTCCATTTTATAAGGATAGGCAGGACGAAAAGGAGGTGGGATAGCTCTGTTAATAATTGATGAGATCAGTGCAGTAGTAAGAAATGATATTGGCTCAGAAGATCAAGATATCGAATCAGTTTGGGTGGAGATAAGAAATAATAAGGGAAATAAGTCACTGGTGGGAGTGGTCTACAGGCCCCCAAACAGTAATCACTCTGTGGCACAGAATATAATTCAAAACATAATGGAGGCTTGTAAGAAAGTTACAGCAATAATCATGGGTGTATTTAATCTTCATATTGATTGGACAAATCAAATTGGCAAAGGTAACCTTGAGGAAGAGTTCATAGAGTGTATATGGAATGGTTTCTTGGAACAATACGTTGTGGAAACAACCAGGGCGCAAACTATTTTAGATCTGGTAATGTGTAACGAGTTTGGATTAATTAATGATCTCATAGTGAAGAATCCTCTTGGGAAGAGTGATCATAGCATGGAAGAATTTCAAATCCAGTAAGAGGGTGAAAAAGCTAATTCTCAAGCTAGTGTCCTGAACTTAAATAAAGGTAATTACAAAGGTATGAAGGCAAAGTAGGTTAAAGTGGACTGGGAAAATATATTAAAGGGCAAGACTGTAGAAACGCAGTGGCAAACATTTAAGGAGATATTTCATAACTCTCAGCAAAGATTTATTCCAGTGAAAAATAAAGATGCTAAGAGAAGTATGAACCATCCATGGCTGAAATCTGGAGAGGTCCCAGCGGACTGGAAAACAGCAGATGTAACACCCCTATTTAAGAAAGGAGGAAGACAGAAATTAGTAAACTATAGATCAGTTAGCCCAACATCTGCCATTGGGAAAATGATGGAGTCCATCATTAAAGAAAATCATAATGCAGAGTCAAGCAGAGTCAGCATGGTTTTATGAAAGGGAAATCATGTTGGACAAATTTGCTGGAGTTCTTTGAGGATGTAAGGAGCAAAGTGGATAAAGGAGAACACGTTGATGTCGTCTATTTGGATTTTCAGAAAGCATTCGATAAGGTGCCAAACAAAATGTTACTGCACAAAATAAGAGCTCATGGGATTCGGGTAATATATTAACGTGGATCGAAGATTGGCTAACTAACAGAGAATAGAGTCAGGATAAATGGGTCATTTTCAGGCTGGCAAACTGTGGAGTGCCTCAGGGATCAATGCTGGGGCCTCAACTATTTACAATTCATATTAATGACTTGGATGAAGGGACCGAGTGTAACATGACCAAATTTGCTGATGATACAAAGATAGGTGGGAAAGTAAGTTGTGAGGAGGACGCAAATAATCTACAAAGGGATATAGATAGACTCAGTGACTGGGCAAAAATTTGCCAGATGGACCATAATGTGGTAAAATTTGAGGTAGCAAAAATAAAAAAGCAAATTATTATATAAATGGCGAGCGATTATAAAATGTGGTAGTACAGAGAGATCTGGGAGATCTTGTACATGAACTACAAAAAGTTAGCATACAGGTAGAGAAAGTAAGCAGGAAGGCAAATGGAATGATGTCCTTTATTGCAAGGGGGATGGAGTATAAAAGTAAGGATGTCCTGCTCCAACTGTACAGGGCATTGATAAGACCACACCTGGAGTACCTTATTTAAAGAGGGATATATTTGCATTGGAGGCAGTTCAGAGAAGGTTTACGAGGTTGATTCCTGAGATGAAAGGTTGTCTTCTGAAGAAAGGTTGAGCAGGTTGGGCCAATACTCCTTGGAGTTTAGAAGAATGAGAGGTTATCTTATTGAAACATATAAGATTCTGAGGTGGGCTTGACAGGGTAGATGCAGAGAGGATGTTTCCCCCCATGGGGTAATCTAGAACTAGGGGGCATAGTTTCAGAATAAGGGGTCGCACATTTAAAACAGAAATAAGAACGTAGGAAATAGCAACAGGAATAGGCCATTTGGCCCCTTGAGCCTGCTCCACCATGTAATAAGATCACGACTGATCTGATCATGGACTCAGCTCCACTTCTCAGCCTGCTCCCCATAACCCTTTACTCCCTTATCGCTGAAAAATCTGTCTATCTCCGCCTTAAGTATATTTAATGACCCAGCATCCACAGTTCTCTGGGGCAGAGAATTCCATAGATTTACAACCCTCTGAGAGAAGAAATTTCTCCTCATCTCAGTTTTAAATGGGCGGCCCCTTATTCTAAGACTGTGTCCCCTGGTGTTAGTTTCCCCTATGAGTGGAAATATCCTCTCTGCATCCACCTTGTCAAGCCCCCTAATTATCTTATAAGTTTCAATAAGATCTCCTCTCATTCTTGTGAACTCCAATGTGTATAGGCCCAACCTGCTCAACCTATCCTCATAAGTCAACCCCCTCATCTCCGGAATCAATGTCGTGAACCTTCTCTGAACAGCCTCCAATGCAAGTATATACTTCCTTAAGTACGGAAACCAAAACTATACGCAGTACTCTAGGTGTGGTCTTACCAACGCCCTGTACAGTACTCTGCTTTTATATGCTATTCCCCCTTGCAATAACGGCCATTTGCCTTCCTGATTACTTGCTGTACTTGCATACCAACTGTTTGTGACTCATGCACAAGGACCCCCAGGTCTCTCTGTATTGTAGCACTTTGTAATTTTTCTCCATTTAAATTATAATTTGTTTTTCTATTATTTCTGCCAAAGGGGATAACCTCACATTTTCTCACATTATACTCCATCTGCCAATTTTTTGCCCACTCACGTGGCATGTCTATATCCCTTTGCAGATTTTTTGTGTCCTCCTCACAATTTGCTTTCCCAACAATCATTGTATCATCAGCAAACTTCGCGACATTACATAGAAAATAGGTGCAGGGGTAGGCCATTCGAGCCTGCATCACCATTCAATAAGATCATGGCTGATCATTCACCTCAGTACCGTTTCCTGCTTTCTGTCCATACCTCTTGATCCCTTTAGCCGTAAGGGCCATATCTAACTCTCTCTTAAATATATCCAATGAACTGGCATCAACAACTCTCTGTGGTAGAGAATTCCACAGGTTAACAACTCTCTGAGTGAAGAAATTTCTCCTCATCTCAGTATAAATGGTTTACCCCTTATCCATAGACTGTGTCCCCTGGCTCTGGACTTCCCCAACATCGGGAACATTCTTCCTGTATCTAACTTGTCCAGTCCCGTCAGAATTTTATATGTTTCTATGAGATCTCTTCTCATCCTTCTAAACTCCAATGAATACAGGCCCAGTCGATCCAGTCTCTCCTCATATGTCAGTCCTGCCATCCCTGGAATCAGTCTGGTGTACCTTCGCTGCACTCCCTCAATAGCAAGAACGTCCTTCCTCAGATTAGGAGACCAAAACTGAACACAATATTCCAGGTGAGGCCTCACCAAGGCCCTGTACAACTGCAGTAAGACCTCCCTGCTCCGATACTCAAATCCCCTAACTATGAAGGCCAACATGCCATTTGCCTTCTTCACTGCCTGCTGCACCTGCATGCCAACTTTCAATGACTGATGTACCATGACACCCCCCAGGTCTCGTTGCACCTCCCCTTTTCCTAATCTGCCGCCATTCAGATAATATTCTGCCTTCGTGTTTTTGCCACCAAAGTGGATAACCTCACATTTATCCACATTATACTACATCTGCCATGCATTTGCCCACTCACCTAATCTGTCCAAGTCACCCTGCAGCCTCTTAGCGTCCTCCTCACAGCTCACACCGCCACCCAGCTTAGTGTCATCTGCAAACTTGGAGATATGATAAATATCAATTTCTTCATCTAAATCATTAATGGATATTGTAAATAAATAGCTGGCTTCCCATCACTGAGCCCTGCGGCACCCCACTAGTCACTGCTTGCTAAATGGAAAATGACCACACTCGGTCTTTTCATCCAAGTCATTAATATCGATTGTAAATAGTTGAGGACCCAGCACCGATACCTGCGGCACCCCACTAGTCACTGTTTGCTAACTGGAAAATGACGCATTTATACCAATTCGGTTTTCTGTTAGTTAGCAATCCCCTATCCATGCTAAAATATTACCCACAACCCCGTGAACTTTCACCTTGTGCAGTAATGTGGCACCTGATCGAATGCCTTCTGGAAATCCAAATACTGCAGATCCTCTGGTTCCCCCTCATCCACCCTGCTCGTTACATCCTCAAAGAACTTCAGCAAATATGTCAAACATGATTTATATTTCATAAAAGTGAGATGAGGAGGAATTTCTTCTCTCAAAGTGTGGTGAATCTTTGGAATTCTGTACTCACGAGAGCTGTGGAGGCTGGGTCTTTGAATATATTTAAGGTGGAGATAGCCAGATTTTTGAATAAGGGAGTGAAGGGTTATGGGGAGCAGGCAGGGAAGCATGGCTGAGGCCACGATCAGATCAGCCATGTTCGTATTGGATGGCGGAGCAGTGTCGAGGGGTCAAATGGCCTACTCCTGCTCCTATTTCTTATGTTCTAAAATAGATAATGCGCTGCATTTAATGAGCGGAGATTTTTAGCGCTGGCCCAAGCGATTTTCAACTTTGCTCCACAGAGGTTATTAAACAAAATTAGGGCTCACAGGAGTGGGGGTAATATACTAGCATAGATTGAAGATTGATTAACGAACAGAAAATAGAGAGCAGGAATAAATGGGTCATTTTTGGGTTAGCAGGCTGTAACTAGTGGGGTACTGCAAGGTTCAGTGCTTGGGCCTCAGCTATTCACAATCTATATCGATGATTGGATGGGACAAAATGTAATATATCCAGGTTTGTTGATGATACAAAGCTAGGAGGGAATGTAAGTTGTGAGGAGCATGCAAGTAAGCTTCAAGGGGATATTGACAGCACACGTGAGTGGATAAGAACATGAAAAATGGAATATAATGTGGAGAAATGTGAAGTTATACACTTTGGTAGGAAAAATAGAGAAGCAGAGTATTCTTTAAATGGTGAGAGATTGGGAAATATTGCTGTTCAGAGGGACCTGGGTGTCCTTGTACACAAATCACTGAAAGTTAACATGCAGGAACAGCAAGTAATTAAGAACACAATGGTATGTTAGGTTTTATTACAAGATGATTTAAGTACAAGAGTAAATCCGTCTTCCTGCAATTATATAGGGAACACGTTTATTTGTACTGCCCTGTCTCTTCCCGTATATATATATATATCTCCAACCCCCGCCCCCACGCTCTTCCCTGCCCAAGCTCTCTCGCTTTTCCCCCCCACCTCAAGTTCGCTCGCTCTCTCTCTCCCCCTCTCCCCAAGCTCGCTCTCTCCCACCCAAGCTCTTTCACTCCCCCCCCCCCCAGCTCGCCCTATCCCCCCATGCCCTCTCTCTTTCCCCCGCAAGCTCGCTCTCTCTTCCCCCCCCCCCCGAAGCTCTCTCACCCTCTCTTCCACTCCCCCCACCCCACATCTCTCTCCCACCACCCCCACTGCTGCTCAGGACCTGGGGTCCGGTCGGAGGCTCGGGGCTCACAGCTCAGCTGGAGGCGTGGTCGGTTGCAGAATCTCACTTCCGGTTCAGGGTCGCACTTCTCTTTCTCCCCCTAGCCTCTTTGCCCCCCCACCCAAGCTCTCTCTCCTTCCCCCACCCAGGCTCTCTCGCTCTCTTCCCCCCCCCCCTCCCCACACAAGCTCTCTCGTTCCCCCTCCCAACAAGCTCTCTCGTTCTCCCCCGCCCCCAGGCTCTCTCGCTCTCCCCCCCCCCCCCCCCAGGTTCTCTCGCTCTTTCCACCCCCCAGGTTCTCTCTTTCTTCCCCCCTTCACACCCCCCCGCTCAGCCCCAGGCGCTCTCTCTCTCTGCCACCCCAAGCTCTCTCACTCTTCCCCCCCCCCCCTCCCCCAAGCTCTTTATCTCTCCCCCTCCAAGCTCTCTCTTTACCCGCCCCCTCCCAGCTCGCTCGCGCGCGCTCTCTCTCTCTCTCCCCGCTCCAGCTCTCTCTCTCTCTCTCTCTCCCCACCACGCTATCTCTCCACCCCCCCCACGCTATCTCTCCCTGCCTCCCACGCTATCTCTCTCTCCCACCCACACTATCTCTCTCTCTCTCTCTCTCTCTCTCTCTCTCTCTCTCCCCCCAAGCTCTCTCTCTCTCTCTCTCTCCCCCACCCAAGCTCTCTCTCCCGCCCCCTCAGCTCTCTCTCTCTCACCAGCTCGCGCTCTCTCCCTTTGTCTCTCCCTCTCCCACCAGCTCACTCTCTCTCGCTCCCATCCCCTCCCCAAGCTCTCTCTCTCTTCCCCCCCCAAACCCCAAGCTTTCTCTCTCTCCCTGCCCCAAGCTCTCTCTCTCTCTCCCCGCCCCCCACCCCACAAGCTCGCTCTCTCTCCCCCCGCTCTCTCTCTCTCTCTCTCTCTCTCTCTCTCTCTCTTCCCCCACCCAAGCTCTCTCGCTCTCTCTCCCACCTCCACCCCTCCCCACACACCAGAAGCTCTCTCTATCTCCCTCCGCTCCAAGCTCTCTCACTCTCCACCCCACCCCCCCCCCCACCACAAGCTCGTTCTCTCTATTCCCCCCCACCCCCCAAGCTCTCTCTCTCACCGCCCCCTAGGCTCTCTCTTCCCCCCCCCCAAGCTCTCTCTCCCCAAGCTCTCTCTCTTTCCCCACCCAAGCTCTCTCTCTCCCACCCCTCCCCACACACCAGAAGCTCTCTCTATCTCCCTCCGCTCCAAGCTCTCTCTCACTCTCCACCCCCCCCCCACCACAAGCTCTCTCTCTCTCTCCCCCGCCAACCCAAGCTCTCTCTCTCTCTCTCCCCCGCCAACCCAAGCGCTCTCTCTCTTTCACCGCCCCCAGGCTCTCTCTTCCCCCCACAAGCTCTCTCTCTCTCCCCAAGCTCTCTCTCTCTCTCTCCCCCCAAGCTCTCTCTCTCTCTCCCCCCAAGCTCTCTCTCTCTCTCCCCCCAAGCTCTCTCTCTCTCTCCCCCCAAGCTCTCTCTCTCTCTCCCCCCAAGCTCTCTCTCTCTCTCTCCCCCCAAGCTCTCTCTCTCTCTCTCCCCCCAAGCTCTCTCTCTCTCTCTCCCCCCAAGCTCTCTCTCTCTCTCTCCCCCCAAGCTCTCTCTCTCTCTCTCCCCCCAAGCTCTCTCTTTCTCTCTCCCCCCAAGCTCGCTCTTTCTCTCTCCCCCCAAGCTCGCTCTTTCTCTCTCCCCCCAAGCTCTCTCTCTCCCCCCAAGCTCTCTCTCTCCCCCCAAGCTCTCTCTCTCCCCCCAAGCTCTCTCTCTCCCCCCAAGCTCTCTCTCTCCCCCCAAGCTCTCTCTCTCCCCCCAAGCTCTCTCTCTCCCCCCAAGCTCTCTCTCTCCCCCCAAGCTCTCTCTCTCCCCCCAAGCTCTCTCTCTCCCCCCAAGCTCTCTCTCTCTCTCTCTCCCACCAGCTCACTCTCACTCTCTCTCTCTCTCTCTCCCACCAGCTCACTCTCTCTCTCTCTCTCTCCTTCCCATTCCCTCCCCAAGCTCTCTCTCTCTCTTCCCCTACCCAAACCCCAAGCTTTCTCTCTCTCCCCGCCCCAAGCTCTCTCTCTCTCTCCCCGCCCCCGTGCCCCAAGCTCTCTCACTCTTCCCCCCCCCACCCCACAAGCTCGCTCTCTCTCCCCCCCGCTCTCTCTCTCTCTCTCTCTCCCCCCACCCAAACTCTCTCTCTCTCTCTCTCTCTCTCTCCCACCCCTCCCCACACACCAGAAGCTCTCTCTATCTCCCTCCGCTCCAAGCTCTCTCACTCTCTCTCTCCACCCCCCACCAAGCTCTCTCTCTCCCCCGCCCCCCCCTCAGCTCTCTCTCTCTCTCTCTCTCTCCCACCAGCTCACTCTCGCTCGCTCTCTCTCTCCCACCAGCTCACTCTCGCTCGCTCTCTCTCTCTCTCCCACCAGCTCATTCTCGCTCGCTCTCTCTCTCCCACCAGCTCACTCTCGCTCACTCTCTCTCTCTCTCCCACCAGCTCATTCTCGCTCGCTCTCTCTCTCCCACCAGCTCACTCTCGCTCGCTCTCTCTCTCTCTCTCTCCCACCAGCTCACTCTCTCTCTCTCCCACCAGCTCACTCTCGCTCGCTCTGTCTCTCTCTCTCTCTCCCACCAGCTCACTCTCTCTCTCTCTCTCCTTCCCATCCCCTCCCCAAGCTCTCTCTCTCTCTTCCCCCCCCCAAACCCCAAGCTTTCTCTCTCTCCCTTCCCCCCCCCAAACCCCAAGCTTTCTCTCTCTCCCCGCTCCAAGCTCTCTCACTCTTCCCCCCCCCCCCACAAGCTCGCTCTCTCTCCCCCCGCTCTCTCTCTCCCCCTGCCAACCCAAGCTCTCTCTCTCACCGCCCCCCAGGCTCTCTCTTTCCCCCCCCCCCAAGCTCTCTCTCAGCCCCTCTCCCCGCCGCAAGCTCTCTCTCTCCCCCCCCCTCCTAAGCTCTCTCTCTCTCACCCCCAACCCCAAGCTCTCCCTCCCAAGCTCTCTCTTCCCCCCGCCCCTCAGGTCTCTCTCCCCAGCTCTCTCTCTCCCCCCCACTCCCTCCCCCCCCCAGCTCTCTCTCTCCCTCCCTCCCCAGCTCTCTCTCTCCCCCCCACTCCCTCCCTCCCCAGCTCGCTCTCTCTCTCCTCCCTCCTCCCCCCTCCCAAAGCTCTCTCTCTCTCTCCCCCTCCCCCCCCCCCCCCAAGCTCTCTCTTCCCCCCGCCCCTCAGGTCTCTCTCTCTCCCTCCCTCCCCCCGCCCCTCAGGTCTCTCTCCCCAGCTCTCTCTCTCTCCCTCCCTCCCCCCGCCCCTCAGGTCTCTCTCTTCGCCACAGCCGCTCGGGGCTCGGGGCTCAGCGGGAGGTGCGGTCGGTCGCAGAATCTCACTTTCGGTTCGGGGTCGCACTTCTCTTTCTCCCCCGAGCCTCTCTCTCACCATCGGGCCCAGGGCGGCCGGGGGGAAGAGTCAGAGCCTCAGGTCCTACTGCTCGCACCACATGGAATGATTCCGGCAAGGAGGGGGCGGGGCTTGGCGCATGTCGGTCAAAAAAGTGCAGTGGGGGGCGGGGCTTGACAGAGGGCCGACAGTGAGTCCCTTATATCATCATCATGGGCGGCCCCTGGAACCAGGAGGACTTGCTCCCACATGGGTTCACAGATGTTTCAATGGAGGGCCCGATATTCCAGTCCTGAACTCCAATTGAAGGGTGGAAGATGCCTGAGCCTGGATTGTTTTAACGTGTGGTGACCGTCGCACATCAGCCACCACACGGGCTTGACAGAGCTCGGTCTTTATCCAGTGGCAAGGGTTAACCAGGATGGCTGGAGACCTGCTCTGCTGCACGGACCCAGTGCGCTCACATACCGCAGTGTGGGCTGGGCCCGTGCTGCCCCTGGGCCCTCGGCTCTTCTGGGCCCCGTACCCTCATTCACCGCACCTCCGCCACGATCTCTCACCGCTCCTCCGCCATAAACATTCATCACATCTTGCCACAAACACTTGCCGCTCATCTGCCCCGACCTTCCCACTCCTCTGATGATGTTCCTGCTCACGCTCCAAAATGGTGACCAGAGTTTTGATGACATCACCCAGTCACCCACCTCAAAATCATCACCTACTTGGAGCAGCTCGTGCTGGAGGTTGAAGTGGTATGTCGCTCCAGCTCTTTTATGGCCCGACCTGCGGAGCTGTTCTGAGACCACACGTAGAGTGCTATTGGCCTCCTTACCTAAGCAAAGATATATTTGCCATTGAGGGAGTGCAACCAAGCTTCGCCAGACAGATTCCTAGGATGGGGGGATTGTTTTATGAGGAGAGATTGAGTAGACTCAGCATTTCTTCTCTGGAGTTTAGAAGAATGAGAGGTGAGCTCATTGAAATGTGCAAAGTTCTTCCAGGGCTTGACAGAGTAGATGCAGGGAGGATGTTTACCCTGATTGGGGAGTCTAGAACCAGGGGTCACAGTCTCAGAATCAGGTGTCGGCCATTTGGGACTGAGATGAGGAGAAATGTTTTCACTCAGAGGGTGGTGAATCGCTGGAATTCTCTCCCCAGAGGGCTGTGGAGGTTCAATTTTTGAGTATATTCAAGACAGAGATCGGTAGATTTGTGGATATTAAGGCAATCAAGGGATGTGGGGATAGTTCAGGAAAGTGGAGTTGCGGTAGAAAATCAGCTATGATATTATTGAATGGCGGTGCAGGCTTGAGAGGACGAATGACCTATTCCTGCTCGTATTTCTTATGTTCTTATGTTCTGCACGCTCAATGGGGTCCTCAAAAAATCAAAACCTCGTTCAATCTAACCTGACATTTCAACCTCCCTTTGTTAGGTTTGGGCTATATCACCCTAATCCAGGGCAAAGACTCCAAGATTCAGCAGCCTCTCCTCTTGACCGAAGTCCCTAATCCCACCTATCAGATAAGTTGCCTTTAAACACATGCTCTCCAATGCCTGCATGCCTTCCTGATAATATGTTGATCAAAATTTTATCCAGGACTTCAGTCGGGGCCAGACCGGTCTCCTCTATAAATTCAGTCTCACATCCTGAGACCCGTGCACTATCCCTCTGGTTACACAGATCCTGAGACCCGTGCTCTATCCACTGGTTACACAGATCCTGAGACCCGGGCTCTATCCCTCTGGTTACATAGATCCTGAGACCCGTGCTCTATCCCTCTGGTTATACACACCCCTTTACTGCTCTGGCTCACAGTGCTGATGGTTTCAGACACTTACCCAGAGGGACCCACAAGAAAGCAAAATATGAAAATGGAGAGGCTCCCGGGGATTAACAACAGACAATGTGATTATTTAGTCGGGGGTCTGGGAGCCAGTTTAGGCTCTTCTCATCTTAAATCATAAAGCAGGAAAAGGAATATAAGCGATTTACCAGGATTAATGGCGTCAAACAGTTCTCTCCACGCTGCGTACTGTAAAAGGCCGTTGAATGATCTGATAGACTGGCCGGCATCTGCTACTGATGGTACTTTATATTCCTCACTATTCCTGTAATTATTAAACAAGATTAACGGAATGACTCTTTGCACGTAAATTCAGCACAGCCGTCTGCAGGTGCGTAACTGATCCTTTCTGCGCATAGTTGCGGCCATTGTAGGCCACGTTTCAATTCCAGGAGAAGACCCATTACTGGATCCGTGCTTGCTTGGGGGAGAAGGAAGAGGATAGAAAGGAGGGAGAGACAGGAGCAATCGGAGAGGGAGAGGGAGAGTGAGATTGGAGAAACTGGGGAGAGAGGGCGAGACTGGGAGTGAGGGAGGGACTGGGGTAGAGACGGAGAGACTGGGGTGGAGAGGGAGAGATTGGGTAGAGGGAGAGAGGGGAAGAGAGACTGGGGAGAGAGGGAGAGAGAGAGAGATTTGGGAGAGAGAATGAGAAAGAGAGACTGGGGCAGAGAAAGAATCAGAGGGGGAGAGAGGGGAAAGAGAGAGCCCTGGGAGAGAGTGCGAGAGAGAGACTGGGAGAAAGCGACAGTGTGGAGAGAGAGAGACTGGGGAATAGAATGAAGCAGAGGGGCCGGGGAGAGGGAGAGAGAATTAGGAGAGAAAGAATGCGAAAGAGAGGGAGTGGGGGAGACAGGGAGAGAGTGACTGGAGATAGGGATATAGAACATAGAAAATAGGTGCAGGAGTAGGCCATTCGGCCCTTCGAGCCTGCACCGCCATTCAATATGATTATGGCTGATCATGCAACTTCAGTATCCCATTCCTGCTTTCTTTCCTTACCCCTTGATCCCTTTAGCCGTAAAGGCCACATCTAACTCTGTTTTGAATATATCTAACGAAATGGCTTCAACAAATTTCTGTGGTAGAGAATTCCACAGGTTCACAATTCTCTGAGTGAAGAAGTTTCTCCTCATCTTGGTCCTGAATGCCTTACCCCTTATCCTTAGACTATGACCCCTAGTTCTGGACTACCCCAGCATCGGGAACATTCTTCCTGCATCTAACCTGTCCAATCCCTTCAGAATTTTATATGTTTCTATGAGATCCCCTCTCATTCTTCTAAATTCCAGTGAATATAAGCTTAGTCGATCCAGTTTTACATAGAAACATAGAAAATAGGTGCAGGAGTAGGCCATTCGGCCCTTTGAGCCTGCACCACCATTCAATAAGATCATGGCTGAACATTCACCTCAGTACCCCTTTCCTGCTTTCTTTCCATACCCCCTGATCCCTTTAGCCGTAAGGGTCATATCTAACTCCCTCTTGAATATATCCAATGAACTGGCATCAACAATTCTCTGCGGCAGGGAACTCCACAGGTCAACAACTCCCCGAGTGAAGAAGTCTCCCCCCATCTCAGTCCCAAATGGCTTACCCCCATCCCTAAACTATGTCCACTGGTTCTGGACTTTCCCAACATCGGGAACATTCTTCCTGCATCTAACCTGTCCAGTCCCGTCAGAATTGAATATGTTTCTATGAGATCACTCTTATCCTTCTAAACTCCAGTGAATACAGGCCCAGTCGATCCAGTCTCTCCTCATATGTCAGTCCTGCCATCCCTGGAATCAGTCTGCTGAACCTTCGCTGCACTCCCTCAATAGCAAGAACGTCTTTCCTCAGATTAGGAGACCAAAACTGAACACAATATTCCAGGTGAGGCCTCACTAAGGCCCTGTACAACTGCAGTAAGACTTCCCTGCTCCTATACTTAAATCCCACTGCTATGAACATACTATTTGCTTTCTTCACTGCCTGCTGTACCTGCATGCCAACTTTGTACCATGATGTACCATGATACCCAGGTCTCGTTGCACCTCCCTTTTTTCTAATCTGCCGCCATTCAGATAATATTCTGCCTTCGATAACCTCACATTTATCCACATTATACTGCATCTGCCATGCGTTTGCCCACTCACCTAACCTGTCCAAGTCACCCTGCAGCCATTTAGCGTCCTCCTCACAGCTCACACCGCCACCCAGCTTAGTGTCATCTGCAAATTTGGAGATATTGCACTCAATTCCTTCATCTAAATCATTAATTTATACTGAAATAGCTGGGGTCCCAGCACTGAACCTTGCGGTACCCCACTAGTCACTCTGCCATTCTGAAAAGAGCCCGTTTATCCCGACTCTCTGCTTCCTGTCTGCCAACCAGTTCTCTATCCATGTCAGTATATTACCCCCAATACCATGTGCTTTGATTCTGCACACCAATCTCTTGCGTGGGACCTTGTCAAAAGCCTTTTGAAAGTCCAAATACATCACATCCACTGGTTCTCCCTTGTCCACTCTGCCAGTTATATCCTCAAAAAATTCTAGAAGATTTGTCAAGCATGATTTCCCTTTCATAAATCCATGCTGACTTGGACCGATCCCGTCATTGCTTTCCAAATGCGCTGCTATTTTATTTTTAATAGTTGATTCCAACATTTTCCCCACTACTGATATCAGGCTAATCGGTCTATAATTACCTGCTTTCTCTCTCCCTCCTTTCTTAAAAAGTGGCGTTACATTAGCTACCCTCCAATCCATAGGAACTGATCAGATTCGATAGACTGTTGGAAAATAATTACCAGTGCATCCACTATTTCTAGGGCTTCTTTCTTAAGTACTCTGGGATGCAGACTATCAGGCCCTGGGGATTTGTCGGCCTTCAATCACATCAATTTCCCTAACACAATTTCCCACTTAATAAGGATTTCCTTCAATTCCTCCTTCTCTCTAGACCCTCGGTCCCCTAGTATTTCCGGAAGGTTATATGTGTCTTCCTTCGTGAAGATAGAACCAAAGTATTTGTTTAACTGGTCTGCCATTTCTTTGTTCCCCATTATAAATTCACCTGAATTTGACTGCAAGGGACCTACGCTTGTCTTCACTAATCGTTTTCTCTTCACATATCAAAAAAGCCTTTGCAGTCAGTTTTTATGTTCCCAGCAAGCTACCTCTCATACGCTATTTTCCCCCTCCTAATTAAATCCTTTGTCCTCCTCTGCTGTATTATAAAATTCTCCCAGACCTGAGGTTTGCTGCTTTTTCTGGCCAATTTATATGCCTCTTCCTTGGATTTAACACTATCCTTAATTTCCCTTGTTAGCCACGGTTGAGCCACCTTCCCCATTTTATTTTTACTCTACACAGGGATGTACAATTGTTGAAGTTCACCCATGTGATCTTTAAATGTTTGCCATTGCCTATCCACCGTCAATCCTTTAAGTAGCACTCGCCCGTCTATTCTAGCCAATTCATGTCTCATACCCTTGAAGTTACCTTTCCTTAAGTTCGGGACCTGAGTCTCTGAATTAACTGTGTCACTCTCCGTATTATGGTCATTCTTCCTCAAGGGCCCTCGCACAACAAGATTCGTCCTTTCTCATTACACATCATCCAGTGTAGGATGGCCAGCCCTCTAATTGGTTCCTCGACATATTGGTCTAGAAAACCATCCCTAATACATTACAGGAAATCCTCCTTCACTGCATTGCTAGCAGTTTGGTTAGCCCAATCAATATGTAGATTAAAGTCGCCCATGATAACTGCTGTACCTTTATTGCACGCATCCATAATTTCTTGTTTGATGCTGTCCCCAACCTCACTACTACTGTTTGGTGGTCTGTACACAACTCCCACTAGCTTTTTCAGCCCTTTGGTATTCCGTAGCTCCACCCATACCGGTTCCACACCATCTAAGCTAATGTCTTCATATGTCAGTCCTGCCAACCTGGGAATCAGTCTGGTTCGCTACTTCGCTGCACTCCCTCAGATTAGGAGACTAAAACTCTACACCATATTCGAGGTGTGGCCTCACCAAGGCCCTGTACAACTGCAGTAAGACCTTCATGCTCCCATACTCAATTCATCTCGCTATGAAGGCCAACATGCCATTTGCCTTCTTCACCACCTGATGTACCTGCATGCCAACTTTTAATGACTGATGAACCATGCCACCTAGGTCTCATTGCACCTTCCCTTTTCCTAATCTGTCAGCATTCAGATAATATTCTGCCTTCTTTTTGCCACCAAAGTGGATAACCTCACATTTATCTACATTATACTGCATCTGCCATGCATTTGCCCACTCACCTAACCTATCCAAGTCACCCTGCAGCCTCTGAGCATCCTCCTCACAGCTCACACTGCCACACAGCTTAGTGTCATCTGCAAACTCGGAGATATTACATTCAATTCCTTCATCTAAATCATTAATGTATATTGTAAATAGCTGGGGTCCCAGCTCTAAACCTTGCGATACCCCACTAGTCACTGCCTGCCATTCTGAGAGACGGAGAGCTTGAGGCTGGTGGAGAGAGGGAGCGAAAGAGACTGGAGAAAGAGAGAGTGGAGAGCGAGAGAGAGAGAAAGAGGGAGATAGAGAGAGAGAGTGGGGGATAGGAAGAGAGGGAAAGAGAGACACTGGAGAAAAACAGACTGGAGAGAGGGAGACAAAGTGACTGGGGGAGAGAGGGAGAGACTGGGGAGAGAGAGACACTACGGAGAGGGAGACACAGACAGGGGAGAGAGAGACTGGGGGTAAGAGGGAGAGACTGGGGAGAGGGAGAGAGACTGGGAGAGAGAGACTATGTGAGAGAGATTCTGGGTAAGAGTTGACTAGGAGAGGGAGAGAATGGGGAGGGGAGGGAGAGGCTGGGGAAAGGGAGACAGAGAGACTGTGGAGAGAGACAATGGAGAGGGGGAGAGAGTGTGGGAGAGAGGGAGAGATTGGGGAAAGAGGGAGGTTGCAGCAATAGAGATTGGAGAGAGGGTGAGAGAGAGAAATGAGAGAGATTCAGGAGTGGGGAGAGAGACTCGGGAGAGGGAGAGCGAAAGACTGGGAAGTGAGAGACTGGGGAATGAGAGACTGAGGAGCAAGAGAGACTGGGGAGCAAGAGAGACTAGGGAGCGAGAGAGACTTGGGAGTGAGAGACACTGGGGAGAAAAGAGAGACTGGGGAGTGAGAGACACTGGGGAGAAAGAGAGACTGGGGAGAAAGAGAGACTGGGGAGAGAGAGAGACTGGGGAGAGAGAGAGTGAGGAGAGAGAGACTGGGAGATGAGAGACTGTGGGGAGAGAGACTGGGGGAGAGAGACGGGGGGAAGCGAGACTGGGGGAAGAGAGACTGGGGGGATAGAGACTGGGGGGGATAGAGACTGGGGGGAAGAGAGACTGGGGGTGAGAGACTGCGGGGAGAGGGTCTGGGGGGAGAGAGACTGGTGGGAGAGAGACTGGGGGCAGAGAGACTGGTGGGAGAGAGACTGGTGGGAGAGAGACTGGGGGAGAGAGAGAGACGGGAGAGAGAGACTGGGGAGTTGGAGATTGGGGAGTCAGAGACTGTGGAGAGGGAGAGACTTTGGAGAGGGAGAAAGAGAGAGACTGAAGAGAGAGAGGTTGTGGAGAGAGAGACTGGGGAGAGAGACACTTTTGGGAGAGAGAGACTGGAGCGAGGGAGACTGGGGAGAGAGAGACTGGGGAGAGAGAGACTGGGGAGAGCGAGAGACTGGGGAGAGAGAGAGAGAGAGAGAGAGAAACTGGGAGAGAGAGAGAGAGACTGGGAGAGAGAGAGACTGGGAGAGTGAGAGAGACTGGGAGAGTGAGAGAGACTGGGAGAGTGAGAGAGAATGGGGATAGGGAGGGAGAGACTGGGGGAGAGAGGGAGAGACTGGGGGCAAGAGCGAGAGAGAGGAATGGTGAAATAGAGAAGGGAGAGAGGGAGAGAGAGATTGAGGAGAGGGTGAGAGAATCAGAGAGGGAGATTGAGGGAAGAGAGAGAGCGGGAGAGAGGGAAGAGACTGAAGAAAACTGAAAGGGGGGAGAAAAAGAGACCGGGGGAGGGAGATAAAGAGACTGGTGGAGAGAGACTGTGGAAGAAGAATTTGGAGAGAGAGGAGGAGAGAGGGAGTGACTGGGGAGAGAGAGGGAGAGACTGGGGGCAAGAGCGAGAGAGACTGGGGAGAGAGAGAGAGACTGGGGCGAGAGAGAGAGACTGGGGAAAGATAGGGAGAGAGGGGGAGAGAGGGGGAGACTGGGGAGAGAGGGGTACACTGGGGAGAGAGAGGGAGACTGGGGAGAGTGAGGGAGACTGGGGAGAGAGAGGGAGACTGGGGAGAGAGAGGGAGACTGGGGCGAGAGGGAGACTGGGGAGAGAGGGAGACTGGGGAGAGAGGGAGACTGGGGAGAGAGACACTGGAGGGAAGAGAGACACTGGGGGGGGAGAGAGACTGGGGGAGAAGAGAGACTGGTGCAAGAGAGACTGGGAGCGAAGCGAGTCTGGGGGCGAGAGACTGGGAAGCGAGAGACTGGGAGGCAAGAGACTGGGGGAGGAGAGACTGGGGGGAGAGCGACTGGGGGGAGAGCGACTGGGGGAAGAGAGACTGGGGGGAAGAGAGACTGGGGGAGAGAGTCTGGGGGGAGTGAGACTGGGGGGAGAGAGAGAGAGACGGGAGAGAGAGACTGGGGAGTTGGAGATTGGAGAGTAAGAGACTGTGGAGAGGGAGAGACTGTGCAGAGGGAGAAAGAGAGACTGGGGGAGAGAGACTGTGGAAGAAGAGTTTGGAGAGAGAGGAGGTGAGAGGGAGTGACTGGGGAGAGAGAGGGAGACTGGGGAGAGAGAGGGAGACTGGGGAGAGAGAGGGAGATTGGGGGCAAGAGGGAGAGAGAAGAATGATGAAATAGAGAAGGGAGAGAGAGATTGAGGAGAGGGCGTGAGAATCAGAGAGGGAGATTGGGGGAAGAGAGAGAGCAGGAAAGAGGGAAGAGATGGAAGAAAACTGAAAGGGGGGAGAGAGAGAGACCAGGGGAGGAAGATAAAGAGACTGGGGGAGAGAGACTGTGGAAGAAGAGTTTGGAGAGAGAGGAGGAGAGAGGGAGTGACTGGGGAGAGAGAGGGGGAGAGAGAGAGACTGGGGAGAGAAACTGGGGAGTGAGAGGGCGACTGGGGAGAGAGGGAGACTGGGAAGTGAGAAAGAGACTGGGAGAGAGAGATAGACTGGAGGAAGAGAGACTGGGGAGAGAGAGAGCCGGAGGAGAGAGTGAGAGAGACTGGAGGAAAGAGGGAATGCATAGAGACAGAGAGAGGGACTGAGGGACATAAATAATCAGAGAGGTCGCGATAGACTGAGGGGCAGAGCGACTGGAGAGAGAGAGAGACTGGAGAGAGAAAGAGATTGGGGTGGAGAGGGAGAGATTGGGGAGAACGAGAGACTGGGGAGAGGGAGAGAGAAACTTGGAAGAGATAGATTGGGTTAGAAAGAGACAGTGTGGAGAGACAGACTGGATAGAGACAGTCTGTGGGAGAGAAAGTATCGGAAGGGGAGAGATAGACTGAGCGGGAGGGTGGGGGAGGGAGAGAGAGAGACTGGAGAAAGAGAGACTGGAGCAAGAAAGAGATTGGGGTGGATAGGGAGAGTCTGAAGAGAGGGAGAAAGAGAGGAAGAGTGAAAAAGAGAGACTGGGGTAGAAAGAGACATTGCGGAGAGAAAGACTGGAGAGAGACAGCCTGTGGGAGATCAAGAATCGGAGGGGGAGAAATAGACTGAGGGAGGAGAGGGGGTGAGAGAGGGAGAGAGAGAGACTGGAGAGAGGGTAAGGTTCAGACTGGGGGAGAGAGGGAAAGGGAGTGACTGCAGAAAAGGGAATGGATAGAGAGCGAGAGAGAGTGAGAGAGAGAGAGAAAGATTGGGTCGAGGGGGAGAGACTGTGGAGGAAGAGAGAGAGAGAAACTGGGGATAGAGAGAGACTGAGGAGAGAGATAGCGAGAGGGACTCGGGGGAGATAGAGGGCGAGGCTGAGTGTGTGAGAGAAACACGGAGAAAGAGAAAGAAAGGAGGACTGGGGGACAGAGAGCGAGAGGGACTCGGGGAGAGAGAGAGAGACTGGGGGGGCGAGAGAGGGAGAGAGAGAGAGAGATAGAGAGAAAGACTGGAGAGAGATAGAGAAAGCGACTATGGAGAGAGAATGTGGAGAGAGATGAGGAGAGAGATTGGAGATAGAGACTGGGAGAAAGAGAGTGAAAGAGAATGGGAGAGAGAGACAGAGAGAGAGATTGAAGAAAGAGAGACTGGGGAGAGAGGGAGAGAGAGAGACTTGGAAGAGAGAGTGAGAGAGGTGGAGAGACTGTGGCAGAGAAAGAATCAGAGAGGAAGAGAGACTGAGCGGCAGAGCAACTGGAGAGAGCAAGAGATTGGGGTGTAGAGGGAAAGACAGGGGGGAGCAAGACACTGGTGAGAGAGTGAGACTGGAGAGAAGGTGAAAGAGGGAGAGAGAGACTGGAGTAGAAAGAGACAGTGGAGAGACAGACTGGAGAGAGACAGTCTGTGGGAGAGAAAGAATTGGAGGGGGAGAAATAGTCTGAGGGGGCAAGATGGGGTGAGAGAGGGAGAGCAAGGGAGAGTGGAGAAACAGAGACTGGAGAGAGCGAGAGGTTGAGACTGGAGGAGAAAGCGAAAGAGAGAGACTGCAGAAAAGGGAATGGATAGAGAGTGAGAGTGGGAGAAAGATTGGGTCGAGGGGGAAAGATTGGGGAGGAAGAGAGAAAGAGGGAAACTGGGGATAGAGAGAGACTGAGGAGAGAGATAGAGAGAGGGAGAGGGGGAGGGTTTGAGAGAGGGAGAGAGAGACTGGAGAGAGGGAAAGGTTGAGACTGGGGGAGAGGGAAAGAGACAGACTGCAGGAGAAGGGAATGGATAAAGAGAGAGAGCGAGAGAGTGAGAGAGAGAGAAAGACTGGATTGAGAGAGACTAGGGTGGAACAGAGAGAGAGAGAGCGACAGACTGGGGATAGAGAGAGAGAGACTGAAGAGAGAGATAGAGAAAGGGACTCGGGGAGAGATAGAGGGCGAGGCTGAGTGAGCAAAAGAAGCAGGGTGAAAGAGAAATACAGAGGGATTGGGGACAGAGAGGGAGACGGATTTGGGGAGAGAGAGAGACTGGGTAAGAAAGAGAGAGAGAGAGGGGAGAGAGAGACGAAGAGAGAGAGTGAAAGAGACTGGGAGAGAGAGAGTGAGAGAGGTAGAGAGAGAGAGACTGGGGGAGAGAAATAATCAGAGAGATAGACTGAGGGGAAGAGCGACTGAAGAGAGTGAGACTGGAGAGAGAGAGAGAGAGAGAGAGAGTGAGACTCAAGAAAGAGAGACTGGAGAGAGAAAGAGATTGGTGTGGAGAGCGAGAGACTGGTGAGAGCGAGAGAGAGACTTGGAAGAGAGTGAAAGAGAGAGATTGGGTAGAAGGAAACAGTGTGAAAATAAAGACTGGAGAGAGACAATCTCTGGGAGAGAAAGAATCGGAGGAGGAGAGGTAGACTAACGGGCGGGGTGGGGGGGAGGGAGGGTGAGAGAGAGAGACTGGAGAAAGAGAGACTGGAGCGAGGGAAAGGTTGAGACTGGGGGAGAGAGGGAAAGAGAGAGACTGCAGGAAAAGGGAATAGATAGATAAAGAGAGAGCGAGAGAGAGAAAGACTGGGCCGAGAGGGAAAGACTTGGATGGAAGAAAGAGAGAGAGAGCGAGAGAGAGACTGGGGATAGAGAGAGTCTGAGGAGTGAGAGTGAGGGACTCAGGAGAGGTAGAGGGCGAGGCTGAGTGAGAGAGAGAAACAGGGAGAAAGAGAAAGCGAGATGAACTGGGGGACAGAGAGGGCGAGCGAGAGAAACTGGGAGAGAGAGACTGAGGGGAGAAAGAGAGAGACTGGGAGAGTCAGAGAGTGAGTGAGTGAGAGTCAGAGAGTGAGTGAGTGAGAGAGAGAGAGACTGGGGAGAGAGAGAGACTGGGAGAGAGAGAGAGAGAGAAAGAGATGTGAGAGAGACTGGCAAAAGAGAGACTGGGGAGAGAGAGAGAGACTGTGGAGAGAGAGAGAGAGAGAGAGAGACTGGAAAGAGACTGTGGAGAGAGACTGTGGAGAGAGACTGTGGAGAGAGAGAGACTGGGAGAAAGAGAGTGAAAGAGAATGGGAGAGAGAGACAGAGATTGGAGAAAGAGAGACTGGGGTGAGTGTGAGAGAGAGAGAGAGAGAGTTGAAAGTAAGAGTGAGAGAGGTAGAGAGACTGGGGCAGAGAAAGAATCAGAGAGGGAGAGAGACTGAACGGCAGAGCGACTGGAGAAAGCAAGAGATTGGGGTGTAGAGGGAAAGACAGGGGGGAGCGAGAGACTGGTGAGAGAGAGAGAGACTGGAGAGAGGGAGAAATAGGAATAGAGAGAGACTGGAGTCGAAAGAGACAATGGAGAGACAGACTGGAGAGAGAAAGTCTGTGGGAGAGAAAGAATTGGAGGGGAGAAATAGACTGATGGGGAGAGATGGGGTGAGAGAGGGAGAGGGAGAGAGAGAGACTGGAGAAATAGAGACTGGAGAGAGGGAGAGGTTGAGACTGGAGTAGAGACGGAAAGAGAGAGACTGCAGAAAAGGGAATGGCTAGAGAGAGAGAGAGAGTGAGATTGGGAGAAAGATTGGGCCAAGGGGGAGAGACTGGGACGGAAAAGCACAAGAGAGTAACTGGGGATAGAGAGAGACTGAGGAGAGAGATAGAGAGAGGGACTCGGGGAGAGATGGAGGGCGAGGCTGAGTGAGAGAGAGAAACACGGAGAAAGAGAAAGAGAGATGGACTGGGGGACAGAGAGGGAGAGGGACTCGAGGAGAGAGAGAGAAACTGGGAGGGAGAGTGACTGGGAGAGCGAGAGAGTGAAGGAGACTGGGAGAGAGAGAAGGATTGGAGAAAGAGAGACTGGAGAGAGAGAAGGAGAGAGAGAGAGATAGACTTTGAAGGGAGAGTGAGAGAGGTGGAGAGAGAGACTGGGAGAGAGAGAGAAAGAAAGACTTGGGAGAGAGAGAGACTGGGGAGAGAGAGAGACTGGGAGAGAGAGAGAGAGAAAGAGACTGGGAGAGAGACTAGCAAAAGAGAGACTGGGGATAGAGAGAGACTTGGAAGAGATCGTGAGAGAGGTGGAGAGAGAGACTGGGGGAGAGAAACAATCAGAGAGGGAGAGATAGACTGAGGGGCAGAACGACTGGAGAGAGAGATTGGAGAATGACAGACTGGAGCAAGAGGGAGAGAGATCGGGGTGGAGAGCGAGAGACTGGGGAGAGCAAGAGACTGGGACGAGGGAGAAAGAGGGAGGGAGAGACTTGGAAGAGAGAGGGAAAGAGAGAGATGGGGGTAGAAAGAGACAGTGTGGAGAGAGAGATTGGAGAAAGCTCGTCTGTGGGAGAGAAATAATCTGAGGGTGAGATATAGACTAAGGGTGGGGGGGTGGGGGGGAGAGAGGGAGAGAGAGAGACTGGAGAAAGAAATACTGGAGAGAGGGAAAGGTTGAGACTGGGGGAGAGAGGGAAACAGAGAGACTGCTGGAAAAAGGAATGGATAGAGAGACTGGGAGAGAGAGAGAGAAAGAGACTGGGAGAGAGAGGAGACTGGAGAAAGTGACTGGGGAGAGAGAGGGAGAGTGAGAGAGAGAGAGAGAGAGACTGGTGGAGAGTGTCTGGTGGAGAGAAAGAATAAGAGGGGGAGAGATAGACTGGGAGAGAGCAAGACTGGAGAAAGCAAGACTGGAGAGAGAGAGACTGGAGAAAGAGAGACTGGAGAGAAAGAGACTTGGAAGAGAGCGACTGGGGTAGAAAAGAAAGTGTGGCGAGACAGACAGTCTGTTGCAGAGAAAGAATCAGAGGGGAAGAGATAGACTGAGGGGGGTGAAAGAGGGAAATAGAGAGAGACTGGAGAAAGGGAATAATTGAGACTGAGGGAGAGAGTGAAAGAGTGAGTCTTCAGAAAAAGAGAATGAATAGAGAGAGGGAGGAAGGGAGAGAGAGTGACTGGGTCGAGAGGAAGAGACTTGAGAGGGAGAAAGAGAGAAATATAGACTGGGGATAGAGAAAGAGAGACTAAGGAGAAAGAGACAGGTAGAGGGACTCGGGGAGAGATAGAGGGTGAGCCTGAGTGAGTGAAAGAAGCAGGATGAAAGAGAAAGAGAGATGGACTAGGGACAGAGAGGGAGACGGACTCGGGGAGAGAGAGAGTGACTAGGTAAGAGAGAGAGAGAGAGAGACTGGGGATAGAGAGAGATGGCGGGAGAGATAGATAAAGAGACTAGGAGAGAGACATTGGAGAAATAGAGACTGGAGAGAGAGAGGGAGAGAGACTTGGAAGAGAGAGTGAGAGAGGTGGAAGGAGAGACTGGGGGAGAGAAAGAATCAGAGAGGGAGAGATAGACTGAGGGGGAGAGTGACTGGAGAGAGCGAGACTGGAGAGAGAGACTGGAGAGAAAAAGAGATTGGTGTGGAGAGGGAGAGACTGGGGAGAGCGAGAGACTGGGGAGAGGGAGAAAGAGGGAGAGAGAAGCTTGGAAGAGAGAGACTGGGGTAAAAAGAGATAGTGTGGAGAGAAAGACTGGAGAGAGAAAGTCTGTGGAAGAGAAATAATCAGAGGGGGAGAGATAGACTAAGGGGGGAAGAGTGTGTGAGAGAAGGAGAGAGGGAGACTGGAGAAAGAGAGAATGGAGAGAGGGAAAGGTTGAGACTGGGGGAGCATGGCCAAGGTGGCCATCAACCGGTCCAGCCAGCAGGAGGTCGAGGAGGGTCGTTCAGCCCAACTGCGTGCCTCTCTTCCGCGGTTACATCCGAGCCAGTGTGTCCCGGGAGATGAAGCACGTGGTGTCCATCGGTACGCTCGCGGCCTTCCAAGTGCATCAAATTTTAATTTGAACCATTATTGTTAAAAGTTAATTTGTTTAAATTGTCGGTTTTAGTGCCCCATTTTTATGTATGATTTATCTTTGATTTACAGGTACAGCCAAAATAGTTGAGACTGGGTGAGAGAAGGAAAGAGAGAGACTACAGGAAAAGGGAATAGATAGATAGATAGAGAGAGAGAGAGAGAGAGAGAGAGAGAGAGAGAGAGAGAAAGACTGGGTCGAGAGGCTGGGGAGGAAGAGAGAGAGGGAGAGACTGGGGATAGAAACATAGAAACATAGAAACATAGAAAATAGGTGCAGGAGCAGGCCATTCAGCCCTTCTAGCCTGCACCGCCATTCAATGAATTCATGGCTGAACATGAAACTTCAGTACCCCCTTCCTGCTTTCTCGCCATACCCCTTGATCCCCCGAGTAGTAAGGACTTCATCTAACTCCCTTTTGAATATATTTAGTGAATTGGCCCCAACCACTTTCTGTGGCAGAGAATTCCACAGGTTCACCACTCTCTGGGTGAAGAAGTCTCTCCTCATCTCGGTCCTAAATGGCTTACCCCTTATCCTTAGACTGTGACCCCTGGTTCTGGACTTCCCCAACATTGGGAACATTCTTCCTTCATCTAACCTGTCTAAACCCGTCAGGATTTTAAACGTTTCTATGAGGTCCCCTCTCATTCTTCTGAACTCCAGAATAGACAGAGACTGAGGGAAGAGATAGAGAGAGGGACTCGGGAGAGATAGAGGGCGAGGCTGAGTGAGAGAGAAACACAGAGAAAGAGAAAGAGAGAGGGACTTGGGGCAGAGAAGGAATGGGACTCGTGGAGAGACAGAAACTGGGAGAGAGTGGGGAGATAGAGAGACTGGACGAGAGAGAGAGAGAGAGAGGGAGACTGTGGAGAGAGAAAGACTGTGAGAGAGAGAGAGAGGGAGACTGTGGAGAGAGAAAGACAGGGGAGAGTGAGACTGAGAGAGAGCGAGAGAGAGAAAGAGATTGGGAGAGAGAGACTGGAGAAAGAGACTGGGGGGAGAGAGGGGGAGAGAAAGACTTGGAAGAGAGTGAAAGAGGTACAGAGAGAGAAAGAATTAGAGAGGGAGAGATAGACAGGGGCAGAGCGACTGCTGAGAGAGAGAGAGAGACTGGGGAGACGGAAAAAGTGGGAAAGAGAGAGAGAGACTGGAGTAGAAAGAGACAGTGGAGAGATAGACTGGAGTAAAACAGTCTGTGGGAGAGAATAAATCGGAGGGGGAGAGATAGACTGAGGGGTGGGGGGGTGAGAGAGGGAGAGAGACTGGAGAAAGAGAGACCGGGGTAAGGGAAAGTTTGAGACTGGGCAGTATGGAGGGACTCGGGGAGAGAGAGAGAAACTGGGAGATAGATAGAGACACTGGGGAGAGAGAGAGACTGGGAGAGAGAGAGAGAGAGAGAGAGAGAGAGAGACTGGGAAAGAAACGGGGGAGAGAGAGAGAGAGAGAGACTGGGGAGAGAGAGAATGATTGGGGGAGAGAGAGGAGGGCCAGAGCGAAGTTATTGGAGAGGGAAAAGGAGAGAGAGCAGGAGGGGAGTGGATATCAGGAACGGGGAGGGGGTGGGGGTGGGGGATAAAGTGTACATAGAGCACAGAGGGTACGGTGGAAGAACGTGTTACCGGTTTAAAGGGGGAAGTGAGAGCGAGAACGTGATCCAACTTTACACCTGCACCACGTCATTTTCTCGTGGTTGATTTATGGAAAGCCCGGTGCGTGTGTGGCAAGTGAGATCATTGGACTGGACAAAATCCAGAAGTCACAACACTGTCACTATTCACTTCATACACAATAAACCTGTTACCAAACTGTGACCCACAGACAATGCCCCATCCATGGGGGTGTGGTGGAGGGCAGAGTTCAGGAACTTGGGCGGCAGTGGCACAAACATATTTTGGTGGTGGGAGAAGGTCTTTACCTGCGAGGGTGGGCCCTCTCTGCTCCAAGTGAGCTCTGTTCTGTCTGGAGTCAGCAGTCAGAAGGATTCAAATTGCACTTTGCAAAGTCACTGATTAAGTAGGCGGGGAAGATCTAATTACACATTCCAGAGAAACTGCTGGGCATGCCTTGTCCTCCAAGGGGACCAATCAGAACTTTCGTGTTACAAATAGATACACCCAAGTATTAAACAGTTGATGTTATAAATTGACCAAAAAGCTGTGCTGAGTTATTTTCCCAAACTGTGTAGTTTCAGTAAAGAGCGTGTCTTACCTCCTCTTCCAACGAGCTTCCTCCTGAATGAAATAAAACACAAATCTAAGTTACCAGAGACTGACCGTCCATATTCAGACAGCAGAATTTACACAAATTGTTACAAATGTGTGATACTCACTGCTGCCGACACAGAAAGAAAGAGAATATAACTGTGCTTTTTGATATGTAATAATGACCTGGTCTTTGGTTTGGAGATTACCATTTTAAAATTTACAGATGGCACAAAATTTGGAAATATAGTAAACAGTGAGGAGGATAGCATCAAACTCCAGGAGGACATAGACAGACTGGTGAAAAGGGCAGATAAAGTTTAATGTAGGATCTCTGAAGTGATGCAATTTGGAAGGAAAAATTTGGAGAGGCAATCTAAACTAAATCATACAGTGTTAATGCGGTTCAGGAACAGAGGGACCGGACGGATCACAAAATGAAATGTGTACGGGGGAAGGAAAAGTTGATAAAGCTGTTAAAAGAAAACAGGGGACCCTTGGCTTCGTAAATGGTGGTGTAGAGCGCAAAAGCAAGGACATTATCCTAAACCTTTCTAAATAACTGGTTAGGCCTCAGCTGGAGCATTATGTCCAATTCTGGCCACCACACTTTAGGGAGGATGTCAAGGCCTTGAAGAAGGAGCAGATGAGATTTGCCAGTATGTACCAGGGATGAGAGACTTCAGTTATGTGGAAAGACTGGAGAAGCTGGGAGTGTTCTCCTTTGAGCAGAGGGGATGAAGGGAATATTTAATAGAGGTGTTCAAAATTAGGTGTGGTATTGACAGAGTAAATAAGTAGAATCTTGTTCCACTGGCAGGAGGTTCCCAGTCAGAGGACACAGATTGAAGATAATTGGCAGAAAAATAGAGGGAATTTTTTTAATCAATAAGTTGGGATCATCTGCAATGCATTCATTGAGTGGGAGCACATTTAACAGCAACTTTCAAAAGGGAATAGAATAGACACTTGAAAACGAATAAAAACAAGGCTATGGAGAAAGAGCAGGGGGAAAGCACTAATTTGATCGCTGTTTTAAAACAGCCAGCACAGGCACTATGGCTGAATCGTCGCTTTCTGTGCTGTAGGATTCTATGATTGCAAGTAGTTGAACATTTTGATTTGTGTGTCAGATACTGGAACTCAACATCAGTGCCACTCAAACACACAGTGGCTGTCACCCCCACCGTACCAGACACACTCACACTCACAACATGGAACTGTAACTGGATTCCAATGTGAGCTCCAGGAAAATATCAAACTTGCGCAGCATGGAAATAATTATAAGCAAAATATCAATGGCAACTCATTGCCATGATTCTACAAATAGTGTGGCAGTGGTTGGTATCTTTCCGTGCCGATAGCAGAACCGCACCAGCAGAGACAAAACAATCGGTTTTAATCAGTTCCGAATTTTTCAGCAAATGCTGCATTTATTGCAGTTGTCATCGGTTATTTTGTGACTGTGTGAAGTTTCACTGAACTGACCCACAATATAATCCTCACCTTCAGAAATATCAGCCCGTCTTTTTGCTCCATCTGTTTCTGTAACTTTGAGAGCTTCTCCTGAATGGAATTTAAATTCTCTTGAATTTCTCGAAGGTTTTTCTCCATTGTTTCTACAATCTTCCCCTCTTGTTCCCTAAGATCTCGGATTAAACGCTGCTCTTTCGCAGTGAGAATCTGGTGCATTTTAGTGAACTCGGATGTGATGCGGGTCTGCAGACTGCTCGACTGTTCCTACCAAATGAAATGTGAAACATAATTAATGTCCCGCGATAGAGGGAACAAAACTAACCGAGATCCCCGAAAATCAGCTCAGGGAGACCTTACCCTAACTCCGGAAATCTGCTGTTTCTGTTTTAATTCCGTTTCAAGAGCCGCCGATTTCTTCTCTGCGAGAGAATATAAGGAAGTTTTCAGCCGATCCTGGGATTGGGAGAGAAAATCACAGAATTAAAGTGTTAGACCATGAAAATGTGCTGAAATAACCAGGTGATCAAATCTGTTCCCTTTTACCTTGTAGATTCCAACAGCTTCTTTAATGGGCATGAAGCGGTGCTCTCTGTGTTCCCGCGCATCTCTACAGATCAAACAGATCAGTTTCTTGTCAGTTTCACAAAACAGCTTCAGTTCTTCGTGATGTTCCTTACAGTGAAGTTTACGTTCCTTCTCTTTCAGATTCAAGTTTAATATTCGCACTTTCTCAGCCAGTCTCGCTAAGGCCCGATTAGCCTTGAGGTTTCTTTTCGAAAACTCCGCTCTACATTCCGGGCAGGAGATTCTCCTCTTCTTTGCCCAGCACCGTGTGACACAGGAGCGGCAGAAGTTGTGCCCACACTCCAGTATTACCGGATCGGTGAAGAAATCCAGACAAATGGGACAAATTGCCTCCTCGATCAAACTCTGGGCTTGCTGTCTGGAAGACATGATTCAGCTTCAGCGCTTCCTGATTCAAACTGCTGGTGTCGTGTTCCTGTGGGCGGTTCCAGGGGCCGTTCTCCCTCTGACATCATTCTTGTATCTCTGGCAGCGCTCTTCACATCTGCATGAAATAGTGATTGAATTTACGAAGAGAGAAAGCAGTCTCGGACTTTTCAGGGTGCACCCAGCACCAGACTCAGAGTTAAATGGGCATTTACTAAGGCTGAGGAAATGAAGAGGGAAAAGGAGGAGGTGAGAGGAGAAATCCTAAGAACATAAGAAATAGGAGCAGCAGTGGGCAATGCAGCCCCTCGAGCCTGCTCCCCCATTCAATAAAATCATGGCTGATCTCCTATGTCAATAACAATTTCCCGCCCTATCCTCATACACCTTGATTCCCTTGGTATCCAAAAATCTGTCGAACTCTGCCTTCAATATAACCAGCATCCACAGCCCTCTGGGGTAGAGATTTCAAAAGATTCGGAACTCTCTGAGTGAAGAAATTTGTCCTCATCTGTGAAGGCTGTGCTGCCTGCCCAGCTTAAGGGTATCTCCTCGCGGCTGGAGAAGAACTTGGGTTGGAGGGGGAGGATCAAGTTGTCGTGGTCCACAGGTTTCGTAGGAACCAAAGAAATAGATAGAACTAAGAATGAAGTTCTGCCGCGGGAGTTTGAGGAGCTAGAATCTAAATTAATAAGCAGAACCTCGAATGTAATAATCTCTGGATTAACACCTGAGCCACGCGTAAAATGGCATCGGATCAAGCAGACCATTGAGTTAAATGCATGGCTCAAAGAGTGGTGTGAGAAGAAGGGGTTTCAATTCATGGGGCACTGGCCCCAGCACTGGGGAAAAAGGGAGCTGTACCATCGGGATGGGCTCCACTTAAACCGGGCTGGGCCCAGCATCCTGGTGAATCGAATAACTAGTGCTGTAGATAGGGCTTTAAAATAAAAAAAAGTGGGGGGAGGGTCATGTGAGGGAAAAATTGGAAATGTAAAGAGAAATGTTAAGGCAATAGAGCAGTGTAGCGATTTGGGTAAAAATAAGCAGAGTGTAATAGGAAGGGACAGAGGGTTTAACTGTAGCAGTGCAGGGAATAATGGTAAAAAAATGAAAGATTCTTTAGCTGGATGCACGAAGCATTCGTAACAAGATAGTCGAACTAGTGGCAGAAATAGAAGTAAATGGTTTGATTTAATTTCATTACAAAGATGAGGTTGCAAGGTGACCAAGATTGGGAACTAAATGTTCCAGGGTACTTGACGTTTCAAAAAGACAAGCAGAATGGAAAAGGAAGGAGTAGCCCTGATAATAAAGGATGACATAAGGCCAGTAGAGAGAAAGCATCCTGGCTCAGTATGGGTGGAGTTAAGGAATAATAAGGGGCAGAAAACATTGGCGTGAGTAGTATATAAGCCCCCTAACAGTAGCTACATCTTTGGACAGAATATTAATCAAGAAATAGTTCGAGCTTGTAACAAAGGTAATGCAATAATCGTGGGGGATTTAAACTTATAGAATGGAAAAATCAAATTGGCAAAGGTAGTCTGAAGGATGAGTTCATGGAGTGCATTTGGGACAGTTTCCTAGAACAATACGTCATGGAACCAACCAGGGAACGGGCTATTTTAGATGTTGTAGTGCAATGAGGCAGGGTTAATTAGCAATCTCACAGTAAAGGATTCTCTGGGGCAGAGGGACCATAATATGACAGAATTACACATTAGTGTAATTGAAAGTGACTTGCCTAAGTTCGAAACTAGAGTCTTAAGTTTAAATAAAACTAATTACATAGATACAGGCCAAGTACAATACGTTGAGAGGTGAAGTGAAGAGGGAAATAAGACTGGCAAAGAGAGAATATCAGAATAGAATGGCGGTTAAAATAAAAGAGAACTCAAAAATCTTCCACCAGCATGTAAATAATGTGATTATTAAGAGGCGAGGAGGGGCCTATTCGGGACAAAGAAGGTGATATAGGCTTAGAGGCGAAGGGCAAGTCTGAAATACTTAATGATTACTTTGTATTGGTGTTTACTAAGGAAGAGAATGCTGATAAAATATCGGTAGAAGCGGAGATAGTAGAGGTAATGGATGGGGTGAAAGGTGTACGGCAGGATGTATTGAAAAGGCTGGATATGCTCAGAGTAGATAAGTCACCTGGTCCGGATTGCTTGCATCCCAGGTTGCTAAGGGAAGTGGGGGTGGAGATAGCGAAAGGGCTTGCCATAATCTTCCAATCTTCCCTAGTTGTGGGGAAGGTGCCAGGGGATTGGAAAGTGACAAATATGACACCCTTGTTCAAGAAAGGATGTAAGGACATTCCAAGTAACTACAGGCCGGTCAGTTTTACATCAGTGGTGGCTATGGTTTTAAAAACAATAATCAGGGAAAAATTAGCAGACACTTGGATAGGTTTAAGTTAATTAAGGAGAGCCAGCACGGATTTGTAAAAGGCAATTCGTGTTTAACTAATCCAAATGATTTTTTGATGAAGTAACAGAGAGGGTTGATGAAGGGAATGCAGTGGATGTTGTCTATATGGATTTTAGGAAGGCTTTTGACAAACAAGAAATTGGCTCAAGGAATGGAAACAGCGAGACATGGTGAATGGTTGTTTTTCAGAGTGGAGTTATGGTGCTCAGTGGTGTTCCTCAGGGATTAGTGCTAGGACCGCTGCTTATTTTGATATATATACAAATGACTATGATATTGGAATAGGGAGTAAAATTTCAAAATGTGCTGATGATACCAAACTTGGAGGTGTGGCAACAGTGAGGATAATACCAATCGACTGCAACAGGACATAAACTGGCAGAATGGGCAGACAAGTGGCAGATGGAATGTAATACAGAGAAGTATGAGCTGATGCATTTTGGCACAGGGGATAAAAAGACGCAATATAGACTACGTGGCACAGTTCTAAAGAGTGTGCAGGGACAGAGGCATCTGGGGATTCACGTACATAGATCTTTGAAGGTGGCAGGACATATTGAGAGAGTAGTTTTTTTTATTCGTTCATGGGATGTGGGCGTGGCTGGCAATGCCAGCATTTATTGCCCATCCCCAGTTGTCCGTGAGAAGGAGGTGGTGAGCCGCCTTTTTGAAGCGCTGCAGTCCGTGTGGTGCAGGTAATCCCACAGTGCTGTTGGGAAGGGAGTTCCAGGATTTTGACCCAGCGACGATGAAGGAACTCCGATATATTTCCAAGTCAGGATGGTGTGTGACTTGGAGGAGAACGTGGAGCGCCTGCTGCCCTTGCCCTTCTTGGTGGTAGAGGTCGTGTGTTTGGGGGGTGCTGCCAAACTAGCCTTGGCGAGTTACTGCAGTGCATCGTGTCGATCAGTGGTGGGCAAAATATGGCCCGCGGGCTGGCCATATCCGGCCCACCAAGTCATTCTCTCCGGCCTATTTGATGGGACAGAAATAGAACGTGAGCCAGAGCTCGAGCTGCACATTCGTCTGACGAAGGGCCATCGACCTAAAACGTTAACTATGTTTCTCTCTCCACATATGCTGAGATTTTCAGCATGTTCTGCTTTTATTTCGTCACATTCATTTCTCATGGGTCAGAGACATACGGAACTGCAGCCAAGCAAAAACATAGTAATACATGATTCAAATGAATAATTCGCAAAAGCGATTCTCCCTGGTCCGATTTTAAAAAGATCCGTTCCATAATTCCGGCCCAAATGGCGGACGTCCGTACCCAGAATGCACTGCCTACTGGAATATGCCCTATTCCATTTAGAGTGGAGTCATGGCTGCTCATCTCCGCAAATCTTTTATCGAAGAAAGTGACGGGGCTGCATCTTTCCTCTCCCGGTATCCAGAGTACGACGGCAGAGGAGTTCTCATCTGGCAGCAATTGGGACCGCATTAGTCATCTTTGCAGCGGGACATGAGGATGCCTGAGGTGGGGAATTGATGCTGACACAGGCTCTAAAGAGGGAACAGTTCTATTTCACAGCACTGAGTTACAGAGACCAGGAGATACCACAACACTTTCAACTTTTATCTTTAATTCATTAACAAGCAGTATTCAATACGTGTTTGTGTTCATGCAATGTTCATGTTATGCCATGTTCCCTCTAATTTTGCACACGGTCCCTTTAAATTTGCTGCACGCCCGGCCACGATGCAGCCGCACATGCGCAATATCTCTTCCAGCGGCAGGAGCCGGGGATCGCGTGATTGGTTGAACATTGAGGGGGGGGGGGCGGCCCTCAACAGCTCACCAAAGCTTACTAAGTGGCCCTCCAGCCCAAATAATTTCCCATCCTGTTGTAGATGGTACACACTGCAGCCATGGTGCGCCGGTGGAGGGACTGAATGTTGAAGGTGGTGGGTGGGGTGCCGATCAAGCGGGCTGCTTTGTCCTGGATGGTGTCGAGCTTCTTGAGTGTTGTTGGATCTGCACACATCCAGGAAAGTGGAGAGTATTCTATCACACTCCTGACTTGTGCCTTGTAGATGGTGGAAAGACTTTGGAGAGTCAGAAGGTGAGACACTCGTCACGAGATACAGCCTCTAACCTGCTCTTGTAGCCACAGTATTTATGTGGCTGGTCCAGTTAAGTTTTTGGTCAATGGTGACTCCCAGGCTATTGATGGTGGGTGATTTGCCGATGGTAATGCCATTGAATGTCAAGGGGCAGTGGTTAGATGCTCGCTAGTTGGAGGTAGTCATTGTCTGACACTTGTATGGTGCGGATGTTATACAGGGTTACATATGATATACGGTATAGAAACAGGCGTTTCGACCCAACCAGTCCATGTGGGCGTTTATGCTCCGCCCGAGCCTCCTCCCGTCTTTGGTCATCTAAGGCTATCAGCATAACCCTCTATTCCCTTCTCCCTCATATGCTTGTCCTACCTCCCCTTATAGTATTCACTTCAATTATTCCCAATGGAAGTGAGTTCCACATTCTCACCACTCTTTGGGGAAATAATTTTCTTCTGAATTCCCCATTGGATTTCTTGGTGACTATATTATATTGCTGGTCTCTAGTTATGCTCTTCCCCAAAGTGGAAATATTCTCCCTGTATCCACTCCAACAAAACCTTTCATAATTTTAAAGACCTCTATTAGAAAGCCCATTAGCCTTCTTTCTTCAAGAGAAAAGAGACCCAGCCTGTTCATCCTTTCCTGATATGTATATCCTCGCATTTCTGGTATAATCCTTGTAAATCTTCTCTGCACCCTCCAGTGCCTTGTTATCCTTTGTATAATATGGCGACCAGACCTGTACACAGTACTCTACGTGTGGTCTAACCAAGGTTCGATACAGGTTCAGCATAACTTCCCTTCTTTTCAATTCTATACCTCTAGAAAAAAACTCGAGTGCTTGGTTTGCTTTCTTATGGCCCTGCTAACCTGTGTCACAACTTTTAGCAATTTGTGTATTTGTACTCCGAGATTCTTTTGTTCCACTTTCCTCACCCAGACTCGCACCCTCCAAGTAATAAGTGACCTTTCTATTCTTCCTACCAAAATGTAATACCTTACATTTATCTGGGTTGAATTTCATTTGCCAATTTCAAAGCAAATTCTGCAAGTTTATTGATGTCCTCCTGTAATTTGCTTTACTCATCAGCCCAAGCCTGAATGTCGTTCAGGTCTTGCTGCATACGGGAATGGAATACTTCATTATCTGAGGGAGTGAAGGGATATGGGGAGTGGCCAGGGAAGTGGAGCTGAGCCCAAAATCAGATCAGCCATGATCTTATTAAATGGCGGAGCAGGCTCGAGGTGTCAAATGGCCTACTCCTGCTCCTATTTGTTATGTTCTTATCTGAGCAGTTGTGAATGCCACTATGCAATCATCAGCGAACATCCCCACTTCTGACCTTATGATGGAAGGATGATCATTGATGAAGCAACTGAAGATGGTTGAGCCTAGCACACTGCCCCGAGGAACATCTGCAGCAAAGTCCAGGGGCTGTGATGATTGACCTGCAACCACCACTACCATCTTCCTTTGTGCTAGGTATGACTCAAGCCAGTGGAAAGTTTTCCCCCTGATTCCCATTGACTCCAGTTTTACTAGGGCTCCTTGATGCCACACTTGGTCAAATGCTGCCTTGATGTCAACGGCAGTCACTCTCACCTTACCTCTGGAATTCAGCTCTTTTGTCCATGTTTGGACCAAGGCTGTAATGAAGTCTGGAGTCGAGTGGTCCTGGCGGAACCCAAACTGGGCATCAGTGAGCAAGTTATTGGTGAGCAAGTGTCGCTGGATAGCACTGTTGATGACACCTTACATCACTTTGCTGATAATTGAGAGTAGACTGATGGGCCGGTAATTGGCCGGATTGGATTTGTCCTGCTTTTTTGGACAGGACATACCAGGCCAATTTTCCACATTGTCGGATAGATGCCAGTGTTGTAGCTGTACTGATGCAGCTCAGCTAGAGGTTCTGGAGCCAAGTCCTCAGCACGGCAGAAAGGATGTTGTGGGGGCCCATAGCCTTTGCTGTATCCAGTGCATTCAGCCGTTTCTTAATATCATGTGGAGTGAATCAAATTAGCTGAAGACTGGCTTCTGTGATGATGGTTACCTCAGAGGGAGACCGATATGGATCATGAGGCTTTTCGAACAAATAACGACCTGTATGTGCAGTCGGTAAATGCAGGAGTGTTCCTTCCAGCATCAGTGCAGGGCTGGAAAACCCTGACCAGCCCAGCTCGAGCTGTCACTGATTGTCCCTCCCTCTCCCAATCGCTGCCTCCTCTCTCTCCCCATCACTGCCCCTCCGTCTCCCCATCACTGCCCCTCCGTCTCACCATCACTGCCCCTCCGTCTCACCATCACTGCCCCTCCCTCTCCCCATCACTGCCCCCTCCCTCTCCCCATCACTGCCCCCTCCCTCTCCCCATCACTGCCCCCTCCATCTCCCCATCACTGCCCCCTCCGTCTCCCCCTTCACTGCCCCCTCCCTCTCCCCATCACTGCCCCTCCCTCTCCTCATTACTGCCCCCTCCATCTCCCCATCTCTGCCCCTCCCTCTCCCCATCACTGCCCCCTCCCTCTCCCCATTACTGCCCCATCCGTCTCCCCATCAGTACCCCTCCCTCTCCTCATTACTGCCCCCTCCATCTCCCCATCACTGCCCCCCTCCCTCTCCCAATCGCTGCCTCCTCCCTCTTCCGATCACTGCCCCTCCATCTCCCGATCACTGCCCCTTCCCTCTACCCATCACTGCTCCCTCCCTTTCCCCATTACTGCCCCTCCCTCTCCCCATCACTGCCCCCTCCCTCTCCCCATTACTGCCCCCTCCCTCTCCCCATTACTGCCCCCTCCCTCTCCCCATTACTGCCCCCCTCCCTCTCCCCATTACTGCCCCCTCCCTCTCCCCATCACTGCCCCCCTCCCTCTCCCAATCGCTGCCTCCTCCCTCTCCCAATCGCTGCCCCTCCATCTCCCGATCACTGCCCCTCCCTCTCCCCATCACTGCTCCCTCCCTTTCCCCATCACTGCCCCTCCCTCTCCAGATCACTGCCCCTCCCTCTCCCCCATCACTGGCCCCTCCCTCTCTCCATCACTGCCCTCTCGCTCTCCCCATCACTGTCCCCTCCCTCTTTCCATCACTGCCCCTCCCTATCCCGATCACTGCTATCCCTCTCCCAATCACAGCCCCCTGCCTCTTCAGATCACTGCCCCCTCCCTCTCCCCATCACTGCCCCCTCCCTCTCCAGATCACTGCCCCTCCCTCTCCCGATCACTGCCCTCTCTCGATCACTGCCCCTCCCTCTCCCCATCACTGCTCCTCCCTCTCCCGATCGCTGCCCCCTCCTTCTTCCCATCACTGCCTCCTCCCTCTCCCCATCACTGCCACCCCTCTCCAGATCACTGCGCCCTCCCTCTCCCGATCACTGCCTCTCCCTCTCCCGATCATTGCCCTCTCCCGATCACTGCCCCTCCCTCTCCCCATCGCTGCCCCCTCACTCTCCTCATTACTGCCCCCTCCCTCTCCCCATCACTGCCCCCTCCCTTTCCCGATCACTGCCCCCTCCCTCTCCCGATCACTGCCCCTCCCTCTCCCCATCACTGCGCCCTCACTCTCCCCATCACTGCCCCTCCCTCTCCCCATCGCTGCCCCCTCACTCTCCTCATTACTGCCCCCTCCCTCTCCCAATCACTGCCCCCTCCCTCTCCCTATCACTGCCCCCTCCCTCTGCCGATCACTGCCTCCTCCCTCTCCCGATCATTGCCCCCTCCCTTTCACGTTCACTGCCCCTCCCCGCAAATAACATCGCCGATGCCAGGACATATCCAGGAAAGCAAATAAGGTTTATGCTGCACGGCAGTCACTTTTCAGTAGAGACCGAGTCCCAATATTTGAAAGGTTATTGACCCAAAACATTAACTCTGTGCCTCCACAGATGCCGCCTGACCTGTTGAGTGTTTCCAGTATTTTCTGATATTTCAGATTTCCAGCATCAGCAGTATTTTGTTTTTGTATTTAAAACTGGAGTAACTCTGACCTTTCAATTTCATTTCAATAGCCCTGTCCGTGTGTGGTAGGAAATCCAATGGCCGGTGAAATAGATGGACTGCGCCCAGACCCAAATTCCCACTCACTCCCCCCAGCCCTGCCCATTAATTGCCAGAGGGAGGGTGGGAGGTCCCAGCCCAGGGATTTGAGGCTAAATTCCACTGGTTTATATACTGCATCTCCAGATAATCTCACCAGGGTCAACTGAGCCGCTGGTAACTTTAGCGTGGCAACTATTTTTACATAAATCACTCCGTTAGACTTTGCCAAATTTGAGTGTCTCACACCACTGTTTAATTTCAGCTAAATATACCAGTCATTTCAATCTATAAACCTCTGATCTGTGTGATAATATCTACTATTTAAAGAGAGTTTAGTATTGTAGGAGGAGACTAGATTGAATTCAGTCAGTAAATTACAGCCACTGAGGTTTCTGTTAATGCCCCAGATGTGCGCTGCTGTGAGGAGCAAATGGGAAAAAGTGACAGCATCTGGATGGTGAGGGGAAACATCTGTTTACAGCAGGGGTGTGGGATCAGTCCCTGGAACAGGTTCATCCGGCCCGCGGACTTACCCTCAGAGGCGGACTGACTCTCGGCAAATGTCCCCGAGTGTCCCCCGGAACCCCAACCGATGGTTTTAGGCTCTGCACCTTTCTAAAGCCGGTCTTTCCCGGGGCTCTGAGGCGTTCCGCGAGCTCCACCCTCCCGCTCTTCAGCCGCCTTCACTCACCCTGCAGCGCCCCTCTGCTCTGCAGTTAAACACCGATTAAAATGAGACAGATCTGATAAGGTTGGGCTCAGAACTCACCATTGACAAGATCATTGTTACTGGACGCGGGCTTTTCTATTTCAGACTCTGAATCTCACACAGCCGGGTCGCTGAACAGACTCAGCAATTGTTCATTCAAGGAAGCTCCATCTGTCTCCCTCCGAGAGTGAGTGGAGCTGGCGGCCCCTGGGGAAGTGTGGCCAATGGCCATGGTGGTAAAGCAGCTGGAGTGACCCGGACAGCGGCAATCCACCTGAGACACGGCGGTGTAGCGCCACCTTCCGCCCGTGGAGCAATATTACAGGCAGCAAGGTCCCCGGGTTCCTGCAGCTCACAGCTCACTCTGGTACAGGGCTGGGACATTATTTGGGCTGGAGGGCCACTTAACAAGTTTTGGTGAGTTGTTGGGGGCCGTCCACCAACCTTCCACCAATCGCGGCCGGGCGGGCAGTAAATTTAAAGGGAGTGAGTGAAAACAATTGGAGCCAATATTGCACAAACATAAACGTTGCATAAATATAAATTCAGATTGTAGTCAGGTTCTATTTTACACACAAACGGGTGTTCGATACTGTTTAGAAATGGATCAAAGATAAAAGTTGAAAATGTTGTGGTATCTTCTGGTCTCTGTAACTCAGTGCTGTGAAATAGAACTGTTTTCTCTTTAGAGCCTGTGTCAGCATCAATTCCCCACCTCAGGCATCCTCATGTCCCGCTGCACAGATGACTAATGCCGTCCCAATTGGTGCCAGATGAGAACTCCCCTGCCGTCGTACTCTGGATACAGCGAGAGGAAAGGTGCAGCGCGGTAAATGAGTTGTGGCGATGAGCTGCCATGACCCTACTCTAAAATGGATAGGGCATATTCCACTGCGCCGTGCATACTGGGTACGTCCGTCCGCCATTGGGGCCCAGACTCGCGGAACGGTCCTTTTCAGATTGGCTCAGGGAGAATCTCTTTTGCGAATTATTAATTTGAAATAAGTATTACTATGGCTTTTCCTCGGCTCCAGTTCGGTTCTGTCTCTGACCGATCAGAAGTGAAAGTGGATAGACGAATGTGCAGCTCGAGCTCCTGCTCGCGTACTACTTGTCCAGCGGGCCGGATCGAATGACTTCGCGGGAGGGATATGGCCCGCTTCTCGGCCTTTTGGCTAAGATCAAGTGGAGTACCTGTTGATTGGGCATTCATATGCAAATCGACTGACTGCAGAAACTCGTTTTTCCAGTTTTGCTGGCTCTGGCCTTTGGCTTGAGCCAGGCGCCAATTGGAGAGAGGAGACAAAATCTGCATGTCGACTGACGATTCGACGGGCCTTTGGGCCTGTCAAGGGGCGGGCCAGGAGGTCCGCCCGTGCCCCGGACTGGGGCGACGAGAGAATGAAGGCTTCGGCCAAAACTCACAGCGAAAGGAGGAATCTGCAACCCGGATGGCGGCCTACCGAGCGGCGAACCAGGGAGTCTGAAACACCATCCGAGTGACGGTAAAGAAAGTGGAAGGACAGACAATGATCAACCGGGAACTTTTCGTGAAGAAAATCCTGCTGGGAACATGTGGCATGAAAGTCGCCGACGTCTTCGCCTTGCAGGACCTCCCGAAGAGAGGTTACTTCGATGTGACCTTCAGAACCGTCACCCTCTGCCTGAAGTTCCTGAAGGGTTTGAAGGAGGCGAGTGAACCGGTGCGCTCAGTGCTAACTTGGGAGCCGCTGTTCACCCTCCCGTCGCAGCGAAGACGCACTATCACAGTGCAAATGTACGACCCCCACATCCCCGTCATCGATGTGCTGACTTTCCTCAACAGGTTTGTCGATGGGGCAGGAAGCAGCAGTGACTTGAAAGACGGGCACGGAATATGGACCAGCAAGCGCCAGATCCAGGTGGACCTTGAAGATGGACGCCAGCGGAACCATCCTGCACCCACCCTCCAGCTTTTCCATCGGAGGAAGCCGGGGCTACATGGTGTACGCTGGCCAACCCAACGTGTGCCGCACCCGCGGGAAGGCAGGCCATGTGGCGGCAAGCTGCAAGACGGTCATCTGCCGAAACTGCAAGAACGAGGGCCACCAGACAAAGGACTGCAAGGAGACCAAGTGCTGCAACCTCTGTGGTCTGGCTGGGCACCTTTACAAAAACTGCCCCAAACGCAATCGCAGCTATGCGCAGGCAGCAAAGAACTTTGCACCAGAGGAGGAGGAAGCTGACGAACACAACGCTCCAGAGGAGAGCCACACCCCCCCCCCGACCATGAACTCGGGACAAGACGGCGAGGAAGAGAACACTGCTAGCGCGAGCTGCGAGCCACCAGCAGCCAGCAGCGAACCTCACCCCCAGAGCACCGAACCCAGAGACGAGCTGACATCAGACGAGGAAGCGGAATGGCAGACAGTAGGGAAAAGGCGCAAGACCAAGAGGCGACCACCAAGCTCGGCAGAAACCAGCGACGGCAGCTTGTCTGATGAGGAAAAGTGCCACCGCCTGAAGAAGAGGCAATGCGCCATCGCACGGCCACGGAAAACCGGGAGCAGGGAAGCGACCAACACAGCCCTGCCCCAGGAACCTGAGAGCAACAAAGGGCCCAGCGCACACGAGCTCTGGGACACCGGGAGCGAAGGAGTAACCAACGCAGACCAGCCCCGGGATAACGGGAGCAGCGAAGTGCCCAGCACACCCCACCTCCGGAACACCGGGAGCGATGCAGCGGTCGACGCACACCAGCTCGACACCGTCGCGAATGAGGAAAAGGGGGAACCACCAACACCAGGCGAGGACAGTGCAGAGAACATTGAGGACTTAATCGCAGAACTGCAGCAGTCCCCTGGTCAAAACATCCCCACAGCAGAGGACGACGATGACCACGCCACCCCAGGTGCAGTAAATGTTGAATTTGATGTAAATAGTAATAACTTACACATGCTGGAAATCGCCATTGTAGAATATGTGGCAATTGAAAACGGTTTACCTGAAATTGAAAACGATGTATCTGAACTGCAATGTATGTAAATGTAAAACATAGCTTAAAAATGGATTTAAAAATTGCTAGTATTAACGTGCGTAGCGTGAAATCGACTACGCGATGTGTTTCCACCTTGGGGTACCTCGCCAAGGTCAAAGCGGACCTGCTTTTCTTGCAGGTGTGCGGTCTGCCGCACTTCAGCAGTTACCGGCAGTGGTCACGATGGTGGACCCATGGACCATCCATTTGGTCAGGGGGCAACGACAGCCGAGCTTCCGGCCTGGGCATTCTGCTGCGGGGAGGCCACTTCACCATCACCGAAGTTAAGGAGGTGGTGGGCGGCCGCCTCCTCGTAGCAGATGTAATGTACAAAAACTCCCCTCTCAGGTTAATTAATGTTTACGCTCCAGCTGTGAAGAACGAGAGGCTGGCCCTCTTCCAGCAGCTCCCACTGTTACTGGCAACGTCCAGGCCGGTCATTCTGGGCGGTGACTTCAACTGCATCATCGATGCGGCTGGACGATCCAGCAGAGCCGACAGCAAACTGGACACCACGTCCAAACTCCTGATGGATGCGGTAAAAGATGCCAAGCTGTGCGACATCTTCAGCAACCCTGCAGACGGAGCACCGCGCAGATACACCTGGTCGAGACCAGACGGGTCCGTCCGTTCCAGAATAGACTTCCTGTTTGTGTCCCACACGCTCAAGGTCAGATCCACCGACGTCACGCCGGTGTTCTTCTCTGACCACTGCCTCCTACTGGCTGACTGTCACACGCAGGACAACCAGAAAGTTGGCAGAGGGATATGGAAGCTGAACGTGAAACTGTTGACTCCGGAAAACATTGAGGAACTCAAGAGGGATTACAACGGTTGGAGAACCGTAAAACCCCTCTGCGATTCCCCGATGCACTGGTGGGAAACAATCAAGACGAACATCAAGAGGTTCTTCATCCTCAAAGGTGTTCAGGAGGCGAGAGGGAGACAGAGGGAATTGTCCCGACTCCAGACAAATATGCAAAACCTGCTCCTGCTGCAGTCGATGGGGGTCGATGTCGCGGAGGAACTCGAAGAGGTGAAGGGCCAGCAAACCTCGCTCTTTGCCTCGGAGTCCTCCAAGATCATCTTCCGATCCAGAGTCCGCTCCGTCGAGCAGGATGAGACGTGTTCGCGTTTCTTCTTCCAAAAGGTACACAGGGGGAGCTCTGTGATCACCAGCCTAAAGGAAGAAGACAGTTCTGTGACGTCTTCGCAGCCTGACATGCAGAGGATCAGCGAATCCTTCTATGCCAGGCTGTACGACGTCAAGCCCACAGACCGCGTGGCCTCCCAGTCTTTCCTGTCGTCTATTTCGGAGGTCTTAAACGACGGCAAGCGAGAGAGTCTGGACCACCCGCTAACTCTGGACGAGCTGACAAAGGCCATCCGGTCCTTCGAGATGAATAAAACTCCCGGAAGCGATGGCTTACCGGTCGAGTTGTACTCGGCTCTGTGGGACTGGATAGGCCCGGACCTGCTGGAAGTGTACGGAGGTATGCTTCTGGCCGGCAGCATGTCAGAATCGATGAGGAAAGGCATCATCACCCTCATCTACAAGCAGAAGGGGGAGAGGGAGGAAATCAAAAACTGGCGGCCCATTTCGCTGCTCAATGTGGACTACAAGATCCTGTCAAAGGTCATCGCCAACAGGGTCAAGTCTGCTCTTGAGCTGGTGATTCACCCGGACCAGACCTGCGCTGTCCCCGGCAGGAAGATCTCTGATAGCCTCGCGCTACTCAGAGATATGATCGCCTACGTGCGGGACAGGAGGGTGAACACCTGTTTAATCAGCTTAGACCAGGAGAAAGCCTTTGACAGGATATCGCACACGTACCTGATGGACGTGCTCTCCAAAATGGGGTTTGGGGAGGGCATCCGAAATTGGGTCAAACTGCTCTACACAGACATCAGTAGTGCAGTTCTAATCAACGGGTGGGAAACTCAAAACTTTCCAATCAGATCTGGAGTCAGGCAAGGCTGTCCTCTGTCGTCTGTCTTGTTTGTGTGTTGTATCGAGCCCTTTGCCGAGTCCATCAGGAAGGATGCGGGCATCAGAGGGGTGACGATCCCAGGCAGCGGAGGCACCCAGGTCAAAACCTCGCTGTACATGGACGACGTTGCCGTCTTTTGCTCGGACCCGCAGTCGGTCCGCAGATTGCTCGCAATCTGCGACCAGTTTGAACTGGCCTCGGGAGCAAAGGTCAACCGCACCAAAAGCGAGGCCATGCACTTTGGTCACTGGACCAACCGAGCCTCCATTCCCTTCACCGTCAAGCCAGATTTCCTGAAGGTGCTGGGAATATGGTTCGGAGCGGACGGGGCGTGCGCCAAAAACTGGGACGAGCGCATTGCCAAGGTCAGACAGAAACTGTCATTTTGGGAGCAGCGCTCCCTTTCCATCACAGGCAAGAACCTGGTCATCAGGAGCGAGGTGCTCTCGGTGTTGTTGTACGTGGCGCAGGTCTGACCCATCTCACGCTCCTGCGCCGCGGCAGTCACCCGAGCCGTCTTCCACTTTGTCTGCAGATCCAAAATGGACCGTGTCCGCAGAGACACGATGTACAAATCTCTGGACAGTGGAGGAAAGGACGTTCCGAACGTGGCCCTCATCCTGATGGCCACCTTTGTGTGCGGCTGCATCAAGCTATGCACAGCCCCCCAGTACGCAAACACCAAGTGTCACTACGTGCTGAGGTTCTACCTGTCCCCATTGTTGAGAAGGATGGGTCTGGCCACGCTGCCGCGAAACGCCCCCACCAGTTGGACCATGCCTGTCCACCTGTCCTTCGTGGAAAAGTTCTTCAAAAGAAACCCCTTTGACCACAAGGCCATCAAACAGTGGTCAGCACGTAAGGTCCTGGACGCCCTCCGAAAGAAGGAGACGGTGGACCCTGTCGGGTGGTTCCCTGAGCAGACTGTCGAACTTGTTTGGCAGAACGTCTCATCGCCAAAGCTTACACACAAGCACCAAGATGTAGCTTGGTTGGCGGTGAGGGGGGCCCTACCCGTCAGAGTGTTCATGCACAGCCGACGCCTCAGCAGCACGGCACGGTGCCCCCGGGCCGGCTGCGGGGCGGACGAGACTGTCACCCATCTCCTTCAGGATTGCGCCTTTGCAACGCAGGTCTGGAAAGAGATGCAGTGGTTGCTGTCGAGGTTCATCCCAAGCAGCTCCGTAACACAGGACTCTGTGCTCTACGGGCTGTTCCCAGGGACACACACCGAGACAGACATCACCTGCTGCTGGAGGGCCATCAACTCGGTCAAAGACGCTCTTTGGTCTTGCCGAAACTTGCTGGTCTTCCAGAACAAGGAGATGACCACGTCCGCATGTTGCAGACTGGCGCAATCCAAGATCCAGGAATACGTGCTGAGGGACGCACTGAAAATTGGTGTAGTCGCCGCAAAGGCATGGTGGGGAAGGGCCACAGTCTAAAACCCTTCTGCCACGGAAAACCCGGGGGCAGAAATCAGCACCAAACTCCCTCGGGCTGTATTTGTAATTTACACTTTGTGTACATAGAGCACCAAACCTGTAAACATCAATGTAGTGCCATGTACAATGCAAGGTGTGTTATGAAATGCAAGTTTGAAAAGAAAAAATGTAAATGTACCGTCACCCATTCCAGGCTCTGTATTGTAACACATGAAATGTAATTTGTGTAAATGTACCACAATGTACCCTGTTTATTGTACTGAATCGCAGTTGAACAGAAAAACGAGAAATGTAACGAACGGAACTGCCGTCAGCACCCAGATGTATTGTATGGGATTGCTGACCGCAGCGAAATGTAATGAAATGCCATTGAATGTACTGTACAGATTCTTTTTATGAATAAAGTATATTTTGAAATAAAAAAAAAAAATATGGCCCGCGGGACGTATGTTGCCCAACACTGCTCCAGACCCAACTCGCTACTGACTACAAACGGTCTGGTGACACACGGTGTGAGATAGAGATCCATAAACTGAATCGTGTTAATGATTGCAGCCGTTCACCCTAAAACACAAAGTGCCCTCAATGTCAAGGAGCTGTCTGGAAGACATGACCAGTGTCAGTACTTCCTGATTGAAACTGCTGGACTCATGTTTCTGTGGGTGGATCCAGACCCGGTTCCCGGTCACAGATCATTTTTTGAATCCCTGGAAGTGCTGCTCACATCTCGATGAAATAGTGTTAAATTCACTGTCTATGACGTTGCACTTTGCATCTTGGATCAGACTGAGACAAATGGGTATTGTGCTGAGCGTGGGGGAAGGGCGGGGCGAAAGGAGGGGGACAGAGGAGAGACCGATGCTGATTTGAAATAAATTAATCTTTTGCATAGATTTTTAATGCAATGCCATCATGCAAAATGTTCCACTTGAGTCATCATATCCAACATTGGAATGATTGTCGTCTTTACCATCCGATATTCCGGGTCACCTGAGCGGGGAGCAGAAAGAAAAATCTGCTCAGCGGATCACACCCCGGTAACAGAACACAAATTCATTTCAACTGAAATGAATGGGATGAAATCAGGCGGTTTCTGTTATCAACCTACGATCCTCTGTATCACATTTTTCATTGTGCGTTTTAACAAGCAACACAATACCCCGGCGAGAAAGATTAAAATCTACTTCATTGTAAGCTGGAACATACTTTCACCAATTGTATATAATTTTGAGATAAATCTGGGAAACATTTGGGTCTTGAAATTCGATGGCGTCTTGGATGGAGCCTTTGCATGTTGTCATACACAATCTGATCATTCAGCGAATGTAAACGCTTTGTGTCGAGGGGGTAAAATGTACGGGTTTACCCAGCAATGTGGGCACCATCTGTGTACCTGGGAAAGTCAGTAACCTCATAAAACAGGGTGACGAATAGTTTTTGCCTTGCTCTGAAGTTCACATGAATTCATCTGTCTTTTAAAATGCGTGTGAGATACATCTCTGATCTAATGGCTTTCTTTTAAAATTCGTGTTACCTCAACCAACCTTCAGACAACGCCAGAGGGAGATTAAAACAGGCTCTTTATTGATGTACAGGGTGATTACAATTATCGAAATCAGGTAATAGATTTCGAGTTTACTTTAATTGAGAAAATTGTTTTACAATATTTACATCAATTATGATGAAAGTAATTGATGTGTAAAAAGGAGACACAATGAACCGCGACATTCAGTAAATGGGCGAAAACAAAGTGTGATCCAATAGTGGGAGCAGGGTTTCAAATCCTTACCATTTACCTGTTTAAAGAAAGAGAGTAAAGCAAATAAAAAATACCAGAGAGCTGGTCTGTATAATCACAGTTTCCTGATAATATTTTCATTCCTGACTCCTACGTGAATCAGGAAATGTAGTTTCTAAAACTGCCGGAGAACAACACTTTGTAAATGCATTGGAGACTGTAAGGGAGATTTCAGTCCAGCTTAGAGGGCAGCACAGCTCAGACTGGGAGATCCCCATGTGTGGAGTGCAGCGTACACCGTGGCACAGTAAGCAGAGCACCAGCACAAAGCCTGTTTATACTGTGGCTTTCTTTGTAGAAGTCCCTCAACCTCACTTTCCCCGCCTCTCCTCCTGAAGGCACTAACTGGAGGCTCGGGAACAGCAGGGCTGAGCTCAGTTGTGTCCTCACCTGATGGCCACAGCCTGCAGGAGGAGTCACTGGATAGTCCCCGGCCTGGGGCTCTTTTATCTAGAAAGGAGAAGGCTGAGGGAGGGGTGACCTGATAGAGGTCTTTAAAATCATAAAAGGTTAGGGTGGACGTATAGGAGATATTTCCACTTGCGGGGGAGATCAGGGTTAGGGGCCATAAATATAAGATAGTCACCAATAAATCCAATAGGGAATTCAGGAGAAACTCCTTTACCCAGTGAGTGATGAGAATGTGGAACTCGCTCCCCTCTAACAACCGTAGTATCCCCACCACTGTTCTGTGGGAGACCAGTTAATTCAGTACAGGCTGGGACCCTCCCAGCTCTGCACAGCTCAGTACCACACACACCAAGCTGAGCATTTACCCACTGAGCCATCAGGGCCACACACGGGGAATTCTAAACTCTAAACTGTAATCAAATAGTAACAACTGATCTAATCAGCACAGAGAGACGTCACAATCATCTCTCTCTCTCTCGAAATAAACTATAATGGAACCTCGACCGTATGCTATGATGGAGGGGACCCCCAATAGAGAGTGGAAATGGGTAGATAATCCAGGACCCCATACTTACACTGACACTGAGTTTTTTAGCCTTTGGTTTATTTTGATTCCATAATCAAGTCTCAGTGTCTGCACACAAGATGTTTCCATTTTAAATGCAAAATGCATTTCCTTGAAATCGAGTGTTGGCAACCTGACACTGCTGGTCTCAGACATGAAACTCATTCCCCTGGTGTCCTGAATTGACCTCAATACATGAACAGTAATTCCATCTGGTACTGGCCATCCAGATAACAACTACTTATCCTATTTATTCGTTTTATTTAAACCCAGCCTGACTGCCAACTTTCTTGTAGATTACCGAGATCCAGCTGTAAACTTTTAGACCATTCACTGAAAAACCCACCAAATTACCATGTCAGCTTTGTAAATAAGGGCAAGTTCCATTGGCCAACTCCCCCAGATCCATCAACTGATTGCAGAAGGAATGTTGGCCGAGACATGGGTAAACTGCCTGCCCTTATTTGAATAGTGTCTCCTGATCTTTAACATCCAGTTGAACAGGCAAACAGGGTCTCCAACAACTCAACCTAAAGATGGTGCCTCTAAATAACAGTGACTGCACTTCACTGCGCTGTGACGTGTTTTGGGATGTCTTGAGATCCCGCAGGACCGAGATGAATGCAAGCTCCTTCCTTCTGATTGTTTCAGTGTTGCACTGGAATGTCAGCTCAGGTTATGTACTCAGGGGCTTTAATCACAGCTTTCTAGGCCCCTGTTTAGTTTACGTCCTTCTTTCTGATCCAATTATCTTTCAGTTCTGCAGAAAGATCTGACCTGAATTGTTAAGTTAGCCGAATGTTTCTACATTTCTTGGTATGTCCGCAGTACTGATTTACTCCAGCAGTTGGTGATATTGCACTGTAAAACTTTACAGAGCTTTGTACAGCTCGCCATCACCATCTCCTGGCTGAAAGCGGCACTACAATGACCTATAGCCTTTTAAACCGAAGATTTACAAATTCCCCTCTTTTTGAAAAGAGATAGTTTGTGTGTTTTTCATCACCAATGGTGCGTGGTGCTGAATACCTGAGGAATGTGCTCATTTTCAGAGCACAACTTATACCTGCTTTTTAATACAAAGGAGCGGGGCAGTGATGAGAAAGGGCTGGGATGGAGTTGCTGTCGGCTTTTACTTTTTATTTAAGTCTCCTCACATTTTATATTTGTATCGGTTGTATTTACAGTCTCATTGGGATTTTACAAGGCATTACTTAGAAATTACATTTTCTAACAACTGATCCCTGACCTCTGCTCCTGATCCTATCCGTGCGGGGTCAAGTCATTGTGAGGTCATGAATGTCGTGGGCCGGCCTGAAGCCCCGCCCCTTTTACAGACTGGAGCAGATTCTCAGACACTTGTGCTCATCCCAAATCCCAAAGAAAGGATAAAGTTTCTCCGTGAATTTATTCCCAGTGAAGGTATGGAGATGGGACCGGGTATCCAAGGCGTAAAATGAAAGTGTCCCGGACTCGTAACTGAGATAAACTCCCACCTTCCCGGGGATCTTACTGACATGGAGAAGGGATGGACGGGAGGAGTTTACAGTAAACCGATCATCCTCCCGCCCGATGGTCCACAATCCATTCTCCGGGCTCAGACTGACCCCTCTCTTCCGCTCCACAGACTCTGCGGCTACTCCCAGAATCCAGCCCCGATTCATTGCCACCTCCACTTCCCAGTAATGTCTCCCCGATGTGAATCCGTCCGATCCCAGCACACAGGGCCGGGCTGTAAACCTCTTCTTGGTGTCAGGGAGATTCCTCCGGGTCCAGGTCCAACTCACACTCTTCAGATCCTCAGACACCTCGAGATATGGATTCGCTGTTTCCACATCCAGGGTCACAGAGACTGGGAGAAAAAGCAGAGAGTTAGAGAGATTCACCTGGGATTGGGGGAGAAACTCGCTGGCGATCGGGGGAGGGGTGCGCCGGGGATCGGGGGAGAGATGCTTTCACCAAGATCCCCTTTTCTGACTGATTTCCTGTTTCTCAACAGGAGAAAAGAGCCGCCCCGAGGGGAGGAAACGAGAATCTGAGAACAGCAGAAAACACCGGGACTTCCAGCGAGGGAGGTCACAGTTTCTGAAAATCACATTACACCCACCCGCCTCAGCACTGTGGTATTTTGTGATAATGTAAAAAATAAAATGAACAAAATCTGGAACTGACGCCTCAATGTACAACTGAATACTGTTCCCAGTTTAATGCACCACAAACTGGGGTTTAAATACCTGGGGGTTAAACACCTTCCATACTCAGCAACAAGAACAGCAACAACTTGTATTTATATAGCGCCTTTAATGTAGTAAAACATCCAAAGGTGCTTCACAGGAATGTTATAATACAAACATGTGTGAGCTGTGAGGAGGATGCCAAGAGGCTGCAGGGTGACCTGGACAGGTTAGGTGAGTGGGCAAATGCATGGCAGATGCAGTATAATGTGGATAAATGTGAGGTTATCCACTTTGGTGGCAAAAACAGGAAGACAGAATATTATCTGAACGGTGACAGATTAGGAAAAGAGGAGGTGCAACAAGACCTGGGTGTCATGGTACATCAGTCATTGAAGGTTGGCATGCAGGTACAGCAGGCGGTGAAGGTGGCAAATGGCATGTTGGCCTTCATAGCTAAAGTATAGGAGCAGGGAGGTCTTACTGCAGTTGTACAGAGCCTTGGTGAGGCCATACCTGGAATATTGTGTTCAGATTTGGTCTCCTAATCTGGGGAAGGGCGTTCTTGCTATTGAGGAGTACAGACTGATTCCCGGGATGGCAGGAATGACATGAGGAGAGACTGGATCAACTGAGCGTGTATCAATTGGGGTTTAAAAGAATGAGGGGATCTCATGGAAACATATAAAATTATGACGGGATTGGACAGGTTAGAGGCCTGTTGCTGGCGAGTTCCAGAACCAGGGGTCACAGTCTAAGAATAAGGGGTAAGCCATTTGGGACCGATGAGGAGAAACTTCTTCACTCAGAGAGTGGTTAACCTGTGGCATTCTCTGCCGCAGAAAGTTGTTGAGGCCAGTTCATTAGATATATTCAAAAGGGAGTTAGATATGGCCCTTATGGCCAAAGGGATCAAGGGGTATGGAGAGAAAGCAGGAAAGGGGTACTGAGGTTGAATGATCAGCCAGATCTTATTGAATGGCGGTGTAGACTCGAAGGGCCGAATGGCCGGCTCCTGCACCTAATTTCTATGTTTCTATGAGACGTGCCTACTAGTGCCTGTATCCCTAAAAACAGGTTCAATTTGAAGAGTATCCTCAAACGGGCACATAGAAACATAGAAAACAGGTGGAGTAGGCCATTTGGCCGTTCGAGCCTGCACCACCATTCAATAAGATCATGGCTGATCATTCCCTCAGTACCCCTTTCCTGCTTTCTCTCCAGACCCCTTGATCCCCTTAGACGCAAGGGCCATATCTAACTCCCTCTTGAATATATTCAATGAACTGGCATCAACAACGCCCAGCGGCAGGGTATTCCACAGGTTAACAACTGAGTGAAGAAGTTTCTCCTCATCTCAGTCCTAAATAGCCTACCCCTTATCCTAAGACTGTGTCCCCTGGTTCTGGACTTCCCCAACATCGGGAACATTCTACCCACATCTAAACTGTCCCGTCCCGTCAGAATCTTATATGTTTCTATGAGATCCCCTCTCATCCTTCTAAACTCCAATGTACAAAGGCCCAGTTGATCCAGTCTCTCTTCATATGTCAGTCCAGCCATCCCAGGAATCAGTCTGGTGAACCTTCGCTGCACTCCCTCAATAGCAAGATCGTCCTTCCTCAGATTAGGAGACCAAAACTGAACACAATATTCCAGGTGAGGCCTGTACAACTGCAGTAAGACCTCCCTGCTCCTATACTCAAATCCACTAGCTATGAAGGCCAACATACGATTTGCCTTCTTCACAGCCAGCTGTATCTGTATGCCAACTTTCAATGTAGACAGGACTCTGCTCTGCGGACTGTTCCCAGGAACGAACACTGAGACAGACATCATCTGCAGCTGGAGAGCCATTAACTCGGTGAAAGACGCACTTTGGTCTTCCCGAAACTTGCTTGTCTTCCAGAGCAAGGAGATATCCATGGCAGAGTGTTGCAGACTGGCGCAATCCAAGGTCCAGGAGTACGTGCTGAGGGACGCACTAAAGATTGGTGCAGTCGCTGCAAAGGCACGATGGGGAAGAGCCACAGTTTAAGGCCCTTCTGCCATGGTAAACCCAGGGGATGGAATCAGACTCCCCTCGAGATGTACTTGTTAAACTGCTTGTATACATAGAGCACCATGTACTGAAAAACATCTGTGTTGTGCCTTGTATAATGAAAGTCTCTGCACTGTTTAGTAACTCGTAAAGAAATGTAAATGTACCCCCATCCGGTCCGTGTACTGCATTCATCTGCATAGTGCTACATAGAAACATAGAAACATAGAAAATAGGTGCAGGAGTAGGCCATTCGGCCCTTCTAGCCTGCACCGCCATTCAATGAGTTCATGGCTGAACATTCAACTTCAGTACCCCATTCCTGCTTTCTCGCCATACCCCTTGATCCCCCTAGTAGTAAGGACCTCATCTAACTCCTTTTTGAATATATTTAGTGAATTAGCCTCAACAACTTTCTGTGGTAGAGAATTCCACAGGTTCACCACTCTCTGGGTGAAGAAGTTCCTCCGCATCTCGGTCCTAAATGGCTTACCCCTTATCCTTAGACTGTGACCTCTGATTCTGAACTTCCCCAACATTGGGAACATTCTTCCTGCATCTAACCTGTCTAACCCCGTCAGAATTTTAAACGTTTCTATGAGGTCCCCTATGTGATTCGTGATCAGTACTGAAATGTATCCTGGAATCTAATGTAAACCAGTTCTCATCTCTGCTCCATGTAATACTCTCATTTGCACAGTACTACATGTAACGTGATTTACGGAATGTACTAAACTGTACCTTGAAATGAAATGCACACTAGTGCATTGTACGGAACGGCTGTCAGCATCCAAACGAATTGTATGGAATTGCTGACCGCAAGGCACTGAACTATTTTCCAATGTATTGCGAAAATTTTATATGAATAAAGTATATTTTTGAAAAAAAAATCCCTGAAGACCAGTTAAAATAGCAAGCCGTGTGTCCAAACCAGTCAGCAAAAGGGAAGTAATCGCTTGTTATTATAACCTCATTGTAGCTCTGTTATAACATAATTGACAACTGTTGATAATGTGCATGTGTGTGTCTTTTTAAGATAACTGATCACTGCTGCTAATGTGTATGTGTGTATGTTTTTAATAAACCCTTCCAATTGTTTTGAACAAATCGTCTCACCGTCAAATATAAGCCCAGAGAGATTTAGAAATCCTACATAGGGTAGAATGTGGGAGGCCAGCCAGGAGTGCTTTGGAGTAGTCAAGTCTAGAGGTAACAAAGGCATGGAGGAGACTTTCAGCAGCAGATGAGCTGAGGTAGAGGCGGAGGCGGGCGATGTTGCGGAGTGGAAATAGGCGGTTTTAGTTATGCTGCAGATATGTGGCCGGAAGCTCATTTCTGGGTCAAGTATGACACCTAGGTTGCGAACAGTCTGGTTCAGCCTCAGACAGATGCCAGGGAGAGGGATGGAGTCGTTGGCTAGGCAACGCAATTTGTGGCCGGGACCAAAGAACACTTCGGTCTTCCCAAATTTATTTGGAGAAAATTTCTGCTCATCCAGTACTGAATGTCGGACTAGCTGTCTGACAATTTAGAGACCGTGGATGAGTGGAGAGAAGTGGTGGTGAGGTAGAGCTGGGTGTCATCAGGGTACATGTGGAAACTGACACTGTGCTTTCGGATGATGTCGCCAAGGGAAAGCACATCAATGAGAAATAGGAGGGGGCTAAGGATAGATCCTTGGGGGACACCAGAGGTTACGATGTGGGAAGAGAAGCCATTTCAGGTAATATTCTGGCTACGGTTAGATAGATAAGAATGGAACCAGGCGAGTGCTGTCCTATCCACGATGGCGGGGAGGCGTTGGAGGAGGTCAACCATGTCAAAGGCTGCAGACATGTCGAGAAGGACATGAAGGATTAGTTTACAATTGTCACACTCACAAAGGATATCATGTGACTTTGATGAGCCGTTTCGGTACTGTGGCAGGGGCAGAATCCAGTTTGAAAGGATTCAAACATGAAGTTCCGGGAAAGGTGGGCACAGATTTGGGAGGCGACAACGTTCAAGCACTTTGGAGAGGAAAGGGAGGTTGTAGATGGGGCGGTAGTTTGCAAGGACAGAGGGGTCAAGGGTTGTTTTTTTTTGAGGAGACGGGTCATGACATCAGATTTGAAAGAGAGGGAGACCGTACCTGAGGAGCGAGAACCATTAACAATGTCTGCCAACATGGGAGTCAGAAAAGGAAGTTGGGTGGAAATAGGGTCAAGGGAGCAGCAAGTGGGTCTTGTGAACAGGATGAACACGTAGTGGTCAAGGGGAGATCAGAGAGAAACTGGAGAAAGATGCGAATTCAGGGCTAAGGCGGGGGGAGCCTCAGAGGAAGTTTGGCCCGGTGGGCTAGGGGAAGGAAGGGAAGTTGCAGAGGCAGCTGAGTGGATGGTCCCAATCTTTCAGACAAGAAGTCCATGAGCTCCGAGTGAACATGGATGAAATGAAATAAGCATTATTAGTTGTAGGTTTAAGTTTGTATTTTTTTTAAAATTTATTCGTGGGATGTGGGCAAGGCCAGTGTTTATTGCCTGTCCCTAATTACCCTCGAGAGGCTTTTAGCCATTTCTGAGGGAAGTTCAGAGTCAACCACATTGCTGTGGGTCTGGAGTCACATATGGGCCAGACTGGGTAAGGACAGCAGATTTCCTTCCCTGAAGGACATTAGTGAACCAGATGGGTTTTTATGACAATGCGACAGTTACATGGTCACCATTACTGATACTAGCTTTTTATTCCAGATTTATTTAACTGAATTTCAGTTCCCCAGCTGCTATGGTGGGATTTGAACTCCTGTCCCCTGATCATTAGTCCAGACCTGCTGGATTACTAGTCCAGTAATATTACCACTATGCTACCGTTTCCTGTAACTGTTATCAGTGCATGCCGATTCTTAAATAATCATGCTTATAAACTAGTGTAACATGCCTTGGGTGGACCCAGTTAGATTGAACATGGAAGACAGAGGCATTGGGCCTGCTTGACCAAATATTAAAAATGCACTTTAACAAGCCTTTTTAGCAAAGCAACAGCCAGTCTGTGAGAAAAGCTGAGAGAATTCATGGAATTCCAGAGACTGAGATAAGAGACAAGCTTTTCGGCTTTGCTCATTTCATAGAATCATAGAATGACAGAAGTTTACAGCACGGAGTGCGGCCATTTCAGCCCATCGTGTCCGTGCCGGCTAACAAGAGGCTATCCAGCCTAATCCCACTTTCCAGCTCTCGTTCCGTAGCCCTGCAGGTTACAGCACTTCAGGTGCGCATCTAAGTACTTTTTAAATATGGTGAGGGTTTCTGCCTCTACCACCCTTTCAGGCAGTGAGTTTCAGACCGCCACAACCCTCTGCGTGAAGACATTTCCCTTCAAATCCCTTCTAAACCTTCTACCAATTACTTTGAATTTATGCCCCCTGGTTGTTGACCCCTTTGCTAAGGGAAATAGGTCCTTTCTATCCACAAATCCAGGCCCTTCATAATTTTATATACCTTAATTAGGTCTCTCCTCAGCCTCCTCTGTTCCAATGAAAACAATTCCAGCCTCTCTAATCTGTCCTCATAGCTCATCCTCGTAAATCTCCTCTGTACCCTTTCCAGTGCAGTCACGTGCTTCCTGTAAGGCGATAACCAGAGCTGCATGCAGTATTCCAGCTGTGGCCTAACCAGTGTTTTATACAGTTCAAGCATAACCCCCCTGCTCTCGTATTCTATGCCTCGGCTAATAAAGGCAAGCATTCCGTATGCCTTCTTAATTACCCTATCGACCTGACCTGCTACTTTCAGGGGTCTGTGGACATGCACTCCAAGATCTCTTTGTTCCTCTACACTTCTCAGTATCTTATCATTTAATGTGTATTCCCTTTCCTTGTTAGCCCTCCCCAAATGCAATACCTCATACGTCTCTGGATTGAATTCCATTTGCCACTGTTCTGTCCACTTGATTGATATCTTCCTGCAGTCCGCATCTTTCTTCTTCATTATCAACCACACAGCCGATGTTAGTAGCAGCTGCAAACTTCTTAATCATACCCCCTATTTTCAAGTCTAGATCATTGATGAATATCACAAAAAGCAAGGGAGCCATGCAGAACCCCATTGGAAACATCCTTCAGTTGTAAAAACACCCATCAACCTTTACCACTTGCTTCCTGCCTCGGAGCCAATTTTGGATCCAACTTGCCACTTTGCCCTGGATCTCATGGGCTTTTACTTTCGTGACCAGTCTGCCATGTGGGACCTTATCAAAAGCTTTGCTAAAATCTATATACATTACATCATACGTTTTCCCTTCATCGACCCTCCTGGTTACCTCCTTGAAAAATTCAATCAAGTTAGTCAGAAAACGACCTTCCCTTAACAAATCCATGCCCTTGGCTAATCTTTCTAAGTGAAGATTTATCCTGTCCTTCTGGATTTTTTCAATAATTTTCCCACCACAGAGGTTAGGCTGACTGGCCTGTAATTACTTCGTCTATTCCTTTCTCCCTTCTTAAACAAAGGTACCACATTAGCAGTCGTCCAGTCCTCTGGCACCACACCTGAAGCCAGAGAGGATTGGAAAATGATCGTCAAAGCCTCTGCTATTTCCTCTTGTGCTTCGCGTAACAACCTGGGATTCATTTCATCTGGACCTGGGGACTTATCCACTTTCAAAGCTGCTAATCATAAGAACATAAGAATTAGGAACAGGAGTAGGCCATCTAGCCCCTCGAGCCTGCTCTGCCATTCAATAAGATCATGGCTGATCTGGCCGTGGACTCAGCCCTACTTACCCGCCCTCTCCACGTAACCCTTAATTCCCTTATTGGTTAAAAATCGATCTATCTGTGACTTGAATACATTCAATGAGCTAGCCTCAACTGCTTCCTTGGGCAGAGAATTCCACAGATTCACAACCCTCTGGGAGAAGAAATTCCTTCTCAACTCGGTTTTAAATTGGCTCCCCCATATTTTGAGGCTGTGCCCCCTAGTTCTAGTCTCCCCAACCAATGGAAACAACCTCTCTGCCTCTATCTTGTCTATCCCTTTCATTAGTTTAAATGTTTCTATAAGATCACCCCTCATCCTTCTGAACTCCAATGAGTAAAGACCCAGTCTACTCAATCTATCCTCATAAGGTAACCCCCTCATCTCCGGAATCAGCCTCGTGAATCATCTCCGCACCCCCTCCAAAGCCAGTATATCCTTCCTTAAGTAAGGTGACCAAAACTGCACGCAGTACTCCAGGTGCGGCCTTACCAATACCCTATACAGTTGCAGCAGGACCTCCCTGCTTTTGTACTGCATCTCTCTCGCAATGAAGGCCAACATTCCATTCGCCTTCCTGATTACCTGCTGCACCTGCAAACTAACTTTTTGGGGTCGTTCAACCTGACTGCCTACCTCTCTTCCACTCTTGCATCCGGTCCAGGGTGCCCTTGGAGATGGAGCACGCGGTGTCCACCGGTACGCTCGCGGCCTTCCGCGAGAGGTGGGCACCGGAGGGACTGGAGTGCATCATCACGCCCGGCAACCAAATTTTAATTTGATTTTACGTTTTAAAGTTTCATTTGTTTTAATTGCCGGTGCTTTTAGTGTCCCCCTTCCCTTTTATAGGGGGCACTGGGGGAAAAAAAGTGATTTTAGTGCCCCAAAAAAAAATAAACCAAAAAAAGAAAAACACAAAAAAAAAGAAAAAAAAAGGGCCTTGTAAATGTCTGGTGTGTCATCCAGGTCGGGTGGCACGGTTTAATGTTTTATGTTTTACAGGTAAACTCTGAAAGAGTTTCATACACATTAGTCTGAAAATGCCTGATCTCGTCTGATCTTGAAAGCTAAGCAGAATCAGGCCTGGTTAGTACTTGGATGGGAGACTGCCCGGGAATACCAGGTGCAGTTAGTGTCCCCTTCCCTTTTATAGGGGGCACTGGGGAAAAAAGGTGATTTTAGTGCCCAAAAAAAAACCAAAAAAAAGAAAAACCCCAAAAAAAAGGGCCTTGTAAATGTCTGGTGTGTCATCCAGGTCGGGTGGCACGGTTTAATGTTTTATGTTTTATAGGTAGACTCTAAAAGAGTTTCATGCACAAGGACCCCCAGGTTCCTCTGCATCTCAGCATGTTGTAATTTCTCCCATTCAAATAATATTCCCTTTTACTGTTTTTTTTCCCCCAAGGTGGATGACCTCACACTTTCCGACATTGTATTCCATCTGCCAAACCTTAGCCCATTCGCTTAACCTATCCAAATCTCTTTGCAGCCTCTCTGTGTCCTCTACATAACCCGCTTTCCCACTAATCTTTGTGTCATCTGCAAATTTTGTTGCACTACACTCTGTCCCCTCTTCCAGGTCATCTATGTATATTGTAAACAGTTGGGGTCCCAGCACCGATCCCTGTGGCACACCACTAACCACCAACCACCGATTTCCAACCCGAAAAGGACCCATTCATCCTGACTCTCTGCTTTCTGTTCGCCAGCCAATTCTCTATCCATGCTAATACATATCCTCTGACTCCGCGTACCTCTATCTTCTGCAGTAACCTTTTGTGTGGCACCTTATCGAATGCCTTTTGGAAATCTAAATACACCACATCCATCGGTACACCTCTATCCACCATGCTCGTTATATCCTCAAAGAATTCCAGTAAATTAGTTAAACATGATTTCCCCTTCATGAATCCATGCTGCATCTGCTTGATTGCACTATTCCTATCTGGATGTCCCGCTATTTCTTCCTTAATGATAGTTTCAAGCATTTTCCCCACTACAGATGTTAAACTAACCGGCCTATAGTTACCTGCCTTTTGTATGCCCCCTATCTTAAACAGAGGCGTTATATTAGCTGCTTTCCAATCCTCAGAGTCCAGAGAATTTTAGTAGATTATAACAAATGCATCTGCTATAACTTCCGCCATCTCTTTTAATACCCTGCATTTCATCAGGACCAGGGGATTTGTCTACCTTGAGTCCCATTAGCCTGTCCAACACTACCCCCCTAGTAATAGTAATTGTCTCAAGGTCCTCCCTTCCCACATTCCTGTGACCAGCAATTTTTGGAATGGTTTTTGTGTCTTCCACTGTGAAGACCGAAGCAAAATAATTGTTTAAGGTCTCAGCCATTTCCACATTTCCCCATTATTAAATCCCCCTTCTCATCTTCTAAGGGACCAACATTTACTTTAACCCCTTAGTACCTGCTCTCTGTTTATTTCAGCTAATATTTCACAATTCTCCTCGATAGTAGTGTCTGCATCGCCCCTCTCTTTTGTGAAAACAGACGCAAAATATTCATTAAGAACCATACCCACATCTTCCGCCTCCACACACAGATTACCCTCATGGTCTCTAATAAGCCCTACCACCCTTTGTTTAGTTATCCTCTTGCTCTTAATATATTTATAACACATCTTTGCGGTTTCCATGCCAATAATTTTTCATGCTCTCTCTTTGCTTTCGTAATATCTTTTTTAATTTCACCCCTGGACTTTCTGTACTCGAGAGATTCTGCAGTATTTAGCCCCCGTTATCTCTGATAAGCCTCCCTTTTTTCTTTATCCTCCCTGAAACCAGGGGGCAGGTTATCTTAGATCTGGTCCTGTGTAATGAGACAGGATTAATAAACAATCTGCTAGTAAAGGATCCCCTTGGAATGAGTGATCAGAACATGGTTGAATTTCAAATTCAGATGGAGGGCAAGAAAGTTGGAACTCAAACCAGAGATATTTCATAACTCTTAACAAAAATGCATTCCAGCGAGGAGGAAAGGGTGTAAGAGAAAAGATAGCCATCCGTGACTAACTAAAGAAATAAAGGATGGTATCCAATTAAAAACAAGGGCATACAAAGTGGCCAAAATGAGTGAGGACAGAAGATTGGAAAGCTTTTAAAGGCCAGCAAAGAATGACTAAAAAAATGATTAAGAAAGGGAAGAAAGACTATGAAAGTAAACTAGCACAAAATATAAAAACAGATAGCAAGAGTTTCTATATGTATATACAAAGGAAATGAGTGGCTACAGTAAATGTTGGTCCCTTAGAGGATGAGACTGGGGAATTACTGATGGGAAACATGGATGGCAGAAACTCTGAACAAACATTTTGTATCAGTCTTTACAGTAGAGGACACAAACAATATCCCAACAGTGGATAGTCAAGGGGCTATAGGGGGGAGGAACTTAACACAATCACAATTACTAAGGTGGTAGCATTCAGTAAGATAATGGGACTAAAGGCGGATAAATCCCCTGGACCAGATGGCTTGAATCCTAGGGTCTTAAGGGTAGTAGTGGCTGGGATAGTGAATGCATTGGTTGCAATTTACCAAAATTCCCTGGATACTGGGGTGGTCCCAGCAGATTGGAAAATTGCAAAAGTAACACCCCTATTTAAAAAAGGAGGCAGACAAAAAGCAGGAAACTACAGACCAGTTAGCTTAACATCTGTGGTTGGGAAAATGTTGGGAGTCCATTATTAAAGCAGTAGCAGGACATTTGGAAAAGCATAATTCAGTCAGGCAGAGTCAGCATGCATTTATGAAGAGGAAGTCATGTTTGACAAATTTGCTGGAGTTTTTTAAGGATGTAACAAACAGAGTGGATAACAGGGAACCAGTGGATGTGGTGTATTTGGATTTCCAGAAGGCATTTGACAAGGTGCCACATAAAAGGTTATTGCACAAAATAAAAGTTCACAGGGTTGGGAGGGTAATATACTATCACAGATAGAGGATTGGGTAGCTAACAGAAAACAGAGAGTCAGGATAAATGGTTCATTCTCGGGTTGGCAATCAGTAACTAGTGGGGTGCTGCAGGGATCCCAACTATTTACAATAGCTATTAAACGACTTGGATGAACTCAGCCAGGTTTGCTGATGATACAAAGATAGAAGGAAAAGCAATGTGTGAGGAGGACACAAAAAACCTACAAAAGGACATAAACAGGCTAAGCTAGTGGGCAAAAATTTGGCAGATGGAGTGTAATATTGGAAAGTGCGAGGTTATGCACTTTGGCAGAAAAAAAAATGAAGAGCAGGTTATTATTTAAATGTAGAAAAATTGCAATGTGCTGCAGCGCACCAGGACCTGGTGCATTAAACAGAAAAGGTAGTATGCAGGTACAGCAAGTGATCAGGAAGGCCAAAGGAATCTTGGCCTTTATTGCAAAGGGGATGGAATATAAAAGCAGGGAAGTCTTGCTACAGTTATACAGGGTATTAGTGAGGCCAATTACAGTTTCTGTCACAGGTGGGACAGACAGTCATTGAAGGAAAGGGTGGGAGTGAGTCTGGTTTGCCACACGCTCCTTCCCCTGCCTGCACTTGGTTTCTGCCCAGACGAGGAGAGGGCCCAGTGGCAGCATAGACCAACCCACAAGGCGATCTATGGATAGTAGGTGCGTCCGTGCGCACTAGGTCCGTGCAGCAGAGCTTGGTCTCCAGTCGTCTTGGTTAATCCTTGCCACTGGATTAAGACCTAGCTGTGCCAAGCCCACGTGGTGGCTGGTGTGCAACAACAACCCCACATTAAAAGAATCCATTCACAAGCATCTTCCACCCTTTAGTATGTAGTTCTGGACCTAGATTGTAGGGTCCCTCACTGAAACACCTGTGAACTCATCTATTTTTGGTGTGGAAGCAGGTCATCCTCGATATGAGGGACTGCCTAATACTATACTATGCATGCTCTCAGCAACGAGACTCGAGGTACTCAGTGCCCTCTCGGATGCTCTTCCTCCACTTAGGGCAGTCGTTGGCCAGGGAATCCCAGGTGTCGGTGGGAATGCTGCACTTTATCAAGGAGGCATGTTGAAGGGTGGAAGATGCCTGTGTCTGGATTTTTTTTAACGTGTGGTGACCATCGCACATCAGCCGCCACACGGCCTTTACCCAGTGGCAAGGGTTAACCAGGACGGCTGGAGTCCTGCTCTGCTGCACGGACCCAGTGCGCTCACATATCGCAGTGTGGGCTGGGCCCGTGCTGCCTCTGGGCCCGATCACATCTCTCTGCAATCTCTCGTCGCTCCTGCTGTACCTGCCCACCTCCAATCAGCGGCCTGGATTATGGTAACCTGGAACTTGCACACTGTTTAAATACTGTCCTTACCGCAGCCACCGCTCAGCAGGTTCCCGGGGATGAAGCGACTGTCCACCTCGCTCACCAAACCCGTTGCCATGACGCCCTGGCTCCCCCCGGGTGAATAATAACAAGAAGAATCCAAAGTGTGAAATAAACCCCCCCCGCCGCCGAGTATAAAAGCAGGCGGCGACCGCCGTGAGCCGCTCCCACCGGCTCTAACTCGCCGAGACAAGGTCCCAGCGCTGTGGCACTGATGCTCGGCCCAAACACACTGCCCGAGCTTCGAGTCCGACTCCCACTGAGGCCCGGGCCCGCCCCGGAAACTCGCCTACCTCGCTCTGAGTGATAGGCGCTCTGGCCAATCCGCTTCCCCCAGCAGAGCCCCGCCCTGGAAACCCGCCTCCCTCACTCTGAGTGACAGTCATGCTGGCCAATCGGCTTCCCGTAGAGCTCTTCACCGTGCCGCCATTGGCCAATCAGCGCCGCCGGGAGGCGGGGTTTCCGGCCATGATTTCGGTTGAAAGAGGCTCGCGCTCGGAACTTGCCGGTTGGGTTTAAATATTTAATGTTTAACGGCCGGCAATCTTTGCCCCTGTGAGCGGGCGCGGGGTGTGTGCTGTGATTGGCCGGGAGGGGGACAACAACAACAACAACAACAACAACCTGTGTTTATATAGCGCCTTTAACGCAGTAAAAGGTCCCCAGGCGCTTCACAGGAGGCTCACAGATTGTTTTGTCTATTCCGGGGCGGATCTGCGATTGTCACCGAACTAATCGGCCTCCCACAATATCTACAGAATCCCGGGAATACCCGCAACCTCCCCGGGAATGGTCTTCATCATCATCATCGGCGGCCCCTGGAACCAGGAGGACTTGCTTCCACATGGGTTGACAGATGTTTCAATGAAGGACCTAATATTCCAGTCCTGAACTCCAATTGAAGGGTGGAAGATGCCTGTGCCTGGATTGTTTTAACGTGTGGTGACCGTCACACATCAGCCACCACACGGGGCTTGACAGAGCTCGGCCTTTATCCAGTGGCAAGGGTTAACCAGGACGGCTGGAGACCTGCTCTGCTGCACGGACCCAGTGCGCTCATATACCGCAGTGTGGGCCGGCCCGTGCTGCCCCTGGGCCCTCGGCTCTTCTGGACCCCATACCCTCATTCGCCGCTCCTCCGCAACGATCTCTCGCCGTTCCACTGCCACAAACATTCACCGCTCCTCTGCAACGATCTCTCGCCGCTCCACTGCGACGATCTCTCACCTCTCCTCCGCCTCGACCTTCCCGCTCCTCCACTGTACCTGGACCCCGCTGATGTTTCTGCCCACGCTCCAAACCATGACCAAAGCACGAAGTGGGTTTTGATGACGTCATCCAGTTGCCCACCTCGAAGCTGTCACACTCTTGAAGCAGCTCACGCTGGAAGCTGCAGTGGTATGCTCTTTATCCTCCCGAATTGCGGTGGTGTCCTCTCACAGGTCAGGGTGGCCCATGATGTTTCAGGGCCTGCGCTGCTCTTTTATTCTCCCGACCTGCGGTGGTGTCCTCTCGCAGGGTGGGGGTGGCCCACGATTAATGAATGGCCCGGGGAATGAGTTGCCCTGATCTAGACACTCGGCTTGTAATTATTTCTGTGGTGCCCAACTTTAATATTCTCCTGAAAGTCCCATTGCAATCCTGTTCCAGTTCCATGTTGTGAGTGTGTGGGTGTGTGTGGCACGGTGGGTGTGAGAGGCACTGTGTCTGTGAGTGGGGTTGATGTTGGTTTCCAGTATCTGACACAACTCCCATTTTCAACTATATCCTTTTTCTATTAGCTGCTTGAAATACTCTGGATGTAATATCTACTGTCTGTTTTTCAAATATATTCAACAGAGAATTACGTAGATTTTACAGCACAGGGACAGGCCATTGGATCCAACAGATCTATGTCGGTATTTATGCTCCACACGAACCTCCTCCCACCTTACTACAGCTCACCCGATCAATATATCCTTCTGTCTCTTTCTCCAGCATGTAATTATCTAGCTTCCCCTTAAATACATCGATGCTATTCGCCTCAACTACTCTCTGTGGCAGCGAGTTCCACATTCTCACCACTCTCTGAGTAAAGTGATTTCTCCTGAATTCCCTTTTGGATTTATTAGTGACTACTTTATATTTATGGCCCCCAGTTTTTGACTCCCACAAGTGGAAACATCTTTTCTGCATCTACCCAATCGAAACCCATAATAACTTTAAAAACCTCCATCGGGACACTTCTCCATCTTCTCTTATCTCGAGAAAAGTGCCCCAGCCTGTTGTAAACTTTGCTGACGGCTGTAGCCACTGAGTTCTGGTATCATTCGTGTAAATCTGTGTTGCACTTTCTCCTGTGTTTCGATCTCGCTTTTATTATAATCTCTTTCTATCTGTGTGTCGGCAGCAGTGAGAATGCGGAATGACCGGCACTTGGGTGTATTTCTGCTGTCCGGATATAGATGCTCAGTCTCTGGCAACTCAGATTTGTATTTTCCTAATAATTCAGGAGGAAGCTTGTCAGAAGATGAGGTAGAACTTGCTCTTTACTGAAACTCTGCACAGTTTGGTAAAATAGCTGAAAAAAGTGATTATGGTCAATTTATAATCGATTGTTTGATATTTGCAGGACTGGCGAGGACTATACTGATATTATCAGATGCTGCCGTGTCCGTGGAAAAATTCAACGGCCTTTACAGTGCACACTGTGGAGAGAAATAATATTCACCATTAACCCCGGTAAAACTCATAGGTTCCTATGTTCTGATTTATAACTCATGTGATATACAATGAACAAATCATATCAAAGATGATCTTTAAGCAGTTGCAATGTATCAGGGTTACAAATGGCGCTGAGTAGAATTAAACTTATTTCTGCAACAAAACCACTTTCTAAAACAGCGCCTCAAGTAGTCAGCTGAAATTTCAGCTCTCCCAATATAACAAATACAGGGTTTCTTGGATGAACCACTGCCTTCAGAAACCTGCAATATTTTGCACACATCATTCTGCTTGAGAACCGCAGGAGACCGGGGGCCGCAGGGCTCCTTGTAGTGGATCAGGATCACAGGGGCCACCAGTGGTCAGTACATTTTTATGGCACTGCCACCTTGTTTGCAGCAGTGGTAGGCTTCAAAATCTCCTCCCCATCCCCACCCCAGAGTCATCACAATGTGGAATGAAATTCCAGATAGAGTGATGATAATCTTGTCAAACCCTGGAATCATTAAAGAAACAAGTCAATGGGACAATGGGATGAAGTGAAGATCTCTCTGATGCCTCAAGATGGGCAGAATGGCCTCCATCATTTGTAATGATCTTGGAAACTTATTTTAGTTCCAATGTATGTTTCCAAGTGTCAGTGGGACTAACTTCCTGTCAATGTCCATAACTACACAGAAATATAACTTTCCAGATCTAATTTGTTCCTGTCATTGTCGCAGTGAGGATATCGAGGCGTTGATAGTTTTGAAATCACTTTGATATGATTGATCTTGCTACCACATGCCAATCTATTAAGCACAGAACAGTCAGTGTGAGTGACAGTCTGTTTATCAGGCAGCTGATGAGAACAGGAGGTAATGCAGGCTCTCTGAAGTTTTATGTAACTCGATAATTTACTGACAAGATTATCATCCTATTGTATTCTAGCAACTGTCTCACATTAATAAAGTTAGTGGCCACGACAATAAAAAAATGCAACTTCCATTTATATAGCGCATTTCACAACCTTAGGAAGTGCTTTACAGACTTAGATCACTTGGTAGAACACAGAAACAATCACCCAGTGCTCGTCAGTTCTGCAATTTAAACAGAAGAAACCCATCCATTGGGACTGTGCTTCTAAATGTTCACTGTGATATTGTAGTGAATAGCAATGCAGTCAATGATAGACTAGTAACCAGCGCTTCGACTTCCTGCTTCAGAGTTGTTGTCTGGCATAACTGTTTTTTTTAATTTCATTTGTGTTATATGAATTGTTAGATTAATGGGAGTAATAAAGATGCTGAGACCACTCTAAACTCATGTGATCGATGGTGAATGCATTTTCATTAAGAACAAAAAAACTCAATGCAGGAATTCTGGAGTGAAATTGGTCTCGGGCACTAACGCAAAATTTCTAGAAAATGGGCACCGCACCATTTTGCATCATAACACTGCATACAAAATCTATAAAATAAAACGCTGTCTTCCAAATCAGCATTCATCTCTCCACTGCCTTCCTCATTTCCCCTCTCCCGCTTCCCAGCCTCAATAAAATGACCGCTGACTCCCAGTATAACGCGGTGCTCATCCCGAAACGACACAGACTTTGTAAATGCGATTCTATTTCATCCAGATGTGGGCAGCACTTCCAGGGACTCAGAGTGATCTGTGACTGGGAACCGGGTCTGGATCCACCCACAGAAACATGACTCCAGCAGTTTCAATCAGGAAGCACTGACACTGGTCATGGTTTCCAGACAGCTCCTTGACATTGAGGGCACTTTGTGTTTTAGGGTGAGCGGCTGCGATCGTTAACACGATTCTGTTTATCTCACACCGAGTTTCACCAGAGGGTGTGCAGTCGGCAGTGAGTTCGGTCCGGAGCAAAGTGCACTGGAATCTGGAGCCCCGCCAATCCCCGCCTCCTCCCCCCTCTCTCCCTCCCTCCTCCCACTGCCAATACCCCAGGGACTTTCACCCTCCCGGCCGGGGTTCAGTTCGTCCCCTCCGTGCTCCAACCCTGTTTGTCCTTCAGTCTGCTCGAAGTTTTGTCTCCCCGTGTAAAAGTCGACGGGACATCCCTGAGTATTGCAGTGAACTTCTTCGGGAAATCGCTGAACTGAGGGTGTTCGGCAGCTCAGTAAACACTGTAACTGAGAGCGGATTGAATCAGGAAGTGCTGAGAGAAAACATGGCCGCGAGTTTGGCTGAGGAGGCAATTTGTCCCATTTGTCTGGATTTCTTCACCGATCCGGTTTTACTGGAGTGTGGGCATAACTTCTGCCGCGCCTGTATCACACAGTGTTGGGAAAAGAAGGAGACAAACTCCTGCCCGGAATGTAGAGAGGAGTTTCCGGAAAGAAACCTCAGGGTAAATCGGATGGCAGCGAATCTGGCCGAGAAAGCTCGAAAATTAACCCCGAATCCGAAAGAGACAGAAAGTAAACTTCACTGTGAGGAACATCAGGAAGAACTGAAGCTGTTTTGTGAAACTGACAGGAAATTGATCTGCGTGATGTGTGTTGTTGCGCGGGAACACAGAGAGCACCGCTTCATGCCCATTAAAGAAGCTGTTGAATTTTACAAGGTAACAGGGAACAGATTTGATCACCTGATTATTTTATCATATTTTCATGGTCTAACACGTTTACTCCGTGATTTTCTCTCCCAATCCCAGGATCGGCTGAAATCTTCCTTAGATTCTCTCACGGAGAAGAAATCGGCGGCTCTAGAAACGGAATTAAAACAGAAACAGCAGATTTCCGGAATTAGGGTAAGGTCTCCCTGAGCTGATTTTCTGGGATCTCGGTTAGTTTTGTTCCCTTTATCCCGGGACATTAATTATGTTTCATATTTCATTTGGTAGGAACAGTCGAGCAGTCTGCAGACCCGCATCACATTCGAGTTCACTAAAATGCACCAGATTCTCATTGAGAAAGAGCAGCGTTTAATCCGAGATCTCAGGGAACAAGAGGGGAAGATTCTAGAAACAATGGAGGAAAATCTTCGACAGATTCAAGAGAATTTAAATTCTATTCAGGAGGAGCTCTCAAAGTTGCAGAAACAGATGGAGCAAAAAGACGGACTGACATTGCTGAAGGTGAGGATTATATTGTGGGTCAATTCAGTGAAACTTCACACAGTCACAAAATAACTGATGATAACTAAAATAAATGCAGCTTTTGCTGAACATTTCGAAACTGATTTAAACCGATTGTTTTGTCTATTCATGGGCGGTTCTGCTATCGACACGGAAATATCCCACTCCCACACTGTCTGTAAAATCATGGGAATGGGTTGCTGTGATGTTAATACTTTGCTTATAATTATTTCTGTGCTGCCCCATAGTTTAATATCTCCCAGAACTCACATTGCAATCCAGTTCCAGTTCCATGTTGTGGTGTGTGGTGTGTGTGGTACGGTGGGTGTGACAGTCACTGTGTGTGTGAGTGGCACTGATGTTGAGTTCCAGTATCTGACACATGAATCGGAATGTTCAACTACTTACAGTCATAGAATCCTACAGCACAAATGGCCCATCGTGTCTGTGTGGCTCTTTGAAAGAGCGATCCTATTAATCCCACTCCTCTTTCCCCATAGCCTTGCATTTATTTCCATTTCAAGTGTATTTCCAATTCCCTTTTTAAAATTACCATGAAATCTGCTTCCTCCACGCTGTCATTCAGTGCATTCCTGATCATCACAAGTCATTGTGGAACAGAGGGACCTTGGAGTGCGTGTCCACAGATCCCTGAAGGTAGCAGCACAGGTAGATAAGGTGGTTAAGAAGGCATACGGAATACTTGTCTTCATTCACCGAGGCATTGAATACAAGAGCAGGGAGATTACGCTTGAACTGTATAAAACACTAGTTAGGTCACAGCTAGAGTACTGCGTGCAGTTCTGGTCACCACATTACAGGAAAGGTGTGATTGCACTAGAGAGGGTACAGAGGCGATTTGCGAGGATGTTGCCTGGACTGGAGAATTTTAGCTACGAGGAAAGATTGGATTGGGATTGTTTACTTTGGAACAGAGGAGGCTGAGAGGAGACCATATTGAGGTGTTTCGAATTATGAGGAGCCGAGAAAGAGTGGATAGGAAAGGCCGATTTCCCTTAGCAGAGGGGTCAACAATCAGGGGACATGGATTTAAAGCAATTTCTAGGGGTTTAGAGGGAATTTGAGGGGATAATGTTTCACCCAGAGGGTAGTGGGGATCTGGAACTCACGGCCTGAAAGGGTGGTAGAGGCAGAAACCCGCACCACATTTAAAAATACTTGAATATGTATGTGAAGAGGCGTAACCTTTAAACCTACATACCAAGAGCTGGAACGTGACATTAGGCTGGATACGCTTTGTCAGCCGGCACGGACACGATGGGCTGAATGGCCTCCTGGCGTGCTGTACATTTCTATGATTCTATGATTCACTGTTAAAAATAATCGCCACGCTCCATCAAGTTTGTAAATGTGATTCCCCCAGGTCTCTCTGTTCCTGCACTCCATTTAAAATTGTACCATTTAGTTTACAATGCCTTCCCTCATTCTTCCTTCCAAAATGCTTCACTTCACACTTCTCTGTGTTAAATTGTATCCGCCCTGTGTCTGCTCATTTCACCAGCCTGTCTGTGTCCTCCTGAAGTCTATTACTGTCCTCACTGTTTGTGTTTTATTTATTTCAGGAGGAAGCTTGTTGGAAGGGGAGGTAGGACATGCTCTTTACAGAATCTCTGCAGTTTGGTAAAGTGTTTATGGTCAATTTATAACATCAACTGCATAATATTTACAGGATTAGTGAAGACGATCCCGTGCTGTCAGTAGTAGATGGCGCCCTGCCTATCGGAAAGTTCAACGGCCCTTTACAGTACACAGCATGGAGAGAAATGATAGACGCCATTAACCCTGGTAAATCTCCTATGTTCCTTTTCATGATTTATAACTCCAGATGAGAAGGGCCTAAACCGGCTCCCAGACCCTGGATTAAATGATCACCGATGTCCGTGTCTAGTCTGGAAGTCAGGAGTCTTTGCACTGGACAAGGGAGGGCTTGGGGTGATCTTACTGAAGTATTCAAAATCCTAAACCGCAGACAGAAGATAAACATCCAGAGGTTTAACACAGTCACAGAGTCTACAACAAAGTAGCGACAGTCTCAAACTCAGAGAAAGGCGGGAAAATATATCCGGGGGGGAGGAGGTAGGATGGTGGGGGTTGTGGGGCGGAGGGGCAAAGCCGAGGAGCAGCCAGCAGCGGGCAGGACAATTCATGCACCTCCCGGCCACAGAGAAACTGTTAGAGAATAAATAGAAAGAACATGTTTTTATATCCGACCTTTCACGACCTCAAGACGTTCCAAAGCTCTTTAAAGCCAATGAAGAGTTTTTAAAGTGTAGTCACTGTTGTAATGTGGGAAACGCCACAACCAGTTTATGCACAGCAAGCTCCCACAAACAGCAATGTGATCGTGACCAGATAACTTGTTTTCTTATTGTTGGTTGATGGATAAATATTGTCCAGGACAGCGGACGGAACTAACTCCTTGCATCATTCCCTGTGGGGGTTCCAGCGGTCCCTTTAAGGACCACAGGTTGGGCCATTCGACAGACTGTTCCACTGGGTCGGACTTGCACAGCTCACGCACCGTCCAATGGAAGACCAAGATTGCATTGGGGTCCCATGTACATTATGGGATCCGGTTTGCATAAACTAATGAGGCTTCCCCCATGTTTAGTGCGGGAGCGCTGGATTCCTATTTCGCGGCTGCGGCATAATTTCCCGGCGGGCCTTGGTGGGAACCAGGTGGGAAGCACTGCAGGTGGTTTCTGTCTCGTTACTGCTCCGTTTACGGTGTAAATCCGGGCGATTGTGAGACGTAAATCACTCCCAAATACTTTATACGGAGGGTATGGGAAGTAATACATTGTGGGAAGTGCTTTGAGACATTTGTCAGGAACATTAGAAATGTAAGTTTCTCCTTCAGATGTAATTGCAGTGTGTTTATTTCCATCGCATTCCTTATACTGGACTCTGTCTTACCTGTGAAATATTTTATTTACAACACTACTTTCCTTGTGGCCTTTGGAAACAGCTGCTTAAACCTCAGTCTCCCCGCAACCCAACCCCACCGCTCTCTCTCTCCCCTCCCCCGACCCCACTCACACTGTCCCGCCAGTCTCTCTCCCCCTCCTCCCGCCCACCTCCGATCTCTCTCTACCCTCCCTCAGTGTCTCCAGTGGTTTTCGGGTCTTTATCTCCAGGCGCTGACTGCGCTGATTCAGGCCCGAAATTGACTTAAATCGACCCCCGGGGCGTAAACCCTGGCACGGCAGGAGTTTCCATGATCACAACCCAGAGACCGAGTGGGCACTTTAAAAGGGAAAGTGTTTGAATAAATCACAGCAAGAAACTAAATCACTGACTGTGTTACTTTAACTTTCCCCAGCTCCAGCCTCTCTGACTCTGGATCCGAACACAGCGAATCCCCGGCTCATCCTGTCTGAGGACCGGACCCGTGTGAGACTCGGAGACAGACTGCAGCCGCTCCCTGACACCCCGGAGAGGTTTGATGTCTGGCTCTGTGTCCTGGGATCGGAGGGATTCACATCAGGGAGACACTACTGGGAGGTGGACGTGGGGAACAAGACTCGGTGGTTTATGGGAGTGACCCGAGAGTATGGCGGGAGGAAAGGGATATTCACCAGGAGCCCAGAGACCGGATACTGGATTGTTAGACTGAATGTCGGAAGTGACTATGTTGCCAGCACCTCCCCCTCACAGACCCCCCTCATCCTGAGTGTGGAGCCCCGGAAGATCGGAGTGTACCTGGACTATGAGGGCGGACAGGTGTCATTTTACAATGCGGACAACATGTCCCATCTCCACACTTTCACCCACACTTTCACTGAGAGAATCTTTCCCTTCTTCAATCCGGGACTGAATGATGGCGGGAAAAACTCCGAACCGCTGACAATCTGCGGGGTTAAAGGTCACTAACAGGCCCATCCCATAATTTCACCCTGCCTCTTACCAGCTGAAAACTGATGGGCATCAGTCTCTGTCACAGCGGGGGAAGAGCGAGCGGGGGAGGGAGAGAAAGAATGGGGGGAGGGGAGAGAGAGTGTGGGGGGGAGCGGGAGAGAGGGATGGGGGGAGAGCGCGGGGGGAGGGGGAGAGGGAGAGAGAGCGGGTGGAGGTGGGAGAGAGAGCGGGGGGAGTGGGATAGAGAGCGGGGTGGAGGGGGAGAAGAAACACTGGATGGTGAATTGTGGAGAGGAACTCACTGGGTGGAATGAGCTGAGAACTGCAGGAACCCGGTGACCTTCCTGCCTGTAATGTTTCTCCACAGGCAGAAGGTGTCTGAACATACATAAGAACATAAGAATTAGGAACAGGAGTCGGCCATCTAGCCCCTCGAGCCTGCTCCGCCATTCAACAAGATCATGGCTGATCTGGCCGTGGACTCAGCTCCACTTACCCGCCCACTCCCCGTAACCCTAAATTCCCTTATTGGTTAAAAATCAATCTATCCGTGACTTGAATACATTTCAATGAGCTAGCCTCAACTGCTTTCTTGGACAGAAAATTCCACAGATTCACAGCCCTCTGGGAGAAGAAATTCCTTCTTAACTCGGTTTTAAATTGGCTCCCCCGTTTTTTTGATGCTGTGCCCCCTAGTTCTAGTCTCCCCGACCAGTGGAAACAACCTCTCTGCCTCTATCTTGTCTATCCCTTTCATTATTTTTAAATGTTTCTATAAGATCACCCCTCATCCTTCTGAACTCCAACGAGTAAAGATCCAGTCTACTCAATTTATCATCATAAGGTAACCCCCTCATCTCCGGAATCAGCCTCGTGAATCGTCTCTGTACCCCCTCCAAAGCTAGTATATCCTTCCTTAAGTAAGGTGACCAAAACTGCACGCAGTACTCCAGTTGCGGCCTCACCAATTGCAGTTGCAGCAGAACCTCCCTGCTTTTGTACTCCATCCCTCTCGCAATGAAGGCCAACATTCCATTCGCCTTCCTGATTACCTGCTGCACCTGCAAACTAACATTTTGGGATTCATGCACAAGGAAGCCATCAGCCGGTCCAGGCAGCGGGCGGTCGAGGGGGTCGTTCAACCTGACTGCCTGCCTCTCTTCCGCTCTTACATCCGGTCCAGGGTGTCCTTGGAGATGGAGCACGCGGTGTCCACCGGTACGCTCGCGGCCTTCCGCGAGAGGTGGGCACCGGAGGGACTGGAGTGCATCATCACGCCCGGCAACCAAATTTTAATTTGAATTTACGTTTTAAAGTTTAATTTGTTTTAATTGCCGGTGCTTTTAGTGTCCCCCTTCCCTTTTATAGGGGGCACTGGGGAAAATTGTGATTTTAGTGCCCAAAAAAAAACCAAAAAAGAAAAACACAAAAAAAAAACAAAAAAAAAGGGGGGGAAAAAAAAAAAGGGCCTTGTAATGTCTGGAGTGTCACCCAGGTCGGGTGGCACCGTTTAATGTTTTTATGTTTTGCAGGTAAACTTAAAAGAGTTTCATGCACAAGGAAGCCATCAGCCGGTCCAGGCACCGGGCGGTCGAGGGGGTCGTTCAACCTGATTGCCTGCCTCTCTTCCGCTCTCACATCCGGTCCAGGGTGTCCTTGGAGATGGAGCACGCGGTGTCCACCGGTACGCTCGTGGCCTTCCGTGAGAGGTGGGCACCGGAGGGACTGGAGTGCATCATCACGCCCGGCAACCAAATTTTAATTTGATTTTACGTTTTAAAGTTTAATTTGTTTTAATTGCCGGTGCTTTTAGTGTCCCCCTCTCCTTTTATAGGGGGCACTGGAAAAAGGAAAAAATTTGATTTTAGTGCCCAAAAAAAAACAAAAAACAAAAAAAAAGAAAGAAAAAAAGGGCCTTATAAATGTCTGGTGTGTCATCCAGGTCGGGTGGCACGGATACATGTTTTATGTTTTGCAGGTAGACTCTAAAAGAGTTTCATGCACAAGGAAGCCATCAGCCGGTCCAGGCAGCGGGCGGTCGAGGGGGTCATTCAACCTGACTGCCTGCCTCTCTTCCGCTCTTACATCCGGTTCAGGGTGTCCTTGGAGATGGAGCACGCGGTGTCCACTGGTACGCTCGCGGCCTTCCGCGAGAGGTGGGCACCGGAGGGACTGGAGTGCATCATCACGCCCGGCAACCAAATTTTAATTTGATTTTACGTTTTAAAGTTTAATTTGTTTTAATTGCCGGTGCTTTTAGTGTCCCCCTCCCCTTTTATAGGGGGCACTGGAAAAAATTTGATTTTAGCGCCCCAAAAAAAAACCAAAAAAAGAAAAAAGAAAAGGGGCCTTGTAAATGTCTGCTGTGTCATCCAGGGCGGGTGGCACGGTTTAATGTCTTTTTATGTTCACAGATAAACTCAAAAAGAGTTTCATGCACAAGGAAGCCATCAGCCAGTCCAGGCAGCGGGCGGTCGAGGGGGTCGTTCAACCTGACTGCCTGCCTCTCTTCCACTCTTACATCCGGTCCAGGGTGTCCTTGGAGATGGAGCACGCGGTGTCCACTGGTACGCTCGCGGCCTTCCGCGAGAGGTGGGCACCGGAGGGACTGGAGTGCATCATCACGCCCGGCAACCAAATTTTAATTTGATTTTACGTTTTAAAGTTTAATTTGTTTTAATTGCCGGTGCTTTTAGTGTCCCCCTTCCCTTTTATAGGGGGCACTGGGGAAAAATTGTGATTTTAGTGCCCAAAAAAAAAACCAAAAAAAAGAAAAACACAAAAAAAAAGGAAGAAAAAAAAGGGCCTTGTAAATGTCTGGTGTGTCACCCAGGTCGGGTGGCACGGTTTAATGTTTTGTTTTACAGATAAACTCTAAAAGAGTTTCATGCACAAGGGTGCCATCAGCCGGTCCAGGCAGCGGGCGGTCGAGGGGGTCGTTCAACCTGACTTTCTGCCTCTCTTCCACTCTTACATCCGGTCCAGGGTGTCCTTGGAGATGGAGCACACGGTGTCCACCGGTACGCTTGTGGCCTTCCGCGAGAGGTGGGCACCGGAGGGACTGGAGTGCATCATCACGCCCGGCAACCAAATTTTAATTTGATTTTACGTTTTAAAGTTTAATTTGTTTTAATTGCCGGTGCTTTTAGTGTCCCCCTCCCCTTTTAGTGGGGGCACTTGGAAAAATGTGATTTAGCACCCAAAAAAAAAGAAAAACACAAAAAAAAAACCACAAAAAAGGAAAAAAAAGGGCCTTGAAAATGTCTGCTGTGTCATCCAGGGCGGGTGGCACGGTTTAATGTTTTTTTTTCAGGTAAACTCAAAAGAGTTTCATGCACAAGGAAGCAGTCAGGATGGCCGAGTGGTCCAAGGTGCTGTGTTCAGCTCACAGTCTTCTTTGCAGGCATGGGTTTGAATCCCACTCCGAACATTCATTGTGTTTAATTACAAAATCATTTGTTTACATTTTAAAGTTTAATTTGTTTTAATTGCCGGTGCTTTTAGTGTCCACCTCCCCTTTTATAGGGGGCACTTGGAGAAAAATTCAATTCTGTGCCAAAAAAAAAATGGCATTGTAAATGTTGGTGTTTCCCCCAGATCGGGGGGCACGGTTTAATGTTTTTTCCATTAACTCCCTAAAAGAGTTTCATGCGCAAGGACCCCCAGGTCCCTCTGCACCGCAGCACGTTGTAATTTCTCCCCATTCAAATAATATTCCCTTTTACTGTTTTTTTTCCCCAAGGTGGATGACCTCACACTTTCCGACATTGTATTCCATCTGCAAAACCTTAGCCCATTCGCTTAACCTATCTAAATCTCTTTGCAGCCTCTCTGTGTCCGCTACACAACCCGCTTTCCCACTAATCTTTGTGCCATCTGCAAATTTTGTTACACTACACTTTGTCCCCTCTTCCAGGTCATCTATGTATATTGTAAACAGTTGTTGTCCCAGCACCGATCCCTATGGCACACCACTAACCACCGATTTCCAACCCGAAAAGGACCCATTTATCCTGACTCTCTGCTTTCTGTTCGCCAGCCAATTCTCTATCCACGCTAGTACATTTCCTCTGACTCCGCGAACCTTTATCTTCTGCAGTAACCTTTTGTGTGGCACCTTATCGAATGCCTTTTGGAAATCTAAATACACCACATCCATCGGTACACCTCCATGCTCATTATATCCTCAAAGAATTCCAGAATTCCAATGCCAAGTCTGTTATTAAACTGCACAATAGAAGCGGCAGTTATTTTTTTTTAAACGATTCGAGGAATAATTACGTCCCAGAGTCATGGACTAAACGTATTTTTTAAAATTTGCACCTTGCTCTGGATCCTTATTTTATCCTTCCCTGGAATTTAGAAGTTTAAGACATGATTTGATCGAAGTTTTCAAGATATTAAGGGGAACTGAGAGCAAGTATTTCCACTGCTTGGGGAGTCTAGGACTAGGGTCATCGTCTAAAAATTATAGCCAGGCCTTTCAGGAGTGAAGTTATAAAATACTTCGACACACAAAGGGTGGGAGAAGTTTGGAATTTTCTTCCACAAACCGCAATTGATGCTGGATCAATTGTTAATTTTAAACCTGAGATTGACAGATTTTCATTAACCAAAGGTATTAAGAGATATAGGGCAAAGGCGGGTATATGGAGTTTGGACACAGCTCAGCCATGATCTCATTGAATGGCGGGACAGGCTCCAGGGGTTGAATGGCCTCCTGCTCCTATCCTGAACTAACGGGGCTGATTGTAAGAGCCCCCACCTGGTGTAACCGGAGCGATAGTCGCCTGGAAATGGCACTAAAGTTCACGCTGGCACTTGGGTGGGGTCCTGAGATGGACAGCGGGAACGCCCGCCTGTTTCAGAGGGGAAACCTCGTCAAACCAGGGTCCCGTGACATACAGAGGACCCTGATTGCAATTCTGAGGTACAAATGGGCGGAGTGAGGGAGCGTTGAGTGGCCGAACCAGCTGCTCTTCAAACACCCGCTGGAGGCCGCTCAGAAATCCGTCAGTTTCTTTTATTTTTTTTCTGTCTCTGCTTCTTTCTAAAATCTACAGATTTAAAAACACATTCCTGACATCACTCAACCATTATATTTCTGATTTACTTCATTTTCTTCACAAATATTTTCAAACTTCCCCGTGTTCCACTCCCTTCAAGGCCTTTTCTTAATCTTTTTTCATTGAAGTGCAAAAATTCCATGTTGAAAGTCTCTTCTGTATTTTGTTCATTCATTCCTGGGATGTGGTGGTGCAAGGCCAGCATTTATTGCCCATCCCTCATTGCCCTTGAGAAGGGGGTGGTGAGCCACCTTTTTGAACTGCTGCGGTCTGTGAGGTGAAGGTGCTCCCCCAGTGCTGTTAGGGAGTTCCAGGATTTTGACCCAGCGACAATGAAGGGACGGCTGATATATTTCCAAGTGAAGGTGGTATGTAACTTGGAGGGGAACTTGTAGGTGAGGGTGTTCCCCTGCATCTGCTGCCCTTGTCCCTCTAGGTGGTAGAGGTCATGGGTTTGGGAGTTGCTGCAGAGCAACGTGTAGATGGTACACACTGCAGCCACAGTGTGACGGTGGTGGAAGGAGTGAATGTTTAAGGTGGTGGGTCGGTGCCAATCAAGCGGCTGCTTTGTCCTGGATGGTGTCGAGCTTCTTGAACTTTGCTGGAACTGCACTCAACCAGGAAAGCCGAGAGTATTCCATCACACTTCTGACTTGTGCTTTTTATATGCTTTGGGGAGTCAGGAGGTGATTGAAAGTGATTTGACCAAATCAGTTGTGAATATACTCGTGCATTAATTCTCCAGTTTTAAACCATGAGAGAACCCACTGTAAGAGGTTAATGATTTAAATCACTGCTTGTTTACTAATGAATTAATTATAATGGCTGATTGCTTCTAAAATAGTTGTGATTAGTATTTGATTGTTGTATTATAAATCATGAATCAGACATCACATGCTGCTATTTCATTTATTTTCTTATTTGAAGTGGGTATGGATAATATTTACATTTTTGTACTTGTGTCTGGTATTCTTAAGATGTGCCCACTTATTGAGGATTTGACGGGTTAAGTAAGAAAACAGGAAAGGCCCTCCGTACCAGGGTTGAGAATGTCCATTACATGTCTCCACACTCTATACTGGGTAGCCCTTTAAATGCTCTCAGAGACAGGCTGCCTTCCGCTATGTTTGGCTGATGGTCGTCTTCACTAATGATGTAAATATGAAATATTAAACAGAAAATAAAACCAGCTCTTCAATATGCTACTTTATAATGTTGTTCAGTTATTTTTGGAGAGCGTCTTGAACCTCTGCTACTCTGGTGTACTCTCCTGAAATAGACAGAAACACAAAGGTTAACGCACAGCAGACCGCTGGCAGTGCTCAAACAGACTAAACAAGGCTCGACTTTGCAGCATGAAGGAGCTCGAGAGTCAATAGTAAAGTGCGGAGCAACTCGCTGATCTCAGCTGCCCAAAAACTGAAGGAAAAGGTTTGGGCCTTTGAGAGGAGCGGACGGGAACTAATGCAAGGAAACGATTGGAAAGCTAATTAGCAAAGGCCAGTGGATAGTATTGGACTAATTGAGTCAGAGTTTAGTGAAGTGGATGGGCTGGTACTCATAATTGAGGGCGAGTCACTGGGGAGCTGGGACAGGGATTTTTGCAACAGGTACAGGGTCAGCAAGAAACAGAAATAACTGCTGGAGGAAACCGAGCAAGCAAGAGAATAGAGAATACACTGACAGCAGGAGGAATGATTGTAAAGACACAATGTACAGATATAGGAACAGGAGTAAGCCAGTCAGCCTCTCGAGCCTGTTCCAGCATTCAACTAGATCAATCACTAACTCCTAATGCATTAGGCTAATTCATGAGGAAGAAGCAGTTCAGAAGGTAGAGAACATGGTTAGGACAAAGATGCAGTTGGTGGGATGCAGGGAGATTCTGGCTGTAGGGAGGTGGGTGATGATGAGTGTGGTAATGATGATGAGTTGGTTACCTAGAGATAGGTCTGTGCACGTTGAAGATAAATGACAAAAGGTACTGGAGGATCAGGAAAGGCTAAATGACAATGTAAGAAATCCTGTAAGTCAGGGTGGGCAATTATTTTAGCAAGTTTTGGTGAGCTGCTCCGCCCACCAACATTACACCAATCGCGCGGTCCTGCGCAGGTCGCTCCCCGCTCCTGCCGCTGGGAGATATTGCGCATGCGTGGCTGCATAGTGGCCGGACATGCAGCAAATTTAAAGGGACCGCGCGCAAAAAATAATTTGGGGGAAGATAGCATTCTCATAACCATTGCATAAACAGAAATTCAGAGAGTGGTCAGATACTATATTACATACACAACATGTATTCGACACTGCTTAGAAATGAATCAAAGATAAAAATTGAAAATGTTGTGGTATCTTCTGGTCTCTGTGAATCAGTGCTGTGAAATAGAAGTGTTCCCTCTTTGGAGCCTGTGTCAGCATCAATTTCCCAACTCAGTCATCCTTATGTCCCTCTGAAAAGATGACTAATGCAGTCCCAATTGGTGTCAGAGGAGAACTCCCCTGCCGTCGTACTCGATACCGGGAGAGGAAAGATGTAGCCCCGTCACTTTCTTCGGTAAAAGATTTGCGGAGATGAGCAGCCATGACTCCACTCTAAAATGTATAGGGCATATTCCAGTACGCAGTGCATTCTGGGTATGGACGTCTGCCACAGGGGCCCAAAATTACAGAAAGGAGCGTTTTATGATCGGGCCAGGGAGAATCGCTTTTGCGAATTATTAATTTGAATGAAGTATTAACATGGTTTTTTCTTGGCTGCAGTTCAGGTCTGTCTCTGACCCATGAGGAGTGAAAGTGGATACACGAATGTAGAGCTCGAGCTCCGGCTCGTGTTCTACTTCTGTCCCATCCAGCGGGCCGGATAGAATGACTTGCCGGGCTGGATATCCCCACCACTGCTATAAGGACTCTGAACCACCCCATGCAAGGATGGTCTAGAAAATCAAAGCAATTTCCTTTCTTATACTTCCTGTTTTTGGTGCAAAAGGTATTTGCAAAGGAAATCGCAAATATGAAAATAATTGCCTGTCAATGTGCAGCGAAAATAATACTGGAACTTTGAAAAGTAAATGGCATTTTTCTTGTGACAAAAAAAAAAGAGATGACCAAATAAAACAATGGAACTGGTCAGGAACATTGAAGTAGTTGCAAGAAGCATTGGATAGGAGGGAGAAGGCCAGGAGGAAAGGTGATCCACATGACATTGATTACAGAGTGGAATCTAGACAGCAGGTGGGTGATATACAAGAACCGGGTAACATTAACAAGGGTAAACTAGGGGCCAAAAGATGGGAACATCTACAGTAAGCTGTATAGGCGGGAATGCTGAATGCATTAGGAATCAGCAATTCCAAAACACGAGGCTACTGTAGCACTCGGGAACTACAGTGTTGTGGGAATATTATAAACATGGCTGACTGCAGAGGATGGTGCACAGGGATAGGAGGAGCCTGTTCCACCATTCAGTTAGATCATGACTGATCTGTACCTCAACTGCATTTACCCACTTTTGCTCCATATCCCTTGATGCCCTTAACCAACAAAAATCTACCCATCTCAGTCTTGAAAATGTTGAATTGTTTGATCCTCGCATTCAGTCTTTTGAGGGAGAGAGTTCCAGATTTCCACAACTGTGTGAATGAATTTAAAAATAAGAAACAAGAAAGTATTAAGACAAGCAGAGTTGACAGCAGGGATGTGATGTGGGCCTGGATGTCAGAAAGACATCGAGGAGATTAAAGCGGTGCATCTTGTGAAAGAGCTGTCCAATTTATTTCCACACTCAAGCCTTTCCCCATAACCCTGCAAATTAATCCTCTTCAAGTACATGTCCAATTGCCTTTTGAAAGTCCCTCTGGAATCTGCTTCCACCACCCTTTCAGGTCCCAAATCTTAATAACCCTTTGTGAAAAAATATCTCCACATTTCCCCTCTAGTTCTCTTGCCAATTATGTTAAATCTATGACCTCTGGCTACTGATCCACTTGCCAGAAGAAACAGTTTCTCCCCGTTTGCTCAATCAAAACACCTCAGAATTTTGAATACCTCTATTAGGTGTCCCCTTGACCTTTACTGCTCCAAGGAGAACAATCCCAGCTTCTGCAATCTCTCCACATAACTTAAGTTCCTCATTCCTACGATCATCTGAGTAAAGCTCCTTCTTACCCTCTCCAAGACCTTCACATCCGTCCTCAAGTGTGGTTCACAGAATTCTACACAATACTCCAGCTGAGGCCTAACCAGTGATTTGTAAATATTTAGCATGACTTCCTTGTTTTTGAATTCAATGCCCCTAGTTACAAAGCCAAGTCTCCCACAAGCTTTCTTGTCTGTCTTTATCAACTTGCCCTGCCATATTCAAAGATGTGAACCTGCACCCCAGTTCCTTTCATTCTTGCACAACCCTCAAAATAGTACCATTTCGATTACACTGCCTCTCCATGTTGTTTGCCCCACAGTGCATCACTTCACACCTATCTGCATTGAATTGCATCCACCATGTGTCAGCCCATTTCAGAATGGCAGGCAGTGATTAGTGAGGTACCGCAAGGTTTAGTGCTGGGACCCCAGCTATTTACAATATACATTAATGATTTGGACGAAGGAATTGAATGTAATATCTCGAAGTTTGCAGATGACACTAAGCTGGGTGGCAGTGTGAGCTGTGAGGAGGATGCTAAGAGGCTGCAGGGTGACTTGGACTTGGGCAAATGCATGGCAGATGCAGTATAATGTAGATAAATGTGAGGTTATCCACTTTAGTGGCAAAAACAGGAAGGCAGATTATCTGAATGGTGACAGATTAGGAAAAGGGGAGGTGCAACGAGACCTGGGTATCATGGTACATCAGTCATTGAAAGTTGGCATGCAGATTTTGCAGACAGTGAAGGCGGCAAATGGCATGTTGGCCTTCATAGTGAGAGGATTTGAGTATAGGAGCAGGGAGGTCTTACTGCAGTTGTGCAGGGCCTTGGTGAGGCCATACCTTGAATAATGTGTGCAGTTTTGGTCTCCTAATCTGAGGAAGGACATTCTTGCCATTGAGGGAGTGCAGCGAAGATTCACCAGACTGATTCCCAGGATGGCAGGACTGACATATGAAGAAAGACTGGATCGACTAGGCTTATATTGACTGGAATTTAGAAGAATGCGAGGGGATCTCAGAAACATATAAAATTCTGCGGGATTGGTAAGGTTGGATGCAGGAAGAATGTTCCCGATGTTGGGGAAGTCCAGAACGATGGGTCGCAGTCTAAGGATAAGGGGTAAGCCATTTAGGACCGAGATGAGGAGAAACTTATTCACTCAAGAGTTGTGAGCATGTGGAATTCTCTACCACAGAAAGTTGTTGAGGCCAGTTAGTTAGATATATTCAAAAGGGATTTAGACGTGGCTCTTATGGCTAAAGGGATCAAGGGGTATGAAGAGAAAGCAGGAATGGGGTACTGAAGTTGCATGATTAGCCATGATCATATTGAATGGTGGTGCAGGCTCGAAGGGCTGAATGGCCTACTCCTGCACCTATTTTCTATGTTTCTATATTTCACCAGTCTGTCTATGTCCTCCTGAACTCTGCTGCTATCCTCCTCACTATTCACTACGTTGCCAAGTTTTGTATCATCTACAAACTTCAAAATTGTACTTTCTATACCCAAGTGCAGCTTACTTATAAGCAACAAGGAAAGCTTATTGTGAATGGTCTCGGATTTCTCTCAGATTTGTCTCCATTCTCAATAAAATATCATCCTTTTCCTCATTCAGTTCTTCGACCAAGTTCCGTTCCTTTTCACCCAAAATATTGCGTAATTTAGAAAATTCAGAGTCGATGAGGTTCTGCGATTGATTCGACTGTTCCTATGAATATAAAAAGAGTTTGTTAAAGAAGGAAGCAAAACTATCGCAGGTCACCAGCACATTGATCACAATGCTTAATAAGCACCAAGCTATGCTGCTTAAAATACACAGGGATAGAGTCCTGTTAGCCAGGCATGGGGTGTATAACACACTACCCATACAGGCACAGCCCACATCGGCCCACTGAGAATTCATCTTCATTTTGGAGTTGCTCTCTTGATGCTCAAACTCAAAATATTGAAAAGAGGTTTTCTTGCCCCTCAGAGAAGGTAGGATTGTGTTCATTTTCTCCTGGGATTGAAACACTGAGGTCGGAAGATAATTAGCAAAAAAATTCTACGGAGGAAATGAAGGAAAACATTTTTACACAGCGAGTTATGGTGATCTGGAATGCACTGCCTGAAAGGGCGGTGGAAGATGATTCAATAGTAACTTTCAAAAGGGAATTGGATAAATAGTTGAATAGGAGACATTCACAGGGCTCTGGGGAAAGAGCAGGGAGTGTGAGCAGGGAGGGACAGCTCTTTCAAAGAGCCAGCACAGGTACGATGGGCCGAATGGCCCCCTCCTGTGCTCTGTGTGTCTATGATTCTAGGTGCTGACAACAGAGTCAGCGCTTTGCTAAAATTAGGATTAAATGTGATTTAAAAAAAAAAAATTCTTCACTGGACCAACTGTTTTAACGTCACTTCATAATGGTTGCAGCTGGTGCAAAGCTGAAGTGGAGTCAAACTCTCTCCTGGCCCATGGTCAATGAAAACTATTGATCTTCAGAGTTACTCTGCACATCTCCCCTTACCATCAATCTCAAACTGCTTTGCATCAACACACAGTAAGTGGCATGACTGTCCCAATCTCACTGAGCCGGGAGATACTGAGTTAAGACAAGCAGAATCAGCTGAACTATAAACAGAAGTACTGAGCTTTCTATACTTCAACAACATTCCAGATTCACAGTAAGATTCCCGCCCTCCTCCAGCTCACAAGATATCCTGAAATTTAAATAAAATGCAAAGTTAGGCAACACCAAGTTTCCTATTGGGAAGGAGAGCAGGGGAGTTCGTCCCAGTGTCCTGGGTCAATATTTATCCCTCAACCAACATCACTAAAACAGATCAGCTGGTCATTGCCACATTGCTGTTCGTGGGATCTTACTGTGTGCGAATTGGCTGCTGCGTTTCCTACTTTACATCACCGACTACACTTCAAAAATACTTCATTGGCTGTAAAGCACTTTGGGGCGTCTTGAGCTCATGAAAGGCACGATATAAATGCAAGTCTTTCTTTCTACGGGATTAACACACACCATTATTGCAGCATGACCGGCCCTCTGCTAGAAACGGTCAGACCCAAGTCAGCGACAGTGTGTGACTGAGATAGTCCTGATACAGCATCATTTCCTGCCGTTACTGATTCCATCATTTCTTACCCATACTCCGGCTATGAGCAGATTCTTTATACACATCTAATTTAAGCACATACATACACACCTTACAATAGGTGATAACCCCCTCACACAAAACTGAAGATCCCATACACAGATTGTCTTTAACCCATGACTAAGATTATCCACCATTATATTATGGGGATTATCATCCCACCTCCTCCTCACTCCATCCTCCTTCCTCTCCCCCCCCCCCCCTCCCTAATGTACATTGGGCACATAGTTTCTGGAATTAAGAAGAAAGAGAGGTGTTCTCATTGAAACACAGGATTCTGAGGGGGACTGACAGGGTAGATGCTGAGAGGTTGTTTCCCTTGTCTGGAGAGTCTAGAACTAGGGGACATAGTCTCAGGATAAGCGGTCGGCCATTTAAGACTGAGATGAGGAGGGATGTGAATTTTTGGAGTTCTCTATCCCAAAGGGCTGTGGATACTGAGTCTCTGAGTAAATTTAAGGCTGAGATCGATAGATTTTTGGACTCTGGGGGAAATCAAGGGATATGGTGATCAGGCAGGAAAGTGGAGTTAAGGTCAAAGATCAGCCATGATCTTATTGAATGGCGGAGCAGGCTCAAATGGTGAAAGGGAGGGGGGGGGGCGCGGGGGGCCCTAATAACAAAGGATAATAAATAATTGTTTACCTAATTTCCCCTTAATTGCATCTGTGCGATTCGCCTCGACCACTGCATGTGGTAGTGACTTCCACATTCTCAACACTCTCTGGGTAAAGAAGTAATCCTCATAAAACTGTGTCTTCATATAGTGACAGGAAGGAGATAATTGCACCGAGAACTGCCCTCAACTCCTCCTGTCTATTTTTCTGTATTACCAATTTGTTTTTTTTTTTAAAAAGACTCAATAGTTATGGGTTTAAGTTCTGCTCCAGAACCTTGAGCACAAAATCTAGGCTGACACTCCAATGCAGTGCTGAGGGAGCACTGCACTGTCGGAGATGCCTTCTTTCAGATGAGATCTTAAACCAAGCCCCCTCTACCCTCTCAGGTGGATGTAAAAGATCTCATGACATTATTTTGAAGAACAGCGGAAGTTATCCACAATGCCCTGGCCAATATTTAGCCCTCAGAAAAACATATTATTTAATCGCTAACACATTGCTGCTTGTGGGAGCTTGCCGTTCGTAGAGTGACGGCTACGTTTCCTACATTACAACCACAAATACACTTCAAAAGTACTTCCAGATCACAACAACTCGCTGTGTTTAAAAAATAAAGTAGTGGGGAAAATGTTGTAATCAATCATTAAGGATGAAATAGCAGGGCAGTTGGAAAGCAGTGATAGGATTGGACCAAGTCAGCATGGATTTATGAAAGGGAAATCATGTTTGACGAATCTTCTGGAATTTTTTTGAGGATGTAACTAGCAGAGTGGACAAGGAAGAGCCAGTGGATGTGGTGCATTTGGAATTTCAAAAGGCTTTTGACAAGGTCCCGCACAAGAGATTGGTGTGCAAAATCAAAGCACATGGTATTGGGGGTAATGTACTGACGTGGATAGAGAACTGGTTGGCAGACAAGAAGCAGAGCCAGGATAAACGGGTCCTTTTCAGAATGGCAGGCTGTGACTAGTGGAGTGCCGCAGGGCTCAGTGCTGGGACGCCAGCTCTTCACAATATACATTAACGATTTAGATGAAGGAATTGAGTGTAATATCTCCAAGTTAGCGGATGACACTAAACTGGGTGGCGGTGTGAGCTGTGAGGAGGATGCAAAGAGGCTGCAGGGTGACTTGGACAGGTTAGGTGAGTGGGCAAATGCATGGTAGATGCAGTATAATGTGGATAAATGCGAGGTTATCCACTTTGGGGGCAAAAACACAAAGTCAGAATATTATCTGGATTAGGAAAAGGGGAGGTGCAACGAGACCTGGGTGTCATGGTTCATCAGACACAAAGTGGGCATGCAGGTACAGCAGGCGGTGAAGGCGGCAAATGGTATGTTGGCCTTCATAGCTAGGGGATTTAAGTATAGGAGCAGGGAGGTCTTACTGCAGTTGTACAGGACCTTGGTGAGGCCTCACCTGGAATATTGTGTTCAGTTTTGGTCTCCTAATCTGAGGAAGGACGTTCTTGCTATTGAGGGAATGCAGTGAAGGTACACCAGATTGATTCCAGGGATGGCTGGGCTGTCATATGAGGAGAGACTGGATCAACTGGGCTTTTATTCACAGGAATTTAGAAGGATGAGAGGGGATCTCATAGAAACGTATAAGATTCTGATGGGACTGGACAGGTTAGATGCGGGAAGAATGTTCCCGATGTTGGGGAAGTCCAGAACTAGGGGACATAGTCTTAGGATAAGAGGTGGGTCATTTAGGACTGAGATGAGGAGAAACTTCTTCACTCTTATTGTTAACCTATGGAATTCCCTGCCGCAGAGAGTTGTTGATGCCAGTTCATTGGATATATTCAAGAGGGAGTTAGATATGGCCCTTACGGCTAAGTGGATCAAGGTGTATGAAGAGAAACAGGAAAGGGGTACTGAGGGAATGATCAGCCATGATCTTATTGAATGGCGGTGCAGGCTCGAAGGGCCGAATGGCCGACTCCTGCACCTATTTTCTATGTTTCATGTCGCCCCTGTTTCTTGATCGAATCACCTTAATTCGGTGTCAAACAAAATTTGATACCGAGCCACATGAGGAGATATTAAGACAGGTGACCAGGAGCTAGTCAAAGAAGTAGGCTTTAAGAAGCGGCTCAAAGGAGGAGAGAGGGTTAGAGAAGCTGTCGAGGTTTAGAGAGTGTTTGCTAGTGCTGTTGGGGAGGGTTTAAACTAATATGGCAGGGGGATGTGAATCTATCCAGGGAGGCAGTGGGAAGTAAAAAAGGGGACAGAAGCAAAAGGTAGAAAGGAGAAAAGAGAGAGTGGAAGGCAGAGAAATCAAGGGCAAAAATCAAAAAGGGCCACATTACAACATAATTCTAAAAGGACAAAGAGTGCTAAAAAAAAAACCTGAAGGCTCGGAGTCTCAATGCGAGGAGCATTCGTAATAAGGTGGATGAATTAACTGCGAGGTAGCTGTTAACGGATATGATGTAATTAGGATTATGGATACATGGCTCCAGGGTGACCAAAGCTGGGAACTCCATATCCAGGGGTATTCAATATTCACAAAGGATATACAGAAAGGAAAAGGAGGTGGGGTCGTGTTACTGGTTAAAGAGGAGATTAACGCAATAGTAAGGAAGGACATCAGAGTGACACAGTTAATTCAGAGACTAGGGTCCTGAACTTAAAGAAAGGTAACTTCGATGGTATGAGACATTAATTGGCTCGGATAGACTGGCGAATTATACTTAAAAGGGTTGATGGTGGATAGGCAATGGCAGACATTGAAAGATCACATGGATGAACTACAACAATTGTACATCTCTGTCTGGCGTAAAAAATAAAATGGCGACGGTGGCTCAACCGTGGCTAACAAGGGAAATTAGGGATAGTGTTAAATCCAAGGAAGAGGCATATAAATTGGCCAGAAAAAGCAGCAAACCTGAGGACAGGGAGAAATTTAGATTTCAGCAGAGGGGAAAAATAGAATATGAGTGTAAGCTTGCAGGGAACATAAAAACTGACTGCAAAAGCTTCTATAGATATGTGAAGACTAATGTCAGAATCAGATGAATTCATAATGGAGAACAAGGAAATAGCAGAGCAATTGAACAAATACTTTGGTTCTGTCTTCACTGAGGAAGACACAAATAAATACAATCCCGAAAATACAAGGGGACCGAGAGTTTAGCGAGAAGGAGGAACAGAGGGAACTCATTAGTCAGGAAATGGTGTTAGGGAAATTGATGGGATTGAAGGCCGATAAATCCCCAGGGCCCGATAGTCTGCATCCCAGAGTACTTAAGTGGCCCTAGAAGTAGTAGATGCATTGGTGGTCATTTTCCAACATTCCATGGATCCTGGATCAGTTCCTATGGATTTTTAGGGTAGCTAATATAACCCCACTTTATAAAAAAAGGAGGCAGAGAGAAAACAGGGAATTATAGACCGGTTAGCCTGAATCAGTAATGGGGAAAATGCTGTAATCAATTATTAAAGATTTAACAGCAGCACATTTGGAAAGCAGTGATAGGATCGGTCCAAGTCAGCATGGATTTATGAAAGGGAAGTCATGCTTGACAAATCTTCTAGAATTTTTTGAGGATGTAACTAGTAGAGTGGATAAGGGAGAACCAGTGGATGTGGTGTATTTGGACTTCAAAAGGCTTTTGACAAGGTCCCACACAAGAGATTAGTGTGTAAAATTAAGGCACATGGGATTGGGGATAATATATTGACGTGGATAGAGAACTGGTTGGCAGACAGGAAGCAAAGAGTGGGAAAAAACAGGTCCTTTTCAGAATGGCAGGCAGTGACTAGTGGGGTACCACAAGGTTCAGTTCTGGGACCCCAGCTATTTACACTATTATATTAATGATTTAGACAAAGGAATTGAATGTAATATCTCCAAGTTTGCAGATGACACTAAGCTGGGTGGATGCCAAGAGGCTGCAGGGTGACTTGGACAGGTTAGGTGAGTGGGCAAATGCATGGCAGATGCAGTATAATGTGGATAAATGTGAGGTTATCCACTTTGGTGACAAAAGCAGGAAGACAGAATATTATCTGAATGGTGACAGATTAGGAAAAGAGGAGGTGCAACGAGACCTGAGTGTCATGGTACATCAGTCATTGAAAGTAGGCATGCAGGTACAGCAGGCAGTTAAGAAAGCAAACAGCATGTTGGCCTTCATAGCGAGACGATTTGAGTATAGGAGCAGGGAGGTCTTATTGCAGTTGTACAGGGCCTTGGTGAGACCCACATCTTGAGTATTGTGTGCAGTTTTGGTCTCCTAATCTGAGGAAGGACATTCTTGCTATTGAGGGAGTGCAGCGAAGTCTCACCAGACTGATTACCAGGATGGCAGGACTGACATATTAAAAAAGACTGGATCGACTTGGCTTGTATTCATTGGAATGAATATAAGCCTAGACGCATATAAAATTATACGGGATTGGACAGGTTCGATGCAGGAAGAATGTTCCCAATGTTGGGGGAAGTCCAGAACCAGGGGTCGCAGTCTAAGGATAAGGGGTAAGCCATATAGGATCGCGATGAGGAGAAACTTTTTCACCCAGGGAATTGTGAACTTATGGAATTCTGTACCACAGAAAGTTGTTGAGTCTAGTTCGTTGGATATATTCAAAAGGGAGTTAGATGTGGCCCTTACAGCTAAAGGGATCAGGGGTTATGGAGAGAAGGCAGGAGTGGGGTACTGAAGTTGCATGATCAGCCATGATCATACTGAACGGTGGTGCAGGCTCAAAGCCTGCTCCTGCACCTATTTTCTATGTTCCTATGTTTCTAAGATCATAAGAAATAGGAACAGGAGTAGGCCATACGGCCCTCGAGCCTGCTCCGTCATTCAACAAGATCATGGCTGATCTGATCATGTTCTGAGACTAGAACCCCTAGTTCTGGATTCCTCAGCCACATGAAACATCCTCCCTGCATCACCTTGTCAAGCCCTGTAAGAATTTTGTATGTTTCAATGAGATCACCTCTCATTCTTCTAAATTCTGAAGAATATAGGCCTAGTCTACTCAATCTCTCCTCATAGGACAATCTTCCCCATCCCAGGAATCAGTCTGGTGAACTTTCATTGCACTCCCTCAATGGCAAGTATATCCTTCCTTCGGTGAGGAGACCAAAACTGTACACAAGACTCCAGGTGTGGTCTCACCAGGGCCCGATATAATTGCACTTTACTCATACTCAAAATCCTCTTGTAAATAAAGGCCAACATACCATTTGCTTTCTTAATTGCTTGCACATTGGTTACCTGGGTGAAAAAATACATGCTTCAACACTGAACTTCCCAAAATGTTCATGTGCTTTTGGCACATTTCCAACTCCCCCTGCTGACCTGTTTTCATTCTCCAGTTTGTGCGTGTTCCTGATGGCAGCGTCCAGCACGATCTGGAACTCGGTTAATCGGTCCTTGTGCATCTCCTCTTGCTGTACACGCAGCATCTTGTTCTCCTGCTGCAACCGAATGACCTTCTCCTGGAGCTCTGCAGGAAGAGAATCCAGAGCTTAGGGCCCAGGCAACTGAAGGCACGGCTGCGGTTTGTTCATTTAAAAATGATACGATATATCGTGCCCACTCCCAATAACTGAGATTTGGCAGGTAGGTAATTAGGTGCATTACCTTCCAATGGATTACACATTGGATCTGTACCATCTGCAGCACATCCTGTAGCCACCAGCCAGGACTGTGGCTCACTCACTGGGCAGCAGACCCCGTCATTGTAAACACTATTTAAATGTGTTTCCCCTCCCACAATCCACAACAAAATCCCACACATTATATATAGTACAGACTGGAGCAAACACCTCCCCCCCATCCCCACCGCTCAGCAGGTTCCCGGGGAAGAAGCGACTGTCCAGCTCGCTCACCAAACCCGTTGCCATGACGCCCTGGCTCCCCCCGAGTGAATAATAACAAGAAGAATCCAAAGTGTGAAATAAACCCCGCCCCGAGTATAAAAGCAGGCGGCGGCCGCCGTGAACCGCTCCCACCGGCTCCAACTCGCCGAGACAAGGGCCCACCGCGGCGTCACTAGCGCTCGACCCAAACACACTGCCCAAGTTCCGAGTCCGACTCCCACTGAGGCCCGGGTCTGCTCCGGAAACCCGCCTCCCTCACTCTGAGTGACAGGCGCTCCGGCCAGTCGGCTTCCCCCGGGAGAGCCCCGCCCCGGAAAGCCACCTCCTTCACTATGAGTGCCAGGCGCTCCGGCCAATCCGCTTCCCCACTGTTCTCCCACACCGCTCCGCCACTGGCCAATCAGCGCCGCCGGGAGGCGGGGTTTGCGGCCATGGTTTCGGTTGAAAGAGGCTCGCGCTCGGAACTTGCCGGTTGGGTTTAAATATTTAATGTTTAACGGTCGTCAGTCTTTGCCCCTGTGAGCGGGCGCGGGGTGTGTGCTGTGATTGGCCGGGAGGGGGACAACAACAACAACAACAACAACAACAACAACTTGTGTTTATATAGCACCTTTGACGCAGTAAAAGGTCCCAAGGTCCGTCACAGCAGTGTTATAAGACCAAACAGATAAATTTAACACCAGCCACATAGGAAGAAATTATCGCAAGGGAACGAGGTAGGTTTTAAGGAGCGGGTTGAAGGAGGAAAGTGAGGTGGAGAGGTGGAGAGGTTTAGGGAGGGAGTTCCAGAGCTTGGGGCCCAGGCAGCTGAAGGCACGGCCACCGATGGTGGAGCGACTATTATCAGGGATGGTCAGGAGGGCAGAATTAGAGGAGCGCAGACATCTCGGGGGTTGTGGGGCTGGAGGAGATTACAGAGATAGGGAGGGGCGAGGGCCATGGAGGGATTTGTAAACAAGGATGGGAATTTTGTTTAAACGGGAGCCAATGTCGGTCGGTCGGTGAGCGGGACTTGATGCGAGTTAGGACACGGGCTGCCGAGTTTTGGATCACCTCTAGTTTACGGAGGGTAGAATGTGGGAGGCCAGCCAGCAGTGCGTTAGAATAAACAAGTCTAGAGGCAACAAAGGCGTGGATGAGGGTTTCAGCAGCGGATGAGCTCAGGCAAGGGGTGGAGACGGGCAATGTTACAGAGGTGGTCATAATCTGTAAGTTGCTGGCTCTTTGAAAGAGCTGTCCCATTAGTCTCACTCCCTGCTCTTTCCCCAGAGCCCTATGAATGTCTCCTATTCAACTATTTATCCAATTCCCTTTTGAAAGCTACTATTGAATCTGCTTCCCCCGCCCTTCCGGGCAGTGCGTTCCAGATCACCATAACTCACTGTGCAAGAATGTTTTCTCTCATTTCCCCCTGGATTTTTTGCCAATTAACTTCAGACCTTATTTAATTTAAATTGCAGGTGAAAATAAACGCAATCCTACATTCTCTGAGGCAGAAGAAATCCTCTTTTGACAATTTTGAGTTTAAGCAGTAAGAGAGCATCTCCAAAATGAAGATGAATTCTCAGTGGGCCGTGCCTGTACGGAGAGCGTGTTATGCACCCCATGCCCAGCTAACAGAACTCTATCCCTGTGCATTTTCAGCAGCTTGGCTTGGTGTTTATTAAACACTGGGATTAATGTGCTGGTGACCTGCAATGGTTTTGCTTCCTTCTTTAACAAGCTCTTTTTGTCTTCACAGGAACAGTCGAATCAATCGCAGAACCTCATCGACTCCGAATTTTCTAAATTAGGGAACATTTTGGATGAAAAGGAACAGAGCTTGGTCGAAGAACTGAATGAAGAAAAGGATGATATTTTACTCAGAATGGAGACACATCTGTGATAAATCCGAGACCATTCACGATAAGCTTTCCTTGATGTAGATAAGTAACCTGAACTTGGGTATTGAAAGTACAATTTTGAAGTTTGCAGATGACACAAAACTTGGCAACATAGTGAGCAGGATAGTAGCAGACTTCAGGAGGACATAGACAGGCTGGAGAAATGGGCAGACACATGGCAGATACAATTTCATGTGGATGAGTGTGAGGTGATGCACTTTAGGAGGAACAACATGGAGAGGCAGTATAATCTAAATGGTTCTATTTTGAGGGTTGTGCAAGAACAGAAGTATGGTGTATGTAGCACACAAATCACTGACTCCACACGGTCTGGTGTAAGTCTAACTGCTGTGACCTTCGTCCTTTATTGTTCAGCTCCAGAGTGCCTCCCAGATGTGGTGGTCAGCCTTATATAGCCCTTGTTACAGGTACTACCAGGGTTTCCCACCGCAGCGCCCTCTGTGGTGTGGTATAGTACTTACAATACATTTAAGGTACTGGGACGATACACACATCATTACATAACATCACCTTCCCCCCCACCGCCCCCGGACCTGGACGCAGGACAACGATACACACATCATTACATAACATCACACTTGTCCAACGGAAGGCAGGTGGGCATAGACAGTGCGTTAGTATGGTACATTTTATCTGGTACATTAACTGGTTATTGACTGGTAGCGGAAACTTGATTTCCTTGTTAGCTGTTATCATTAATTGTACTTCATCCATTATTTTACACAAATATGCCATTCAGCATAAAAAAAGTAATTCTTATTATAAATTCACTATCTCACATTAACATAGCTCATTTTAGACTCGCTCTGCCAAACAGAAGTCCTTTGTGGGGACCACCTCTTTGTAAGGCCCTTTTAAGACTCCTGGGTGCATTTCCTCTTTAAGGCGCCATCTTTGATGCAGGAGGATTCCACGAGGCTTCTCCTTGGGCGCCGCCATCTTTGATGCTCTGCAGCTCCGACACGATGCCGCCGCCATTTTCTTCTCCGCCGCCGCTCCGAATGCCCTCCGCCGTCACAGCCTCCGCTCCCACCCGCTGCCACCTGACTTGCCGCCTCTCCTGCGGCCGCCGTGGCCTCTCCAGCGGCTGCACTTGTCACGTCCCCCGCGGCCTCCGTAGCGGCCTCCCCTGCGGCTGCCATGGCCGCCGACCCCCAGCTGCTGCCGCCGCCCGACGCTACCAGCTCCTCGGCGGGGCCCGCCAAACGGCCTCTTCCTCTGCGGGGCCCTTCCGAACCACCGGCCCCTGGATCCCTCAGCACCCCGCCCGCAGCGCCCCGCCAGCTCACTACCCCCCCCCCCCCACTAGGCCCCTCTGTTCAGGGCTGCTTGCCTGTGGGGGCTGGGGCTGCAGAGTCTCTGTGTGAGGTCCGGGCCTGGGACTTGCCTGTGGGGGCTGGGGCTGCAGGGTCTCTGTGTGAGATCCGGGCCTGGGACTTGCCTGTGGGGGGATTGAGGCTGCAGCTCCAGCTTGGTCGGCGCTGCTCTCTGAGGACCCGGGGCATGGCAGCACCCCGGGGAGCAGCAGCCTGTGGAGGAATGAAGTCTTCCCAGCTCCCACGGACCTTCCCTATCCACCTCCGGCCAAGGAGTGTCGGCCCATCGCCTGCAACGACCCACAAAGGTCTCGTGTCTCTCGTCCCCGTGTGTCTCGTCCCCGCGGGATACCTGCACCATCGCTCAGCCGAGAACAGGTATTAGTTCCCTGGTGTAGGTACGCAGCTTCGCCATGACCGGGACCAGCTTGGGTCGTGCAGCTGGGTTAATCCACAGTTTATCAAAAGTTCCCCGACTCATCAACGACGGACCCGAGCCCGTGTCCACTTCCATACTCACTGGGACTCCGTTGATTTTTACTTCACTTATCACTGGGGGCGAATCGTCGGTGCACGTATACAGTCCCAACACCTCATCTTCTTCTACCTGCTCCTCGCTGAACAGTGGATCATCCCCCATCTCCTCAGCCACATGGTGAGTCCGATTTCTTTTACACATACGCTGAAGGTGGCCTTTAACGTGGCAGGTATTGCACGTATACTCCGCAAACCTGCACCGGTGAGCCCCATGGCTTCCTCCACAGCGCCAGCATGGTGCTGCTTGATTGGCCCCCCTCGGCGGACTCTGAGCTCCAGGATCCCGAGGTCCGTGCTCTCTGCCCCGGGCAGAGTCACGTTCTGCAGTTTTGTCCGTGGTGGGCGCTATCCTGTGGACAGTGCCTGCTGGGTTCGAGACTGTGGATTATTTTCTTGGTGCTGCAAGTAGAGGTCATATATGCCCGGCTGATGGCGATGGTCTTTGTCAGAGTGACTGTGGGTTCCGTGGCCAGCAGCTTGTGAAGGAGGCCGTCGTGGCCAATCCCCATAATGAAAACGTCCCGCAAAGCCTCGTCAAGGTGTGCCCCAAAATCACACGGCGCCGCGAGTCTCCTGAGGTCCGCAGCATATTTGGTGATATCCTGGCCCTCGGGTCTGCAGTGATGGTAAAATTTGTATCTGGCCGTGAGGATGCTCTCCTTCGGTTTCAACTGGTCACGAATGAGTTCAGTCAGCTCCTCGTATGACTTGTCCCTGGCGCTCCCGGGTGCCAGCAAATTCCTGATGAGACAGTAAACCTCATCTCCACAACTGGAGAGTAATATCGCCTTGCGCTTCTCTCTCATTGCGTATGTGTCCTCCGTCAGGTCATTTGCTGACCTGAAGTAGTACTCGAGCCTTTCCGTAAAGGCCTCCCAATCATTGCCCACGGTAAAATCCTTTAGCGAGGCCAGAGTAGCCATGGTTGCGTGGAGTTCGTCCACTTCCTCGTTGCCAAAGTGGTGTATGTAGCACACAAATCACTGACTCCACACGGTCTGGTGTAAGTCTAGCTGCTGTGACCTTCGTCCTTTATTGTTCAGCTCGAGAGTGCCTCCCAGGTGTGGTGGTCAGCCTTATATAGCCCTTGTTACAGGTACTACCAGGGTTTCCCACCGCAGCGCCCTCTGTGGTGTGGCATAGTACTTACAATACATTTAAGGTACTGGGACGATACACACATCATTACATAACAAGAAGGAACTGGGGTAAATGTTTACAAATCTTTGAAGGTGGCAGGGCAAGTTGATAAGACAGTCAAGAAAACTTGTGGGATACTTGGCTTTGTAAATGGGGGCATTGAATTCAAAATCAAGCAAGTCATGGTAAACCTTTACAAATCACTGGTTAGGCCTCTGCTGGAGTATTGTGTAGAATTCTGTGAACCACACTTAAGGAAGGATATCAACGTTTTGGAGAGGGTAAGGGGGTTTACTTGGATGATAGTAGGAATGAGGAACTTCAGTTATGTGGAGAGATTGCAGAAGCTGGGATTGTTCTCCTTGGAGCAGAAAAGGTCAAGGGGATACCTAATAGAGGTATTCAAAATTCTGAGAGATTTGATTGAGCAAACGGGGAAAACCTTTCTTCTGGCAAGTGGATCGGTAGCTAGAGGTCACAAATTTAAAATAATTGGCAAGAGAACTAGAGGAGAAATGTGGAGATATTTTTTCACAAAGGGTTATTTAGATTTGGAACCTGAAAGGGTGGTGGAAGCAGATTCCAGAGGAACTTTCAAAAGGCAATTGGACATGTACTTGAAGAGGATTAATTTGCAGGGTTATGGGGAAAAGGCTTGAGTGTGTGAATAAATTGGACAGCTCTTTCACAGGATGAACAGCTTTAATCTCCTAAGTGTCTTTGGTACATCACATTCTTGCTGTCTGCTCTACCTCAATACTTTTTTTTTGTTAATTCATTCACAGGGTTGTGGAAATCTGGAAAATCCCCTCCATGCCTTTCAGTTCTGCGCAGAGGGGTTTCCTGTACGGGCTGCTCCTGCACACTCTCAACCTTGCCATCGTTGTCTGCCGTCCGGACACGCCATGGCGCACCATCTTGCCGTCCGGAGGAGGCGGGAGTCCTCCCACTGTTTATCGGGGACTTGGCCTGGAGGGTGGTGCATGGAGCAGTTCCAATGCAACAAATTTTTAAGTCGGTTCATGGGCTCCCAGGCCGCCTGCAATTTCTGCGGTTTGGAAGAGTCCGTGTTCCATGTTTTTACCGAATGTGCTAGGTTGCAGCCCCTCTTCAACTATTTAAAGGGGCTGCTCATGAAATTCTGGCTGTACTTCAGTCCCACACTCCTGATCTTTGGGCACCCTGTGCGGGGGGGAGCGGGTAGGTCTGAGGGCCTCCTCGTTGGACTGCTCCTGGGCACGGCCAAGGGTGCCATCAGCCGGTCCAGGCAGCGGGCGGTCGAGGGGGTCGTTCAGCCTGACTGCCTGCCTCTCTTCCGTGTGTACATCCGAGCCAGGGTGTTCTTGGAGATGGAGCACGCAGTGTCCACCGGTACGCTCGCGGCCTTCCATGAGAGGTGGGTGCTGGAGGGACTGGAGTGCATCATTACCCCCGGCAACCAAATTTTAATTTAATTTTATATGTTTTAAAGTTTAATTTGTTTTATTGCCGGTTGTAGTGTCCCCCTCCCCTTTTATAGGGGGCACTTGTATATATTCACGTTTTAACTGCCCAAAAAAACCCCACAAAAAAACCCACAAAAGAAGGGCATTGATAAGTGATTGGAGTGTCCCCTCAGATTAGGGGGCACTTGATTTAATGTTTAATTATGTTTTTCGACAAAAGAATTGTGGAAATCTGGAACTCTTTCCCTCAAAAGACTGAATACGAGGATCAAACAATTCAACATTTTCAAGACTGAGATGGGTAGATTTCTGTTGGTTCAGGGCATCAAGGGATATGGAGCAAAAACGGGCAAATGCAGTTGAGGTACAGATCAGCCATGATCTAACTGAACGGTGGAACAGGCTCCTCCTGTCCCTGTGCACAATCCTCTGCAGTCAGCCATGTTTATAATATTCCCACAACACTGTAGTTCCCGAGTGGTACAGTAGCCTCGTGTTTTGTAATTGCTGATTCCTAATGCATTCAGCGTTCACGTCTATACAGCTTACTGTAGATGTTCCCACCTTTTGGCCCCTAGTTTACCCTTGTTAATGTTACCTGGTTCTTGTATATCACACACCTCCTGTCTAGATTCCACTCTGTAATCAATGTCATGTGGATCACCTTTCCTCCTGGCCTTCTCCCTCCTATCCAATGTAAATGCTTCTTGCAGCTACTTCAATGTTCCTGACCAGTTCCATTGTTTTTATTTGGTCATCACTCTCCCATTTTGTGTCACAAGATCAACTCCATTTACTTTTCAAAGTCCTGGTATTATTTTAGCAGCAAGTTGACTGGCAGTTACTCATGTTTTACAAACCTCTTTCACCCAGAACAGGAAGTATGTCAAAGGAAATTGCCTTGATTTTCTTGGCCATCCTTGCATGGGAGGGTTCAGAGCCCTTACAGGATTTCTTACGTTGTCATTTAGCCCTTCCTGCTCCTCCAGTACCTTTTGTCATTTATCTTCAATGTGCACAGACCTATCTCTAGGTAACCAACTCATCATCATTACCACACTCATCACCACCCACCTCCCTACAGCCAGAATCTCTCTGCACCTCACCAACTGCATCTTTGCCCTAACCATGTTCTCTGACTTCTGAAATACTACTTCCGCCATGACTTGGTCTTCTCCATTAGGAGTTGGGGCTTGATCTAATTGAATGGTGGAACAGGCTTGTGGAGCTGAATGACCTATTCCTGTCTTCACAAAGTTGTGGCTTTCTCAGTGTTTTTACAAGCGTCCTTCCTACTGTCAGTACATCCTCTATAATCTTCTATGCTCGGTTTCCTCCAGCAGTTATTTCTGTTTCTTGCTGCCCCTGCACCTGTTGCAAAAATCCATGTCACAGCTCCCCAGTGACTTGCCCTCAATATTGAGTACCAGCCCATCCACTTCACTAAACTCTGACTCAATTAGTTCAAAATTGTCCACTCGCCTTTGCTAATTAGCTTTACAAACGTTTCCTTCCATTAGTTCTCGTCCGCTCCTCTCAAAGGCCCAAACCTTTTCCTTCAGGCTTTGGGCAGCTGAGATCAGCGAGTTGCTCCACACTTTACTATTGACTCTTGAGCTCTTTCATGCTGCAAAGTCGAGCCTTGTTTAGTCTGTTTGAGCACTGCCAGTGGTCTGCTGTGCGTTAACATGTCTACTTCAGGAGAGTCTGCCCGAGGAGCAGAGGTACGACACACTCACCAAAAATAACTGAACAACATTATAAAGTAGCATATTGAAGAGCTGGTTTTATTTTCTGTAATATTTCATATTTACATTGTTAGTGAAGACGACCATCTCTTTCTCATTTCTCCTGTACTTGCTCCTGTACAGCCTCCTCAATTCGATTCCAGGGACGGTGGTTTTTCAGGACGACATCCTCATTACGGGTTATGATACTGAAGAACACCTCCACAACCTGGAGGAGGTGCTACGCAGACTGGACCGGGTAGGTCTGCGACTGAAAAAGGCGAAGTGCGTCTTCCTAGCTCCAGGGGTAGAATTCCTGGGGATGAGGGTAGCAGCAGACGGGATCAGCCCTACTGCATCCAAGACGGAAGCGATTCAGAGAGCACCCAGACCCCGTAACACGACGGAGCTGCGTTCGTTCCTGGGGCTCCTGAACTATTTTGGTAACTTTCTTCCCAAATTGAGCACGCTACAGATGCTCCTACGCAAAGGTCGCGAAGGGGTCTGGGGGGACAGCCAGGAAAGGGCTTTTAATAGAGCACGCAATTTGTTATGTTCCAATAATCTGTTAACGCTATATAACCCACGTAAGAAACTTGTGTTAACGTGCGATGTGTCGTCCTATGGTGTCGGGTGTGTGTTGCAGCATGTCAATGCCAAGGGTCAGTTACAGCCGGTAGCTTATGCCTCCAGGAGTCTGTCCCAGGCAGAAAGGGGCTACGGGATGGTCGAAAAGGAGGCGCTCGCATGTGTATATGCTGTAAAGAAAATGCACCAGTACCTGTTTGGCAGGAAATTTGAGCTGGAGACAGATCACAAACCCCTAATGTCCCTTTTGGCCGACAAGAAGGCCATAAATGCAAACGCATCGGCCCGCATACAGAGGTGGGCACTCGCGTTAGCTGCCTATGACTACACAATTCGGCACCGACCGGGCACCGAAAACTGCGCCGATGCACTCAGCAGACTCCCACTAGCCACCACTGAGGGGGCTACCGAGCATGCTGCTGAGATGGTCATGGCTGTTGAAGCTTTCGGAAGCGAAGGCTCACCCGTGACAGCCCGTCAGATTAAAGTCTGGACAAATAGAGACCTGCTATTGTCTCTAGTCAAGAAATGTGTCCTGAATGGGGACTGGGCAGCCACGTACAGGGCATGCCCTGAGAAATTTAAACCATTTCACAGGCTCAAGGATGAACTCTCGATTCAGGCCGATTGCCGACTGTGGGGAAACCGTGTAGTCATGCCCCAGATGGGCAGAGAGGTGTTCATCAGAGAACTCCACAATGGGCACCCGGGCATTGTCACGATGAAGGCAATTGCCAGGTCACACGTTTGGTGGCCAGGGATAGACGCAGATCTGGAACTTTGTGTTCGCAGGTGCAACATGTGTGCCCAGCTGGGCAATGCGCCCAGGGAAGCCCCCCTTAGCCCCTGGCCATGGCCCGCCAACCTTGGTCACGCATCCATGTGGACTACGCAGGTCCTTTCATGGGGAAAATGTTTTTGGTTGTAGTAGACGCCTACTCCAAATGGATCGAGTGTGACATTTTAAATTCAAGCACATCCTCTGCCACGGTAGAAAGTCTATGGGCACTGTTCGCCGCCCACGGTCTACCGGACATCTTGATCAGCGACAATGGCCCGTGCTTCACAAGCCCTGAATTCCAGGACTTCATGGCAGGCAATGGAATTAACCATGTTAGAACGGCACCGTTCAAGCCGGCCTCAAACGGCCAGGCAGAACGAGCAGTGCAGATAATCAAACAGGGGATGCTCAGATTCCAAGGGGGTTCCCTACAAACCCGCTTATCACGCCTCCTGTTGGCCTATAGATCCCGACCACACTCGCTCACAGGGGTTCCACCCGCAGAGCTGCTAATGAAAAGGACGTTCAAAACACGATTATCCATTATACACCCCACCATGAAAGAAATTGTCGAGAGCAGGCGCCAGTCACAATATCACTACCATGACAGGAATGCGAGGGTGCGATGTATTGATGTAAATGATCCTGTTTTTGTCCTCAACTACGCTGCAGGGCCCAAATGGCTAGCAGGCACTGTGGTTGCCAAAGAGGGAAATAGGATTCTGGTAGTTAAACTTACCAATGGACAAATCTGCCGCAAACATGTGGATCAAACAAAAAGGAGGTTCAGCAACCCCATAGAAGAAGCAGAGGAAGAACACGATGTAGAGTTCACTCCACAACAGGTGACCGAACACCGGAACCAAAGGGAGGAGAGCCCAGTCACTGTGGTCAGTCCGGACAGGCCTGAGGCACCGCAAACTGCAGACACTCAGGCCAGCGCCCAACAACCGGAGCCCCAACTCAGGCGCTCTACAAGAGAGCGTAAACCACCAGAGAGACTCAACCTGTGATCCCAATAAGACTTTGGGGGGGGGGGGGGGGGAGGTGATGTCATGTATTCAACCAGCATTGTAACCCATGTATAAACTGACCTAATTTGTACACTGTGAGAACACTGACCACTAGGTGGGAGACACTCCTAACCTGGACCTTCAGGTATGAAAGGGGAAGCTCCACCCACCTTCATCACTTGAGTGCTAAGGAATAAAGGACAGGTCACAGACTGACCTCTCAAGCATGGGCCTCGTGTGCATTTATACTGTGTAGTAAGGACGTATCAGCACGCATCCCTAATTTCCTGTTTGATGCCATCCCCAACCTCACTACTACTGTTTGGTGGTCTGTACACAACTCCACTAACGTTTTCTGCTCTTTGGTGTTTTGCAGCTGTACCCATATAGATTCCACATCATCCAAGTTAATGTCCTTCCTTACTATTGCGTTAATCTCTTTAACCAGTAATGCTACCCCACCTCGTTTTCCTTTCTGTCTATCCTTCCTGAATATTGAATACCCCTGGATATTGAGTTCCCAGCTTTGGTCACCCTGGAGCCATGTCTCCGTAATCCTAATTACGTCATATCCATTAACAGCTATCTGTGCAGTTAATTCATCCACCTTATTACGAATGCTCTTTGCATTGAGACTCTGAGCCTTCAGGTTTGTTTTTTTAGCACTCTATCCTTTTAGAATTATGTAATAATGTGGCCCTTTTTGATTTTCGCCCTTGATTTCTCTGCCTTCCACTCTTTCTTTTCTCCTTCGTATCTTTTGCTTCTGTCCCCTTTTTTACTTCCCTCTGCCTCCCTGCATAGATTCCCATCCCCCTGCCATATTAGTTTAAACCCTCCCCAACAGCACTAGCAAACACTCCCTAAACCTCTACAGCCTCTCTACCCCTCTCTCCTCCTTTGAGCCGCTTCTTAAAACTTACCTCTTTGATGAGCTTTTGGTCACCTGTCTTAATATCTCCTCACGTGGCTCGGTGTCTTTGACACCGATTTAAGGTGATTCGATAAAGAACCAGGGGTGACATGAAACTTTTATTTTTTTAACAGTGAATTGTTGTGATCTGGAAGTACTTTTGACGTGCACTTGTGGTTGTAATGTAGGAAACGTGGCCATCAATCTGCGCACGGCAAGCTCCCACAAGCAGCAGTGTGTTAGTGACTAAATAATATTTTTCTCAGGGCAAGATATTGGCCAGGGCATTGTGGATAACTTCCGCTGCTCTTCAAAATAATGTCGAGAGATCTGTTACATCCATCTGAGAGGGTAGAGGGGGCTCGGTTTAAGATCTCAACTGAAAGAAGGCATCTTCGACAGTGCAGTGCTCCCTCAGCACTGCATTGGAGTGTCAGCCTAGATTTTGTGCTCAAGGTTCTGGAGCAGGACTTAAACCCATAACGATTGAGTCTAAAAAAAAACAAATTGGTAACACAGAAAAAATACACAGGAGGAGTTGAGGGCAGTTCTCAGTGCAATTATCTCCCTCCTGTCACTATATGAAGGCACAGTTTTAAGAGGATTACTTCTATATCCAGAGAGTGCTGAGAATGTGGAAGTCACTACTGCATGCAGTGGTTGTGGTGAATAGCACAGATGCAATTAAGGGGAAACTGGGTAAACATTCTTTATTATCAGGGACACCCCCCCCCCCCGCCCCTCCCTCCCACCCTTCACAATTTGAGCTTGCTCCGCCATTCAATAAGATCATGGCTGATCTTCGACCTTAACTCCACTTTCCTGTCTGATCACCATATCCCTTGATTCCCTCAGAGTCCAAAAATCTATCGATTGGAGCCTTAAATATACTCAGAGACTCAGCATCCACAGCCCTTCGGGATAGAGAATTCCAAAGATTCACATCCCTCCTCATCTCAGCCTTAAATGGCCGGCCACTTATCCTGAGGCTATGTTCCCTAGTTCTAGACTCTCCAGACAGGGGAAACAACCTCTCAGCATCTACCCTGTCCGTCCCCCTCAGAATCCTGTGTTTCAATGAGAACACCTCTCTTTCTTCTTAATTCCAGAAAGTATGGGCCCAATGTACATTGGGGAGGGGGTAGAGGAAGGGGGTGAGGAGGGGAATGGGGTGAGGAGGAGGATAGGGTGAGGGTGAGGAGGAGGTGGGATGCAAATAATCCCCATAATATAAGGGGTAATCCTAGTCATGGGTTAAAGACAATCTGTGCATGGGATCTTCTGTTTTGTGTGAGGGGGCTGTCATCTATTGTAAGGTGTGTATGTGTGTGCTTAAATTAGACTTGTGTAAAGAATTTGCTTATAGCCGGAGTATGGGTAAAAAATGATGGAATTAGCAAGGGCAGGAAATGATGCTGTATCAGGACTATCTCAGTCACATACTGTCACTGGCTTGTGTCTGACAGTTTCTAGCAGAGGGCATGTCATGCTGCAATAATGGTGTGTGTTAGTCCCGTAGAAAGAAAGACTTGCATTTATATCGTGCCTTTCACGAGCTCAAGACGTCCCAAAGTGCTTTACAGCCAATGAAGTACTTTTGAAGTGTAGTCAGTGATGTAAAGTAGGAAACGCAGCAGCCAATTTGCACACAAGTTCCCACAAACAGCAATGTGGCAATGACCAGCTCAACTGTTTTAGTGATGTTTATTGAGGGATAACTATTGGCCCAGGACACTGGGGAGAACTCCCCTGCTCTCCTTCCCAATAGGAAACTTGGTGTTGCCTGACTTTGCATTTTATTTAAATTTCAGGATATCTTGTGAGCTGGAGGAGGGCGGGAATCTTACTGTGAATCTGTAATGTTGTTGAAGTATAGAAAGCTCAGTACTTCTGCTTATAGTTCAGCTGATTCTATATGTCTTAACTCAGTATGTCCCAGCTCAGTGTGATTGGGACAGTCATGCCACTTACTGTGTTTGATGCAAAGCAGTTTGAGATTGATGGCGAGGGGAGATGTGCAGAGTAACTCTGAAGATCAATAGTTTTCATTGAGGGCCAGGAGAGAGTTTGACTCCACTTCAGCTTTGCACCAGATGCAACCATTTATGAAGTGAAGTTAAAACAGTTGGTCCAGCTAAGAATTAATCCTAATTTTAGCAAAGCGCTGACTCTGTTGTCAGCACCTAGAAACATAGACACACACAGCACAGAAGAAGCCATTCTGCCCATCGTGCCTGTGCTGGCTCTTTGAAAGAGCTGTCCCATTAGTCTCACTTCCTGCTCTTTCCCCAGAGCCTTGTGAATGTCTCCTACTCAACTATTTATCCAATTCCCATTTGAAAGTTACTATTGAATCTGCTTCCACCGCCCTTTCAGGCAGTGCGTTCCAGATCACCATAACTCGCTGTGTATAAATGTTTTCCCTCATTTCCTCCCTGGAATTTTTTTACCAATTATCTTCCGACCTCAGTGTTTCAATCCCAGGAGAAAATGAACACAATCCTACATTCTCTGAGGGAGAAGTAAACCTCTTTTCAATATCTTGAGTTTGAGCAGGAAGAGAGCATCTCCGAAATGAAGGTGAATTCTCAGTGGGCCGATGTGGGCTGTGCCTGTACAGGTAGTGTGTTATACACCCCATGTCTGGCTAACAGAACTCTATCCCTGTGCATTTCCAGCAGCATAGCTTGGCTTTTATTAAGCATTGTGATCAATGTGCTGGTGACCTGCGATAGTTTTGCTTCCTTCTTTAACAAACTCTTTTTATATTCATAGGAACAGTCGATTCAATCACAGAACCTCATCGACTCTGAATTTTCTAAATTGTGCAATATTTTGGGTGAAGAGGAAGGGAACTTGGTCGAAGAACTGAATGAGGAAAAGGATGATATTTTATTCAGAATGGAGACACATCTGTGAGAAATCTGAGACCATTCACGATAAGCTTTCCTTGTATATAAATAACCTGCACTTGGGTATAGAAAGTACAATTTTGAAGTTTGCAGATGATACAAAACTTGGCAAAGTAGTGAATAGTGAGGAGGATAGCAGCAGAATTCACGAGGACATTGACAGACTGGTGAAATATAGAAACATAGAAAATAGGTGCAGGAGTAGGCTATTCAGCCCTTTGAGCCTGCACCACCATTCAAAATGATCATGGCTGATCATGCAACTTCAGTACCCCATTCCTGCTTTCTCGCCATACCACTTGATCCCTTTAGCCGTAAAAGCCACATCTAATGAACTGGCCTCAACAACTTTGTGGTAGAGAATTCTACATGCTCACAACTCTGAGTGAATAAGTTTCTTCTCATCTCGGTCCTAAATGGCTTACCCTTATCCTCAGACTGTGACCCCTGGGTCTGGACTTCCCCAACGTCGGGAACATTCTTGCTGCATCCAACTAGTCCAAACCGTCAGAATGTTAAATGTTTCCATGAAATCCCCTCGCATTCTTCTAAGTTCCAGTGAATATAAGCCTAGTCGATCTAGTCTGTCTTCATGTCAGTCCTGCCATCCCAGGAATCAGTCTGGTGAACCTTCGCTGCACTCCCTCAATAACAAGAATATCCGTCCTCAGATTAGGAGACCAAAACTGTACACAGTATTCAAGGTGTGGCCTCACCAAGGCCCTGTACAAGGGCAGTAAGACCTATACTCAGATCCTCTCGCTATGAAGGCCAACATGCGAGTTGCCGCCTTCACTGCCTGCTGTACCTGCACACCAACTTTCAATGATTGATGTACTATGACACCCAGGTCTTGTTGTACCTCTCCTTTTCCTAATCTGTCACCATTCAGATAATATTCTGCCTCCCTGTTTTTGCCACCAAAGTGGATAACCTCACATTTATCTACATTATACTGCATCTGCCATGCATTTGCCCACTCAGCTAACCTGTCCCAGTCACCCTGCAGCCTCTTGGCATCCTCCTCACAGCTCTCACTGCCACCCAGCTTAGTGTCATCTGCAAACTTGGAGATATTGCATTCAATTCCTTCGTCCAAATCATTAATGTATATTGTAAATAGCTGAGCTCCCAGCACTGAACCATGCGGTACCCCACTAATCACTGCCTGTCATTCTGAAATGGGCTGACACATGGCAGATGCAATTCAATGCAAATAAGTGTCAAGTGATGCACTATGGGACAAACATGGAGAGGCAGTGTAATCTAAATGGTACTATTTTGAGGGTTGTGCAAGAATGAAAGGAACTGGGGTGCAGGTTCACATCTTTGAATATGGCAGGGCAAGTTGATAAAGACAGACAAGAAAGCTTGTGAGATACTTGGCTTTGTAACTGGGGGCATTGAATTCAAAAATAAGGAAGTCATGCTAAACGTTTACAAATCACTGGTTAGGCCTGAGCTGGAGTATTGTGTAGAATTCTGTGAACCACACTTGAGGACGGATGTCAAGTCTTGGAGAGGGTAAGAAGGAGGTTTATTAGGATGATAGTAGGAATGAAGGACTTCAGTTATGTGGCGAAATTGCAGAAGCTGGGATTGTTCTCCTTGGATAGTAAAGGTCAAGGGGACACCTAATAGAGGTATTCCAAATTCTGAGGTGTTTTGATTGAGCAAACGGGGAGAAACTCCTTCTTCTGGCAAGTGGATCAGCAGCCAGAGATCATAGATTTAAAATAATTGGCAAGAGAACTAGAGGGGAAATGTGGAGATATTTTTTCACAAAGGGTTATTTAGATTTGGGACCTGAAAGGGTGGTGGAATCAGATTCCAGAGGGACTTTCAAAAGGCAATTGGACATGTACTTGAAGAGGACTAATTTGCAGGGTTATGGGGAAAGGCTTGGGTGTGGGAATAAATTGGACAGCTCTTTCACAGGATGAACAGCTTTAATCTCCTCGGTGTCTTGGACATCCAGGCCCACATCACAACATTGCTGTCTACTCTGCTCTGCCTTAATACTTTCTTGTTTTTTAAAAAATTCATTCACAGGGTTGTGGAAATCTGGAACTCTCTCCCTCAAAAGACTGAATGCGAGATTCAAACAATTCAACATTTTCAAGACTGAGATGGGTAGATTTTTGTTGGTTAAGGGCATCAAGGGATATGGAGCAAAAACGGGTAAATGCAGTTGAGGTACAGATCAGCCATGATCTAACTGAATGGTGGAACAGGCTCCTCCTGTCCCTGTGCACCATCCTCTGCAGTCAGCCATGTTTATAATATTCCCACAACACTGTAGTTCCCGAGTGCTACAGTAGCCTCGTGTTTTGGAATTGTTGATCCTTAATGCATTCAGCATTCCCGTCTATACAGCTTACTGTAGATGTTCCCATCTTTTGGTCCCTAGTTTACCCTTGTTAATGTTACCCAGTTCTTGTATATCACCCACCTGCTGTCTAGATTCCACTTTGTAATCAATGTCATGTGGATCACCTTTCCTTCTGGCATCTCCCTCCTATCGAATGTAAATGCTTCTTGCAGCTGCTTCAATGTGCCTGACCAGTTCCATTGTTTTATTTGATCATCTCTCTCCTTTTTTTTTGTCACAAGAAAAATGCCAGTTACTTTTCAAAGTCCCAGTATTATTTTCGCTGCACATTGACAGGCAATTATTTTCATATTTGTGATTTTCTTTGCAAACACCTTTTGCACCAAAAACAGGAAGTATAAAAAAGGAAATTGCATTGATTTTCTAGATCTAGATCTAGGGTGAAATTATGGGATGGGCCTGTTGACCTTTAACCCCACAGATGGTCAGCGGAGTTTTTCCCGTCATTCTGTCCCGGGAAGAAGATGGGAAAGATTCTCTCAGTGAAAGTGTGGGTGAAAGTGTGGAGATGGGACATGTTGTCCGCATTGTAAAATGACACCTGTCCGCCCTCATCGTCCAGGTACACCCCGATCTTCCGGGGCTCCACACTCGGGGTGAGGGGGATCAGTGAGGGGGAGGTACGGCCAAAATAGACACTTTCGGGGGACAGCCCCACTATCCAGTATCCGGTCTCTGGGCTCAGGTGTGAATCTCCCTTTCCTCTCGGGCCACTCCCATAAACCACTCAGTCTTGTCCTCCACCTCCACCTCCCAGTAGTGTTTCCCTGATGTGTATCCCTCCGATCCCAGGACACAGGACCAGCGATCAAACCTCTCCGGGATGTCAGGGAGCGGCTGCAGTCTGTCTCCGAGTCTCACACTGGTCCGGTCCTCAGACAGGATGAGCCGGTGATTCGCTGTGTTCGGATCCAGAGTCAGAGAGGCTGGAGCTGGGGGAAAGTTAAAATAATACAGTCAGTTATTGCTGTGATTTATTCAAACTCTTTCCTGTTTAAAGAGCCCACTCGGGCTCTGGGTTGTGATCCTGGAATTTGCTGCCGCTCCAGGGTTTACGTCCCGGGGGTCGATTTACGTCGATTTCGGGCCCGACTCAGCGCAGTCAGTGCCCAGAGATAAAGACCCGAAAACCACTGGAGACAGCAGGGTGGGGGTGGGGAGAGAGAGCAGGGGATGGGGAGAGATGGTGGGGGGTGACTGGGGTTTAAGCAGCTGTTTCCAAAGGCCACAGGAAAGTAGTGCTGCGAATAAAATATTTCACAGGTAAGACAGAGTCCAGTATAAGGAATGCGATGGAAATAAACACACTGCAATTACATCTGGAGGAGCAACTTACATTTCTAATGTTCCTGAGAAATGCCTCAAAGCACTTCCCACAATGTATTACTTCCCATACCCTCCGCATAAAGTAGTTGGGAGTGATTTACGTCTCACAATCGCCCGGATTACACCGTAAACGGAGCAGTAACGAGACAAAAACCACCCGCAATGCTTCCCACCAAGGCCCGCCGGGAAAGTATGCCGCAGTCGCGAAATAGGAATCCAGCGCTCCCGCACTAAACATGGGGGAAGCCTCATTAGTTTATGCAAACCGGATCCCATAATGCACATGTGACCCCAATGCAATCTTGGTCTTCCATTGGACAGTGCGTGAGCTGTGCAAGTCCCACCCAGTGGAACAGTCTGTAGAATGGCCCAACCTGTGGTCCTTAAAGGGACCGCTGGAACCCCCACAGGGAATGATGCAAGGAGTTAGTTCCCTCCGGTGTCCTGGGCAATATTTATCCATCAACCAACATCATGAAAACAGGTTATCTGGTCATTATCACGTTGCTGTGCATAAACTGGTTGTGGCTTTTCCCACATTACAACAGTGACTACACTTTAAAAACTCTTCATTGGCTTTAAAGAGCTTTGGGACGTCCTGAGGTCGTGAAAGGTCGGATATAAAAACACGTTCTTTCTATTTATTCTCTGTGTAACAGTTTCTCTGTGGCCGGGAGGTGCATGAATTGTCCTGCCCGCTGCTGGCCGCTCCTCGGCTTTGCCCCTCCGCTCAACAAACCCCCACCATCCTACCTCCTCCCCCCGGATATATTTTTCTGCCATTCTCTGAGTTTGAGACTATCACTACTTTGTTGTAGACTCTGTGACTGTGTTAAACCTCTGGATGTTTATCTTCTCTCTGCAGTTTAGGATCTTGAATACTTCAGTAAGGTCACCCCAAGCCCCCCCTTATCCAGTGCAATGACTCCTGACTTCCAGACTAGACACGGACATCAGTGATCATTTAATCCAGGGTCTGGGAGCCGGTTTAGGCCCTTCTCATCTGGATTTAATAATCATGAAAAGGAATATAGGAGATTTACCGGGGTTAATGGCGTCTATCATGTCTCTCCACGTTGTGTACTGTAAAGGGCCGTTGAACTTTCCGATAGACAGGGTGCCATCTGCTACTGACTGCACGGGATAGTCCTCACTAAGCCTGTAAATATTACACAGTTAATGTTATAAATTGACCATAAACACTTCACCAAACTGTGCAGAGATTCTGTAAAGAGCATGTCCTACTTCCTCTTCCGACAAGCTTCCTCCTGAAATAAATAAAACACAAACAGTGAGGACAGTAAAAGACTTTCACAAATCTTGGAGAAGTGAGTGGGGATTTTATTATCAATGGCTTGTGATGATCTGGAATGCACTGACTGACAGGGTTGAGGAAGCAGATTTAACAGTAATTGTCAAAAGCGAATTGGAAATACACTTGATAGATCCAAGTATAAGAATACATAAGAATCAGAGTGTGATACAGCACAGAAGGAGGCCATTCGGCCCATCGTCCCTGTGAACCTTCAGAGACAGTCGCCACTTCTTGGGCCATTTTAATGGGGAAATCTTTCCTGCAGAACTGACATCCTGCCAGCAGGTGGCAGCGGTGCACCGTGTAACACTGAAAGACTTGCGATCAGACAGTGTCTCAGGGACTGGGAGGGCAGCACTTGCAGTGTTCAAGTACAACAGTGCCTACATTTCTTCAAAAGTACTTCGAGCATTTTAAAACGCTTTGGGACGTCCCGGGGTCTTCTGTGTACCTGTCACCGGATATCACTCCCTGACATTTAGGGCACTTTGTGTTTTAGGGTGAGCGGCTGCAATCATTAACACAATTCAGTTTATGAATCTCTATCTCACACCGTGTGTCACCAGAGGGTTTATGGTCGGCAGTGAGTTCCGTCTGGAGCAAAGTGCACTGGAATCTGGATCCCCGCCCATCCCCGCCTCCTCCCTCCCTCTCTCTCCCTCCTCCCAATGCCAACACCCTAGGGACCGTTACCCTCCCGGACAGGGCTCAATTATTCTCCTCGGCTCTCTAACCCTGTTTGTCCTTCAAACTGCTCTAGGTTTTGTCTCCCTGTGTAAAAGTCGACGGGACATACACTAGTGTATAATAATAATTCCCCGAATATTGCAGTGAATTCATCGGGAAATCGCTGAACTGAATTCAAGGCAACAACATCGAAACTGAAAGCGGATTGAACCAGGAAGTGCTGAAACTCAATCCTGGCTTCTAATCAGCGGGCCCAGAGTTTTGCTGAGGAATAAAATTGTCCCATTTGTCTGGATTTCTTCACCGATCCGGTTTCACTGGAGTGTGGGCACAACTTCTGCCGCTCCTGTATCACACAGTGTTGGGAAAAGAAGGAGACAAACTCCTGCCCGGAATGTAGAGAGGAGTTTCCGGAAATAAACCTCAGGATAAATCGGATGGCAGCGAATCTGGCCGAGAAAGCTCGAAAATTAAACCTAACTCCGAAAGAGAAGGAAAGTAAACTTCATTGTGAGGAACATCAGGAAGAACTGAAGCTGTTTTGTGAAACTGACAAGAAACTGATCTGTTACACTTGTAGAGATGCACGGGAACACAGAGAGCACCGCTTCATGCCCATTAAAGAAGCTGTTCGAATCTACAAGGTAAAAGGGAACAGATTGGATCACCTGATTATTGTATCACTTTAATTCTGTGATTTTCTCTTCCAATCCCAGGATCGGCTGAAATCTTCCTTAGATTCTCTCAAAGAGAAGAAATCGGCGGCTCGAGAAACGGAATTAAAACAGAAACAGCAGATTTCCGGAGTTAGGGTAAGGTCTCCCTGAGCTGATTTTCTGGGATCTCGGTTAATTTTGTTCCCTCTATCGCGGTACATTAATCATGTTTCACATTTCATTTGGTAGGAACAGTCGAGCAGTCTGCAGACCCGCATCACATCCGAGTTCGCTAAAATGCACCAGATTCTCACTAAGAAAGAGCAGCGTTTAATCCGAGATCTCAGGGAACAAGAGGGGAAGATTCTGGAAACAATGAAGAAAACCCTTCGAGAAATTCAAGAGAATTTAAATTCTATTCAGGAGGAGCTCTCAAAGTTGCAGAAACAGATGGAGCAAAAAGACGGACTGATATTTCTGAAGGTGAGGATTATATTGTGGGTCAGTTCAGTGAAACTTCACACAGTCACAAAACAACCGATCAGAACTGAAATAAATGCAGCATTTGCTGAATAATTCGAAACTGATTTAAACCGATTGTTTTGTCTATTCCGGGGCGGTTCTGTTGTTGTCACTGAAATAACCGGCTCCCACTGTGTCCGCACATTCCCGGGAATACCTGCAACCTCCCGGGAATGAGTTGTTGTGTGTGGGTGTGTGTGGCACTGTGGGTGTGACAGTCACTGTGTCTGTGAGTGACACTGATACGAACATACAAACAATGACGGACAGGTAAAGACCATCTGGGCCATCGAGCCTGTCCCAGGTTGCGATACCTTGTGTATCACAACATATACAAGTCCATCTTGTGATCTCCTGGGAGAGGCAAAAAAACAGATAAAAAACCCAGGCCAATTCAGGGGAAAAATCTGGGAAATTCCTCTCTGACCCATCTAGTCAATCGAAACGAGTCCAGATCATCACTCTGGCCATTAAACTCCCTGCAGTACCTACCTTCTGTTAGAGTTAATCTCCGCCACAGCCAGAAACAAATCCAGCTTTTGCTTGAAGGAATTCAGTGAATCTGCATCCACCACATGAGAGGGCAGCTTGTTCCAGAGGTCTACTATTCTCTGTGTAAAGAACCACCTCCTGACATCTAACCTCGATCTAGCCTTATACAACTTAACTTTGTCCCCCTGGTCCTGCCTAACCCATTGAAATAAACGGTCAGCTGGAACACTGTCGATTCCATTCATTATCATAAACCTCAATCATATCCCCCTTAAGTCTACGCTGCTCTAAGGTAAAGAGTCCTAACTCTTTTAACCTATCTTGATAAATAAGATGATGTAGATTGGAATTAGTCCAGTAGCCCTCTTCTGCACCCAGTCCAGAGCCTCAATATCACCCACCATATAAGGAGACCAAAACTGGACATAGTATTACAAGTACGGCCTGACTAAGGTCTTATACAAGGACAAAACAGTATGCCTCGTCTTATACTCAATTGTCCTATGGATACACCCCAACACCCCATTTTCTCTAACTATTCCTGCATGGCATTGTTCGTGTACCTTTAAGGATGTATGCACTAGAATGCCCAAATCTGTTTCTATCTCCACCATCTTTAATGCTGCTCCTGGAGGATGTATGAATATTGAGTTCCAGTATCTGACACACAAATCAGAATGTTCAACTACTTACAACCATAGAATCCTACACCACAAAAGGCCCATTGTGCCTGTGCTGTCTCTTTGAAAGAGATATCCCAATAGTCCCACTCTCCCTGCTCTTTCCCCATAGCCCTGCAATTTTTTTCCCTTTCAAGTGTATTTCCAATTCACTTTTGACAATTACTGTTAAATCTGCTTCCTGCACCCTGTCAGTCAGTGCATTCCAGATCATCACAAGTCATTGGTCAAAAAATCCCGACTCACTTCTCCAAGATTTGTGAATGTGATCCCCAGGTCTCTCTGTTCCTGCACCCCATTTAAAATTGTACCATTTAGTTTACAATGCCTTTCCTCATTCTTCCTTCCAAAATGCCTCACTTCACACTTCTCTGTGTTAAATTGTATCCGCCCTGTGTCTGCTCATTTCACCAGCCTGTCTGTGTCCTGCTGAAGTCTTCGACTGTCCTCACTGTTTGTGTTTTATTTATTTCAGGAGGAAGCTTGTCGGAAGAGGTGGTAGGACATGCTCTTTACTGAAACTCTGCACAGTTTGTTAAAATAACTCAGAAAATTGTTTATGGTCAATTTATAACATCAACTGTGTAATATTTACAGGCTTAGTGAGGACTATCCCGTGCTGTCAGTAGCAGATGGCGCCCTGTCTGTCGGAACGTTCAACGGCCCTTTACAGTACACAGCGTGGAGAGAAATGTTAGGCGCCATTAACCCCGGTAAATCACCTATATTCCTTTTCATGATTTATAACTTCAGATGAGAAGGGCCTAAACCGGCTCCCAGACCCTGGATTAAATGATCACCGATGTCAGTGTCTAGTCTGGAAGTCAGGAGTCTTTGCACTGGATAAGGGAGGGCTTGGGGTGATCTTACTGAAGTATTCAAGATCCTAAACCGCAGAGAGAAGATAAACATCCAGAGGTTTAACACAGTCACAGAGTCGGCAACAAAGTAGTGATAGTCTCAAACTCAGAGAATGACAGGAAAATATATCCGGGGGGAAGGGGGGGAGGAGGTAGGATGGTGGGGGTTGTGGGGCGGAGGGGCAAAGCCGAGGAGCAGCCAGCAGCGGGCAGGACAATTCATGCACCTCCCGGCCACAGAGAAACTGTTACACAGAGAATAAATAGAAAGAAGTGTTTTTATATCCGACCTTTCACGACCTCAGGACGTCCCAAAGCTCTTTACAGACAATGAAGAGTTTTTAATGTGTAGTCACTGTTGTAATGTAGGAAACGCCACAACCAGTTTATGCACAGCAAGCTCCCACAAGCAGCAACGTGATAATGACATAACCTGTTTTCATGATGTTGGTTGATGAATAAATATTGCCCAGGACACCTGACGGAGCTAACTCCTTGCATCAATCCCTGTGGGGGTTCCAGTGGTCCCTTTAAGGACCACAGGTTGGGCCATTCTACAGACTGTTGCACTGGGTGGGACTTGCACAGCTCACGCACTGTCCAATGGAAGACCAAGATTGAATTGGGGTCACATGTACATTATGGGATCCGGTTTGCATAAACTAATGAGGCTTCCCCCATGTTTAGTGCGGGAGCGCTGGATTCCTATTTCGCGGCTGCGGCATAATTTCCCGGCGGGCCTTGGTGGGAACCAGGTGGGAAGCACTGCGGGTGGTTTTTGTCTCGTTACTGCTCCGTTTACGGTGTAAATCCGGGCGATTGTGAGACGTAAATCACTCCCAAATACTTTATGCGGAGGGTATGGGAAGTAATACATTGTGGGAAGTGCTTTGAGGCATTTGTCAGGAACATTAGAAATGTAAGTTTCTCCTTCAGATGTAATTGCAGTGTGTTTATTTCCATCGCATTCCTTATACTGGACTCTGTCTTACCTGTGAAATATTTTATTCACAACACTACTTTCCTTGTGGTCTTTGGAAACAGCTGCTTTAACCCCAGTCACCCGCCTCCCCGCTCTCTTCCGCGCCCTCCACCACCTCTCTCTCTCTCCCCTCCCCGCTCTCTCTCTCCCCTCCCCCCGCTGTCTCCAGTGGTTTTCGGGTCTTTATCTCTGGGCGCTGACTCTGGCCCGAAATCGACGGAAATCGCCCCCGGGACGTAAACCCTGGAGCGGCAGCAGATTCCAGGATCACAACCCAGAGCCCGAGTGGGCTCTTTAAACAGGAAAGTGTTTGAATAAATCACAGCAAGAAACTAAATCACTGACTGTGTTACTTTAACTTTCCCCCAGCTCCAGCCTCTCTGACTCTGGATCCGAACACAGCCCATCCCCGGCTCATCCTGTCTGAGGACCGGACCCGTGTGAGACTCGGGGACAAACAGCAGCCGCTCCCTGACACCCCGAAGAGGTTTGATGTCTGGTCCTGTGTCCTGGGATCGGAGGGATTCACATCAGGGAGACACTACTGGGAGGTGGAGGTGGGGGACAGGACTCGGTGGGAGATCGGAGTGACCCGAGAGTCTGCCGGGAGGAAAGGGCCAATCACCCCGAGCCCAGAGACCGGATACTGGATTGTGTGGCTGTATCGCGGAAGTGTCTATTTTGCCCGCACCTCCCCCTCACTGACCCGCCTCACCCCGAGTGTGAAGCCCCGGAAGATCGGGGTGTACCTGGACTATGAGGGCGGACAGGTGTCATTTTACAATGCGGACAACATGTCCCATCTCCACACTTTCACCCACACTTTCACTGGGAGAATCTTTCCCTTCTTCTGTCCGCGATGGATCATCTACAGGAAAAACTCCGCCCCGCTGACAATCTGTGGGGTTAAATGTCACTAACAGGCCCATCCCATAACTCTTTTCGGAGGGGGGGGGGGGGAAATAAACATTAGATCGAGTGCCCCCCGATCTGGGGGACACTTCAGACACTTTTAACTGGCCTTTTTTTTAATTTTTGTTTTTTTCTGATTTTTTGGGGGGAGGCATTAAAACCATATAATTTACAAGTGCCCCCTATAAAAGGGGAGGGGGACACTAAAACCCGGCAATAAAAACAAATTAAACTTTAAAACATATAAAATCAAATTAAAATGTGGTTGCCGGGGGTGATGATGCTCTCCAGTCCCTCCGGCGCCCACCTCTCGCGGACCGGTGGAAGGCCCATCCCATAATTTCACCCTGCCTCCTGCAAACTGATGGGCGTCGGTCTCAGTCACAGCGGGGGGGGGGGGGGGGGGGGGGGGGAGAGAGAGCGAGGGGTGGGGTGGGGAGAAGAAACAAATGGATGGTGAATTGTGGAGGGGAACTCACTGGGTGGAATGAGCTGTGAACTGCAGGAACCCGGTGACCTTCCTGCCTGTAATGTTGCTCCACAGGCAGAAGGTGGCGCTACATGGCGGTGTTTGAGATCAATCAGCAACACCTCTGCTGCCAAGCCTGTTATTAAACTGTGCAGTAGAAGCTGCATTTATTTTTCTAGGCGGTTTGGGGAATAATTACGACTAAATGTTTTTTGTTTAATTTGCACCTTGCTCTGGATCCTTATTTGACCCATCCCTGGAATTTAGAAGTTTCAGACGTGATTTGATCGAAGTTTTCAAGAGATTAAGGGGAACTGAGAGCGTATTTCCACTGCTTGGGGAGTCGAGGACTCGGGACATGGTCTAAAAATTATAGCCAGGCCTTTCAGGAGTGAAGTTAGAAAATACTTCTACACACAAAGGGTGGGAGAAGTTTGGAATTTTCTTCTTCAAACCGCAATTGACGCTGGATCAATTGTTAATTTTAAACCTGAGATTGATAGATTTTCGTTAACCAAAGATATTAAGGGATATGGGCCAAAAGCGGGTATATGGAGTTAGGACACAGCTCAGCCATGATCTCACTGAATGGCGGGACAGGCTCCAGGGGCTGAATGGCCTCCTCCTGCTCCTATCCTGAACTAACGGGGCTGATTTTAAGAGCCCCCGCCTGGTGTAACTGGAGTGATAGTCACCTGGAAATGGCACTAAAGTTTACGCTGGCACTTCAGCCATCATCACCTTGGGTGGGGTCCTGAGATGGGCAGCGGGAACGCCCGCCTGTTTCAGGGGGGAAACCTCGTCAAACCAGGGTCCCGTGACATACAGAGGACCCTGATTGCAATCCTGAGGTACAAATGGGCGGAGTGAGGGCGCGTTGAGCGGCCGAACCAGCTGCTCTTCAAACACCCGCTGGAGGCCGCTCAGAAATCCGGCAAAGTTTCTTTTATTTTTTTCTGTCTCTTCTTTCTAAAATCTACAGATTTAAAAAAACATTCCTGACATCACTTAACCATTATATTTCAGATTTACTTAATTTCATTCTCAAATATTTTCAACCTTCCCCGTGTTCCACTCCCTTCAAGGTCGTTTCTTAATCTTTTTTCAGAGAAGTGCAAAAATTCCATGTTGAAAGTCACTTCTGTATTTTGTTCATTCATTCCTGGGATGTGGTGGTGCAAGGCCAGCATTTATTGCCCATCCCTCATTGCCCTTGAGAAGGGGGTGGTGAGCTGCCTTTTTGAACTGCTGCGGTCTGTGAGGTGAAGGTGCTCTCACAGTGCTGTTAGGGAGGGAGTTCCAGGATTTTCACCCAGCGACAATGAAGGAATGGCTGATATATTTCCAAGTGAGGATGGTGTGTAACTTGGAGGGGAACTTGTAGTTGAGGGTGTTCCCGTGCACCTGCTGCCCTTGTCCCTCCAGGTGGTAGAGTTCATGGGTTTGGGAGTTGCTGCAGTGCAACGTGTAGATGGTACACAGTGCGACGGTGGTGGAGGGAGTGAATGTTTAAGGTGGTGGGTGGGTGATAATCAAGCAGGCTGCTTTGTCCTGGATGGTGTCAATCTTCTTGAATTTTGTTGGAACTGCACTCACCCAGGAAAGTGGAGAGTATTCCATCACACTCCTGACTTGTGCTTTTTATATGCAGAACGGGTTTTGGGGAGTCAGGAGGTGATTGAAAGTAATTTGACCAAATCAGTTGTGAATATTCTCGTGCATTAATTCTTCACTTTTAAACATTGAAAGAACCTACTGTAACAGGTTAATGATTTAAATCACTGTTTTGGTTTGATAATGAATGAATTATAATGGCTGATTGCTTCAAAAATAGTCTGTTATTATTTGATTGTTGCATTATAAATCATGAATCACACATTACGTGCTGCCATTTCATTTATTTTCGTATTTGAAGTGGGTATGGATAATATTTCCATTCTTGTACTCGTGTCTGGTATTCTTAAGATGTGCCCCTTATTGAGGGTTTTACTGGTTAATTAAGAAAACAGGAAAGGCCCTCAGTACCAGGGTTGACACTGTCCATTACATGTCTCCACACTATACTGAGTGGGCCCTTAGTGTTGAGACAGGCTGCCTTCCGCTATGTTTGGCTGATGGTTGTCTTCACTAATAATGTAAATATGAAATATTAAACAGAAAATAAAACCAGCTCTTCAATATGCTACTGTATAATGTTGTTCAGTTACTTTTGGAGAGCGTGTCGCACCTCTGCTCCTCGGGTGGACTCTCCTGAAATAGACAGAAACACAAATGTTAACGCACAGCAGACCGCTGGCAGTGCTCAAACAGACAAAACAAGGCTCGACTTTGCAGCATGAAAGAGCTCGAGAGTCAATAGTACAGTGTGTAGCAACTCGCTGATCTCAGCTGCCCAAAACCTGAATGAAAATGTCTGGGTCTTTCAGAGGAGCGGAAGGGAACTAATCAAAGGAAACGATTGGAAAGCTAATTAGTAAAGACCAGGGGATAGTATTGGACTAATTGAGTCAGAGTTTAGTGAAGTGGATGGGCTCGTACTCAATATTGAGGGCGAGTCACTGGGAACCTGTGACAGGAATTTTTGCAACAGGTACAAGGGTAGCAAGAAACAGAAATAAGTGCTGGAGGAAACCGAGGACATAAGATAATAGATAATACACCAACGGCAGGAAGAATGCTTGTAAAGACACAATGTAGAGATATAGGAACATAGGAACAGGAGTAGGCCATTCAGCCCCTCTAGCCTGTTCCAGCATTCAATTAGATCAAGCACTAACTCGTAATGCAGAAGAACAAGTCATGGAGGAAGAAGCAGTTCAGAAGCCAGAGAACATTGTTAGGACAAAGATGCAGTTGGTGGGATGCAGGGAGATTCTGGCTGTAGGGAGGTGGTTGGTGATGAGTGTGGTAATGATGATGAGATAGGTCTGTGCACATTGAAGATAAACGACAAAAAGTACTGGAGGAGCAGGAAGGGCTAAATGACAATGTAAGAAATCCTGTAAGGCAGGGTGGGCAATTATTTTAGCTGGAGGGCCATTTAGCAAGTTTTGGTGAGCTAGTGAGGGCCGCCCACCAATGTTACACCAATCGCACGGACCTGTGCAGGCTGCTCCTGCTGCTGGAAGAGATATTGCGCATGTGTGGCTGCAAATTTAAAAGAACCGCGCGCAAAAAATAATTTTGGGTAAGATTGCTTGAACATAGAAACATAGAAAATAGGTGCAGGAGCAGGCCATTCAGCCCTTCGAGCCTGCACCGCCATTCAATGAGTTCATGGCTGAACATGAAACTTCAGTACCCCCTTCCTGCTTTCTCGCCATACCCCTTGATCCCCCGAGTAGCAAGGACTTCATCTAACTCCCTTTTGAATATATTTAGTGAATTGGCCTCAACTACTTTCTGTGGTAGAGAATTGCACAGGTTCACCACTCTCTGGGTGAAGAAGTTTCTCCTCATCTCGGTCCTAAATGGCTTACCCCTTATCCTCAGACTGTGACCCCTGGTTCTGGACTTCCCCAACATTGGGAACATTCTTCCTGCATCTAACCTGTCTAAACCCGTCAGAATTTTAAACGTTTGAGGTCCCCTCTCATTCTTCTGAACTCCAGTGAATACATAACCATTGCATAAACAGACATTCAGAGAGTAGTGACATGCTATCTTACATACACAATGTGTGTTCGACACTGCTTAGAAATTAATCTAAGATAAAATTTGAAAATCAGCAATTCCAAAACACGAGGCTACTGTAGCACTCGGGAACTACAGTGTTGTGGGAATATTATAAACATGGCTGACTGCAGAGGATGGTGCACAGGGACAGGAGGAGCCTGTTCCACGTTTCAGTTAGATCATGGCTGATTTGTACCTCAACTGCATTTACCCACTTTTGCTCCATATCCCTTGATGCCCTTAACTAACAACAATCTACCCATCCATCTCAGTCTGGAAAATGTTGAATTGTTTGATCCTCACATTCAGTCTTTTGAGGGAGTGTTCCAGATTTCCACAACCCTATGAATTAATAAACAAAAAGTAGTATTTAGTAGACAGAAAGGATGTGATGTGGGCCTGAATGTAAAGACAGAGGAGATTAAAGCTGTTCATCTCATGAAAGAGCTGTCCAATGTATTGCCACACACAAGCCTTTTCCCAATAACCCTGCAAATTAATCCTCTTCAAGTAAATGTCCAATTGCCTTTTGAAAGTCCCCATCGAATCTTCTTCCACCACCCTTTCCGGTTCCAAATATTAACAGCCCTTTGTGAAAAAAATATCTCCACATTTCCCCTCTAGTTCTCTTGCCAATTATTTTAAATCTATGACCGCTGGCTACCGATTCTCTTGCCAGAAGAAACAGTTTCTCCCCATTTGCTTAATCAAACCCCCTTAGAATGGTCAATACCTCTATTAGGTGTCCCCCTTGACCTTGTCTGCTCCAAGGAGAACAATCCCAGCTTCTCCAATCTCTCCACATATCTGAAGTTCCTCATTCCTACTACTTTCTATGATCCTAGTAAACCCCTTTCTTACCCTCTCCAAGACAACATCCTTCCGTAAGTGTGGTTTCCAGAATTCTACACAATACTTAGGCCTAACCAGTGATTTGTAAAGGTTCAGCATGACTTCCTTGTTTTTGAATTCAATGCCCCCATTTGCAAAGCCAAGTATCCTACAAGCTTTCTTAATCGTCTTATCAACTTGCCCTGCCACTTTCAAAGATTTGTGAACCTGCACCCCAGCTCCTTCGGTTTTTGCACAACCCTCAAAATAGAACCATTTAGATTATACTGCCTCTCCATGTTGTTCCCCCGCAAAGTGCATCACTTCACACTCATCCGCATTAAATTGCATCTGCCATGTGTCTGCCCATTTCACCTGTCTATGTCATCCTGAAGTCTGCTACTATCCTGCTCACTATTCACGAGGTTGCCAAGTTTTGTATCACCTACAAACTTCAAAATTGTACTTTCTATCCCCAAGTTCAGGACATTTATCTACAAGAAAAGCTTATCGTGAATTCTCTTGGATTTCTCACAGATGTGTCTCCTTTCTGAATAAAATATCATCCTTTTCCTCATTCAGTTCTTTGACCAAGTTCCGTTCCTTTCCATCCAAAATATTGCACAATTTAGAAAATTGAGAGTCGATGAGGTTCTGCGATTGATTCGACTGTTCCTCAGAAGACAAAAAGTTTGTTAAATAAGGAAACAAAACTATCGCAGGTCACAAGCACATCGATCACAATGCTGAATAAACACCAAGCCACGCTGCTGAAAATGCACAGGGATAGAGTTCTGTTCGCCAGACATGGGGTGTATAACACATCGGCCCGCTGAGAATTCACATTCATTTCAGAGATGCTCTCTTACTGCTTAAAATCAAAATATTGGAGAGGTTTTCTTCTCCCTTAGAAAAAACGGGGGAAATGAGGGGACTGCCCTGCCTGAAAGGGCGGTGGAAGCAGATTCAATATAGTAACTTGCAAAAGGGATTTGGATAAATAGTTGAGTAGGAGACATTCACAGGGCCCTGGGGAAAGAGCAGGGAGTGAGACTAATGGGACAGCTCTTTCCAAGAACCAGCACAGGCACAATGGGCCGAATGGCCCCCTCCTGTGCTGTGTGTCTATGATTCTAGGTGCTGACAATAGAGACATGGTGACCCCCCCTCATCCTCCTTACCCTCCCACCCCCCAGTCACCCTCTTCCGCAACCCCCTTACCCCAGCCACCGCTCAGCAGGTTCCCGGGGAAGAGGCGAATGTCCAGCTCGCTCACCAAACCCGTTGCCATGACGCCCTGGCTCCCCCCGAGTGAATAATAACAAGAAGAATCCAAAGTGTGAAATAAACCCCGCCCCGAGTATAAAAGCAGGCGGCGGCCGCCGTGAGCCGCTCCCACCGGCTCCAACTCGCCGAGATAAGGGCCCAGCGCGGCGTGACTGACGCTCGGCCCAAACACACTGCCCGAGCTCCGAGTCCGACTCCCACTGAGGCCCAGGCCCGCCCCGGAAACCCGCCTCCCTCACTCTGAGTGACAGGCGCTCCGACCAATCCGCTTACCCCAGCAGTGCCGCGTCCCGGAAACCCGCCTCCCTCACTCTGAGTGACAGGCGCTCCGACCAATCCGCTTACCCCAGCAGTGCCGCGTCCCGGAAACCCGCCTCCCTCACTCTGAGTGACAGGCGCTCCGACCAATCCGCTTACCCCGGCAGTGCCCCGCCCCAGAAACCCGCCTCCCTCACTCTGCGTGACAGGCACTCTGACTGATCCGCTTACCCCACCAGTGCCGCGACCCGGAAAACCGCCTCCCTCACACTGAGTGACAGGCGCTCCGGCCAATCCGCTTCCGCGAGAGCTCCTAACAGGCCGCCACTGGCCAATCAGCACCGCCGGGAGGCGGGGTTAGCGGCCATGATTCCGGTTGAAAGAGGCTCGCGCTCGGAACTTGCCGGTTGGGTTTAAATATTTAATGTTTAACGGCCGACAATCGAACACTTTAATTCTGTGATTTTCTCCCAATCCCAGGACCGGCTGAAATCTTCCTTAGATTCTCTCACAGAGAAGGAATCGGCGGCTCTAGAGACGGAATTAAAACAGAAACAGCAGATTTCCGGAGTTCGGGGAAGGTCTCCCTGAGCTGATTTTCTGGGATCTCGGTTAGTTTTGTTCCCTCTATCGCGGTACATTAATTATGTTTCACATTTCATTTGGTCGGAACAGTCGAGCAGTCTGCAGACCCGCATCACATCCCAGTTCACTAAAATGCACCAGATTCTCACTGAGAAAGAGCAGCGTTTAATCCGAGATCTCAGGGAACAAGAGGGGAAGATTGTAGAAACAATGGAGAAAAACCTTCGAGAAATTCAAGAGAATTTAAAGTCTATTCAGGAGGAGCTCTCAAAGTTACAGAAACAGATGGAGCAAAGAGACGGACTGATATTTCTGAAGGTGAGGATTATATTGTGGGTCAGTTCAGTGAAACTTCACACAGTCACAAAATAACCGATGAGAACTGAAATAAATGCAGCATTTGCTGAACATTTGGAAGCTGATTTAAACCGATTGTTTTGTCTATTCCGGGGCGGTTCTGTTGTTGTCACTGAACTAACCGGCTCCCACATTGCTACCTCCCGGGAATGAGTTGCCGTGTGTGGGTGTGACAGTCCCTGTGTCTGTGTAACACTGATGTTCACTTCCAGTATCTGACACAAATCATAATAAGAACATAAGAACATAAGAATTCGGAACAGGAGTAGGCCATCTGGCCCCTCGAGCCTGCTCCACCATTCAACAAGATCATGGCTGATCTGGCCGTGGACTCAGCTCCACTTACCCGCCCGCTGCCCGTAACCCTTAATTCCCTTATTGGTTAAAAATCTATCTATCTGTGACTTGAATACATTCAATGAGCTAGCCTCAACTGCTTCCTTGGCAGAGAATTCCACAGATTCACAACCCTCTGGGAGAAGAAATTCCTTCTCAACTCAGTTTTAAATTGGCTCCCCCGTATTTTGAGGCTGTGACCCCTAGTTCTAGACTCCCTGACCAGTGGAAACAACCTCTCTGCCTCTATCTTGTCTATCCCTTTCATTATTTTAAATGTTTCTATAAGATCACTCCTCATCCTTCTGAACTCCAACGAATAAAGACCCAGTCTACTCAATCTTATCATCATTATCATCAACCCCCTCATCTCCAGAATCAGCCTAGTGAATCGTCTCTGTACCCCCTCCAAAGCTAGTATATCCTTCCTTAAGTAAGGTGAACAAAACTGCACGCAGTACTCCAGGTGCGGCCTTACCAATACCCTATACAGTTGCAGAAGGACCTCCCTGCTTTTGTACTCCATCCCTCTCGCAATGAAGGCCAACATTCCATTCGCCTTCCTGATTACCTGCTGCACCTGCAAACTAACTTTGGGATTCATGCACAAGGACCCCCAGGTCCCTTTGCACCGCAGCATGTTGTAATTTCTCCCCATTCAAATAATATTCCCTTTTACTGTTTTTTTTCCCAAGGTGGATGACCTCACACTTTCCGACATTGTATTCCATCTGCCAATCCTTAGCCCATTCGCTTCACCTATCTAAATCTCTTTGCAGCTTCTCTGTGTTCTCTACACAACCCGCTTTCCCACTAATATTTGTATCATCTGCAAATTTTGTTACGCTACACTCTGTCCCCTCTTCCAGGTCATCTATGTATATTGTAAACAGTTGTGGTCCCAGCACCGATCCCTGTGGCACACCACTAACCACCGATTTCCAACCCGAAAAGGACCCATTTATCCCAAATCTCTGCTTTCTGTTAGCCAGCCAATTCTCTTTCCATGCTAATACATTTCCTCTGACTCCGCGTACCTTTATCTTCTGCAGTAACCTTTTGTGTGGCACCTTATCGAATGCCTTTTGGAAATCTAAATACACCACATCCATCGGTACACCTCCATCCACCATGCTCGTTATATCCTCAAAGCATTCCAGTAAATTAGTTAAACATGATTTCCCCTTCATGAATACATGCTGCGTCTGCTTGATTGAACTATTCCTATCGAGATGTCCCGCTATTTCTTCCTTAATGATAGTTTCAAGCATTTTCCCCACAACAGATGTTAAACTAACCGGCCTATAGTTACCTGCCTTTTGTCTGCCCCCTTTTTTAAACAGAGGAGTTACATTAGCTGCTTTCCAATCTGCTGGTACCGCCCCAGAGTCCAGAGAATTTTGGTAGATTATAACGAATGCATCTGCTATAACTTCCGCCATCTCTTTTAATACCCTGGGATGCATTTCATCAGGACCAGGGGACTTGTCAACCTTGAGTCCCATTAGCCTGTCCAGCACCACCCCCGGAGTGATAGCGACTGTCTCAAGGTCCTCCCTTCCCACATTCCTGTGACCAGCAATTTTTGGCATGGTTTTTGTGTCTTCCACTGTGAAGACCGAAGCAAAATAATTGTTTAAGGTCTCAGCCATTTCCACATTTCCCATTATTAAATCCCCCTTCTCATCTTCTAAGGGACCAACATTTACTTTAGTCACTCTTTTCTGTTTTATATATCTGCAAAAGCTTTTACCATCCGTTTTTATGTTTTGCGCAAGTTTACCTTCGTAATCTATCTTTCCTTTCTTTATTGCTTTCTTAGTGATTCTTTGCTGTCGTTTAAAATTTTCCCAATCTTCTATTTTCCCACTAACCTTGGCCACCTTATACGCATTGGTTTTTAATTTGATACTCTCCTTTATTTCCTTGGTTATCCACAGCTGGTTATCCCTTCTCTTACCGCCCTTCTTTTTCACTGGAATATATTTTTGTTCAGCACTATGAAAGAGCTCCTTAAAAGTACTCCACTGTTCCTCAATTGTGCCACCGTTTAGTCTGTGTTTCCAGTCTACTTTAGCCAACTCTGCCCTCAGCCCACTGTAGTCCCCTTTGTTTAAGCATAGTACGCTCGTTTGAGACACTACTTCCTCACCCTCAATCTGTATTACGAATTGAACCATACTGTGATCGCTCATTCCGAGAGGATCTTTTACTAGGAGATCGTTTATTATTCCTGTCTCATTACACAGGACCAGATCTAAGATAGGTTGCTCCCTTGTAGGTTCTGTAACATACTGTTCTAAGAAACAATCCCGTATGCATTCTATGAATTCCTCCTCCAGGCTATCCCGTGCGATTTGATTTGACCAATCGATATTTAGGTTAAAATCCCCCATGGTTACTGCCGTTCCTTTTTCACATGCCTCCATTATTCCCTTGATTATTGCCCGCCCCACTGTGAAGTTATTATTTGGGGGCCTATAAACTACGCCCACCAGTGACTTTTTCCCCTTACTATCTCTAATCTCCACCCACAATGATTCAACATTTTGTTCATTAGAGCCAATATCGTCTCTCACAACTGCCCTGATATCATCCTTTATTAACAGAGCTACCCCACCTCCTTTCCCTTCTTGTCTATCTTTCCGAATCGTCAGATACCCCTGTATGTTTAATTCCCAGTCTTGGCCACCCTGCAACCACGTTTCTGTAATGGCCACCAAATCATACCCATTTGTAATGATTTGTGCCATCAACTCATTTACTTTATTTCGAATGCTGCGTGCGTTTAGGAAGAGTGTTTTAATACTAGTTTTTAAACCATGATTTTTAGTTTTGACACATCCTGCAGCCCCTTTATATTCAGTGGCCCTTTTTGTTTTTTGCCTTGGGTTTCTCTGCCCTCCACTTTTACTCATCTCCTTTCTGTCTTTTGCTTTTGTCTCCTTTTTGTTTCTCTCTGCCTCCCTGCATTGGTTCCCATCCCCCTGCCATATTAGTTTAACTCCTCCCCAACAGCAGTAGCAAACACTCCCCCAAGGACATTGGTTCCGGTCCTGCCTAGGTGCAGACCATCCGGTTTGTACTGGTCCCACCTCCCCCAAAACCGGTTCCAGTGCCCCAGGAATTTGAATCCCTCCCTGCTGCAGCACTGCTCAAGCCACGTATTCATCTGCGCTATCCTGCGATTCCTACTCTGACTAGCACGTGGCACTGGTAGCAATCCTGAGATTACTACTTTTAATTTAGCTCCTAGCTCCTTAAATTCGTCTCGTGGGACTTCATCCCTTTTTTTTACCTATATCGTTGGTACCAATGTGCACCATGACAACTGGCTGTTCACCCTCCCTTTTCAGAATGTCCTGCACCCGCTCCGAGACATCCTTGACCCTTGCACCAAGGAGGCAACATACCATCCTGGAGTCTCGGTTGCGGCCGCAGAAACGCCTATCTATTCCCCTTACAATTGAATCCCCTATCACTATCGCTCTCCCACTCTTTTTCCTGCCCTCCTGTGCAGCAGGGCCAGCCACGGTGCCATGAGCTTGGCTGCTGCTGCCCTCCCCTGATGAGTCATCCCCCTCAACAGTACTCAAAACGGTGTATCTGTTTTGCAGGGGAATGACCGCAGGGGACCCCTGCACTACCTTCCTTGCACTGCTCTTCTTGCTGGTCTTCCCTTCCCTAGCTGGCTGTGGACCCTTCACCTGCGGTAAGACCAACTCGCTACACGTGCTACTCACGTCATTCTCAGCATCATGGATGCTCCAGAGTGAATCCACCCTCAGCTCCAATTCCGCAACGTGGTCTGTCAGGAGCTGGAGGCGGATACACTTTCCGCACACGTAGTCCTCAGTTCCCACATGGTGCAGGAGGTGCATATCACGTGACCGAGCTCTCCTGCCATGATTTAACCCTTAGATACACTTAAATTGGCAACAACAATGCTAAAGTTTACTCACTGATACAGAAGAGAAAAAAGAAAAACTACTCACCAATCACCAGCCAATCACTTACCCTCTTGGCTGTGACGTCACCTTTCTGTTACTTTCTACTTCTTTTTTGCCTTCTCCCTGTAGCTGCACCGGCAGCCTCTCCACGCACCTCCTCACGCTGCTCCCGACTCAACGACGCACCTCCTCCCGCTGCTCCCGACTATCGCCGCGTTGGGCCTTTTTCGGCCTCTCGCCGACCCCGGAACTCGCGCCTCAGCGACGCACCTCCTCACGCTTTTCGATTACTTACAATCACAGAATTCTGCAGCACAAAAGACCCAGTGTGCCCGGGATGGCTCTTTGAAAGAGTTATGCAATTGGTCCCACTCCCGCTGCTCTTTCCCCTTATCCTTGCATTGTTTTTCCTTTTCAAGTCGATTTCTAATTCCCTTTTGAAAATTACTGTTCGATCTGCGTCCTCCACCCTTTCACACACTTAATTCCAGTTCATCACAAGTCATTGTTTAAATAAAACACTTTCTTTTTTTGCCAGTTATCTTAAAGATTTGTGAATGTGATCCCCCAGGTCTCTCTGTTCCTGCACCCCATTTAACATTGTATCATTTTGTTTACATTGGTTCCCCTCATTCTTCATTCCAAAATGCATCACTTCACAGTTCTCTGTTTAAAGTTTATCTGCCCTCTGTCTGCTCATTTTACCAGCCTGTCTGTATCCTGCTCAAGTCTTTTACTGTCCTCACTGTTTGTGTTTTATTTATTTCAGGAGGAAGCTTGTCGGAAGCAGAGGTAGGACATGCACTTTACAGAATCTCTGCACCATTTGGTAAAATAAAAGTTTTTCTTTATTCGTTCAAGGGTTGTGGGCATCGCTGTCAAGGCCAGTATTTATTGCCCATCCCTAAATGCCCTTGAGAAGATGTTGGTTAGCCACATTCTTGAACCTTTTTTTTCCAGAGATATACTTTATTCATTTAAAATGTTCACAATACATTGGAAAATAGCTCAGTACTTTGCAGTCAGCAATTCCATACAATTCATTTGGATGCTGACAGCAGTTCCATACAATGCACTAGCGTGCATTTAATTTCAAGGTGCAGTTTAGTACAATCTGTAAATCACACTACATGTAATACTCTGCAAATGAGGGTATTACATGGAGCAGATGAGAACAGGTTTACATTCGATTTCAGGATACATTTCAATACCAATCACGAATCACATTACATGTAGCACTATGCAGATGAATGCATTACACGGACCGGATGGGGATACATTTACATTTTTTTACAAGTTACTAAACAGTGCAGAGACTTTAATTATACATGGCACAACACAGATGTTTTTCAGTACATGGTGCTCTATGTATACAAGCAGATTAATAAGTACAGCCCAAGGGGGGTCTGATTCCATCCCCTGGGTTTACCATGGCAGAAGGGCCTGAAACTGTGGCTCTTCCCCATCGTGCCTTTGCCGCAACTGCACCAATCTTTAGTGCGTCCCTCAGCACGTACTCCTGGATATGGATTGCGCCAGTCTGCAACACTCGACCGTGGATATCTCCTTGCTCTGGAAGACCAGCAAGTTTCGGGAAAACCAAAGAGCGTCTTTCACCGAGGTGATGGCTCTCCAGCAGCAGATGATGTCTGTCTCGGTGTGTGTCCCTGGGAACAGTCCGCAGAGCACAGAGTCCTGTGTTACAGAGCTGCTTGTGATGAACCTCGACAGCAACCACTGCATCTCCTTCCAGACCTGCCTTGCAAAGGGGCAGTCCCAAAGGAGATGGATGACAGTCTCGTCCGCACCACAGCCAACTCGGGGGCAGAGTGCCGTGTCTCTGAAACCCCGGCTGTGCATGAAGGATCTGACGGGTAGGGCCCTTCTCACCGCCAACCAAGCTACGTCTTGGTGCTTGTGTGAAAGTTCTGGCGATGAGACATTCTGCCAAATGAGTTCGACAGTCTGCTCGGGGAACCGTCCGACAGGATCCATCATCTCCTTTTGTAGGGCGTCCAGGATCTTGCGTGTCAACCACTGCTTTATGGTCTTGTGGTCAAAGGTGGTTTTCTTGAAAAACTTTTCCACGAAGGACAGGTGCTGATGCATGGTCCAACTGGTTGGAGCGTTCCACGACAGCCTAGCCAGACCCATCCTTCGCAACACCGGGGACAGATAGAATCTCAGCACAGATTGATGCAGCCGTACACAAAGGTGGCCATCAGGATGAGGGCCACGTTCGGAGCGTCCTTTTTCCCTCTTGTCCAGAGATTTGTACATCGTGTCTCTGCGGACACGGTCCATTTCCGATCTCCAGATGAAATGGAAGACCGCTCGGGTGACTACCACGGCACAGGAGTGGGGTATGGGCCAGACCTGCGCCATCGAGAGTACCTCACTCCTGGTGACCAGGTTCTTTCCTGCAATGGAGAGTGAGCGCAGCTGCCACCATCCCAGTTTATGTTTCGCTTTAGCGATATGCTCCTTTCAGTTTTTGACACACACCCCATCCGCTCTGAACCATGTTCCCAAAACCTTCAGGTAATCTGACATCACGGCGAAGGGAATAAAGGATCCATCGGACCAGCTTCCAAAGAGCATGGCCTCGCTTTTGCTGCAATTTACCTTCGCTCCCGAGGCCAGTTCAAACTGGCCACAGATTGTGAGCAATCTGCGGACCGACTGCGGATCCGAGCAAAAGACGGTGACGTCGTCCATGTACAGGGAGGTCTTGACCTGAGCACCTCCACTGCCTGGGATTGTCACCCCCCTAATGCCCGCATCCTTCCTGATGGACTCGGCAAAGGGCTCGATACAACAAGACAGAGGAGAGGGGTCAGCCTTGCCTGGCTCCAGACCTGATCGGAAAGCTTTCAGTTTCCCACCCGTTGATTAGAACTGACCTAGTGATGTCTGTGTAGAGCAGTTGGATCCAATTGCAGATATCCTCCCCAAATCCCATTTTGGAGAGCACGTCCATCAGGTATGTGTGCGATATCCTGTCAAAGGCCTTCTCCTGGTCCAAGCTGGACTGCGCTGGTCACATTGGCGTTTTGCCTTTTCTGCTGGTGGAAGTGGGGGCTTTTGCCTCGCCCTTTGTCATCGGAAGAGCTGCAGCCACTGCTGTCCGTCGTGGACGGTAGCCGTCTTTTGCCTCTCGTTTCTGCAGGAGGCCTCTTTTCCTTTGACTTGCGGGCCGCCGCCTTCCTGGTGACACGCTGCTATTCCTGTTCCTCTTCTGCTTCTGCTCCCTCCTCTTCCATGGACTCGGTGTCTCGGGGGGGGGAGTTTCACTGCTGGGTGTTAGTTTCTGGCGTTTTGCTGTGGCAGACTCCCCTTCCTCCTCTCGGTCAGTGTCGACTAGGGCGGTGGTTTCTTCGCACGGTGTCTTGGAGGGGAGGGAGGTGTAGATCTCCTCTGGGGCGTTGCGTCCTCAACTTTCTCCTCACATGTCACCATGTTCTTTGCCGCCTGCGCATAGCTGAAATTACACTTGGGACAGGCCTTATACAGATGTCCAGCCTGACCACAATGGTTGCAGCATTTGCTCTCTTTACAGACCTTTGTCTGGTGTCCTTCCTTCTTGCACTTGCGGCAAATGATTGCTTTGCAGCTTGCCGCCAAGTGGCCTGCTTTCCCGCAGGTTTGGCACACATTGGGTTGTCCGGCGTACACCATGTAGCCCCGACTTCCTCCGATGGCGAAGCTCGATGGGGGGTGCAGGATGGTTCCGCTGGCGTCCACTTTCAAGGTGACCTGGATTTGGCGCTTGCTGGTCCAAATCCCATGGAAATCCTTCAGGTCGATGCTGTTTCCTGCCCCATCAACATACCTGGCGAGGAATGTCAGCACATCAATGACCGGGATGTGGGGGTTGTACATGTTCACTGTGTTAGTGTGTTTCCTCTGCGATGGGAGGGTGAACAGTGATTCCCAAGTCAACATTGATCATCGTGGTTCACTCGCCTCCTTCAATCACTTCAGGAATTTCAGGCATTGGGTGACGTTTCTGAAGGTTACATCAAAGTAACCTCTCTTCGGGATGTCCTGCAAGGCGAAGACATCCGTGATTTTCATGCCACAGGTTTCAAGCAGAATTTTCTTCACGAAGATGTCCCGGTGCATCGGCATCTGTCCTTCCACTTTCTTTGCAGTCACTCGGATGGTGTTTCGGACTCCCTGGTTCGCCGCTCGGTTGGCCGGCATCCGGTTTGCAGATTCCTCCTTTCGGCTTGTGTTTTGGCCGAAGCCTTGAACCGCTGCAGGTGATAGTACTCCCACAGTGCTGTTCGGGAGGGAGTTCCAGGATTGTGACCCAGCGACGATGAAGGGATGTCGATATGCTTCCAAATCAGGATGGTTTGTGACTTTGAGGGGAACATGGAGGTGGTGGTGTTCCCATGTGCTTGTTGCCCTTGTCCTTCTAGCTGGTAGAGGTCACGTGTTTGGGAGGTGCTGCTGAAGAAGCCTTGGCGAGTTCCTGCAGTACATCTTGTAGACGGTACACACTGCAGCCACGGTATGCCGGTGGTGGAGGGAGTGAATGTTTAAGGTGTTGGATGGGGTGCTAATCCAGCGGGCTGCTTTGTCCTGGATGGTGTCTAGCTTCTTGAGTGTTGTTGAAGCTGCACTCATCCAGGCAACTGGAGAGTATTCTAGCACACTCCTGACTTGTGCCTTGTAGATGGTGGAAAGGCTTTGGGGAGTCAGGAGATGAGACACTTGCAGCAGAATACCCAGCCTTTTACCTGCTCTTGTTGCCACAGTATTTATGTGGCTGGTCCAGTTAAGTTTCTGGTCAATGATGACCTCCAGGATGTTGGTAGGGGATTTGGTGATGGTAAAGTCATTGAATGTTAAGGGGCGGTGGTTAGACTCTCGCTTGTTGGAGATAATCATTGCCTGGTACTTGTGTGCCGCGAATGCTACTTGCCACTTATCAGCCCAAGCCTAAATGTTATCCAGACCTTGCTGTGTGCAGGCATGGACTGCTCCATTATCTGAGGAGTTGTGAATGGAACTGAACAGCGAACATCGCCACTTCTGACATTATGATGGAAGGAAGATCATTGATGAAGCAACTGAAGGTGGTTGGGCCGAGGACACTGCCCTGAGGAATTCCTGCAGTGATGTCCTGGGGCTGTGATGAGTGACTTCCAACCACCACTACCATCTTCCTTTGTGCTAGGTATAACTCCACCCAGTGGAGAGTTTTCCCCCTGATTCCCATTGACTTCAGTTTTACTAGGGCTCCTTGATGCCACATTCGGTCAAATGCTGCCTTGATTTTGAGAGCAGTCACTCTCATCTCACCTCTGGAATTCAGCTCTTTGGACCAAGGCTGGAATGAGGCCTGGAACCGAGTCGTCCTTGTGGATCAGCGAGCAGGTTATCAGTGAGTAAGTGCTGCTTGAGAGCACTGTTGTTGACATCTTTGCTAATGATTAAGAGTAGACTGATGGGCCGGTAATTGGCCGGATTGGATTTGTCCTGCTTTTTGTGGACAGGACATACCTGGGCAGTTTTCTACATTGTGGGATAGATGCCAGTGTTGTAGCTGTACTGGGACATGTTGGCTAGAGGCACGGCTAGTTCTGGAGCACAAGTCTTCAGCACAACAGCCAGGATGTTGTCAGGGCCAATAACCTTTGCTGTATCCAGTGTGTTCAGCCGTTTCTTGATATCACGTGGAGTGAATTGAATTGGCTGAAGACTGGCTTCTGTGAGGGGACCTCAGGAGGAGGCCGATATGGATCATCCACTCGGCACTTCTGGCTGAAGATGATTGTAAACACTTCAGCCTTTTCTTTTGCAGTCATGTGCCGGGCTCCGCCATCATTGAGGATGGGGATATTCATAGAGCTTCCTACTCCCGCTAATTGTTTAATGCTCCACCACCATCCACCACTGGATGTGGCAGGATTACATCTGATCCGTTGGTTTTGGGATCACTTAATGTTGTGTACAGCATGCTGCTTCTGCTTTTTAGCGTGCATGTAGTCCTGTGTTGCAGCTTCCCCAGGTTGGCACCTCATTTTCAGGTATGCATGGTACTGCTACTGGCATGTTCTTCTACACTCCTCATTGAACCAGGGTTGGTCCCCAGGCTTGATGGTAATGGTAGAGTAAGGGATATGCCGGGCCATGAGGTTACAGATTGTGGTGGAATTCAATTCTGCTGCTGATGGCTCGCAGCACCTCATTGATGCCCAGTTTTGAGCTGCTAGGTCTGTTCTTTTAGCATTGTGGTAGTGCCACACATGATGGATGGTGACCTCTGTGTGAAGACGGGACTTCATCTTCACAATGACTGTGCGGTGGTCGCTGCGACCAATGCTGTCGTGGACAGATGCATCTGCGACAGGTAGATGCGTGAGGATGAGATCAAGTAGGATTTCCCTCGTGTTGGTTCTTTCATCACTTGCTGCAGGCCCAGTCTGACAGCTATGTCCTTCAGGGCTCGGTCAGTAGGGACTTCAATGTCCATCATCAAGAGAGGCATTCTTGATGATGGACATTGAAGTCCCCTACCTAAAGTACATTCTGTGCCCTTGCTACATTCAGTGCTTCTTCCAAGTGGTGTTCAACATGGAGGAGTACTGATTCTCAGCTGATGGAGGGCGATAGGTGGTAATCAGGGGTTTCCTTGCCCAAGCTTGACCTGAAGCCATGAGACTTCATGGTGTCCAGAATTAATGTTGAGGATCCCAAGGCCTCTCCCTCCCGACTGTATATCACTGTTTCGCCATACCTGGTGGGTCTGTCCTGCCGGTGGGACAGAATATATCCAGGGATGGTGATGGAGGAGTCTGGGACATTGGCTGAAAGGTATGCCTCTGCAAATATCACTATGTCAGGCTGTTGCTTGACTAGCCTGTGGGACAGCTCTCCCAATTTAGGCAGCTGTCCCCAGGTGGTGAGAATGACTTTGCAGGCTCGATTGGGCTGGATGTACCGTTGTCATGTCTGTAGCTGGTGTCGAGGTCGATGGCGGGTGGTTCGTCCGGTTTTATTCTTATTATTGTTTTTCGTAGCAGTTGTGTACAACTGAGTGACTTGCTAGGCCATTTCAGAGGGCAGTTAAGAGTCAACCACATTGCTGCGGGTCTGGAGTCATACATCGGCCAGGCCGGGTAAGGATGGCAGATTTCTTTCCCTGAAGGACATTAGTGAACCAGATAGGTTTTTATGACAATCCGACAGTTTCATGGTCACCATTACTGACAATAGCTTTTTATTCCAGATTTATTTAATTAACTGTATTTAAATTCCCCAGCTGCTGTGGTGGGATTTGTACTCGTGTCTCTGGATCATTTGTCCAGGCATCTGGATTACTAGTCCGGTGATGTTACCACTATGCTACCGTTCCCCGTTTGTGGGCAATTTATAACATCAACTTTAATATTTACAGGATTGGTGACGACGGTAAAGTACTGTCAGTAGCAGATGGCGCCTTGTCTCTTGGAAAGTTCAACTTTACAGTACACAGCGTGGAGAGAAATGACGGAAGCCATTAACCCCAGTAAATATCTCATATTCCTTTTCTTGATTTAGTAATCTAGATGAGGAGGGCCTAAACCGCCTTTCAGACCCCAGATTAAATGATCACTGATGTCCGTGTATAATCTGGAAGTCAGGAGTCTTTGCACTGGATAAGGGAGGGCTTGAGGTGATCTTACTGAAGTATTCATGATCCGAAACCGGAGCGAGAAGTTAATCATCCAGAGGTTTGACGCAGTCAGAGTCTACAACAACGTAGTGATAGGGAGGGAGGAACTTAATACAATCACCCTCACTAAAGAAGTAGTACTCGGTAAAATAATGGGGCTAAAGGCGGACAAGTCCCCTGGACCTGATGGCTTGCATTCTAGGGTCTTAAAAGAAGTGGCTGCAGAGACAGTGGATGCATTGGTTGTAATTATCAAAATTCCCTGAATTCTGGGGAGTTCCCAGCGGATTGGAAAATCGCAAACGTAACGCCCCTATTTAAAAAAGGAGGCAGACAGAAAGCAGGAATCTATAGACCAGTTAGCATAGCATCTGTGGTTGGGAAAATGCTGGAGTCTATTATTAAGGAAGCAGTAGCGGGACATTTGGAAAAGCATAATTCAATCAAGCAGAGTCAACATGGTTTTATGAAAGGGAAATCATGTTTGACAAATTTTCTGGAGTTCTTTGAGGATGTAATGAGCAGGGTGGATAAGGGGGAACCAGTGGATGTGGTGTATTTGGATTTCCAGAAGGCATTCGATAAGGTGCCACATAAAAGGTTACTGCACAAGATAAAAGTTCACTGGGTAGGGGGCAATATATTAGCATGAATAGAGGATTGTCGAGCTAACAGAAAACAGAGAGTCCGGATAAATGGGCCATTTTCCGGTTGACAAACAGTAACTCGTGGGGTGCCGCAGGGATCGGTGCTGGGGAGTCAACTATTTACAATCTGTATTAATGACTTGGATGAAGGGACCGAGTGTAATGTAGCCAAGTTTGCTGATGATACAAAGATGGGTGCGAGAGCAAATTGCGAGGAGGGCACAAGAAATATGCAGAGGGATATAGACCGGTTAAGTGAGTGGGCAATAATTTGGCAGATGGAGTATAATGTGGGAATATGTGAGGTTATCCACTTTGGCAAAGAAAAAATGAAAAGCAAATTATAATTTAAATGGAGAAAAATTGCAATCTGTTGCAGTACAGAGCGATCTGGGGGTCCTTGTGTATGAAACACACAGTTAGTATGCAGGTACAGACAGTAATCAGGAAGGCAAATGGAATGTTGGCCTTTATTGCAAGGGGAATGGAGTTTAAAAGCAGAGAAGCCCTGCTACAACAGTACAGGGTATTGGTGAGGCCACACCTAGAGTACTGTTTTGGTCTCCGTATTTAAGGAAGGATATACTTGCATTGGAGTCTGTTCAGAGAAGGTTCACTAGGTTGATTCTGGAAATGAGGGGGTTGAATTATGAAGATGGGTTGAGTATTTGTGCCTATACTCATTGGAGTTCATAAGAATGAGAGGTGATCTTATCAAAACATAAGATAATGAGGGGGCTCAACAAGCTGCATGCAGAGAGGATATTTCCACTCATCGGGAAAACTGAAACGAGGGGACATAGTCTCAGAATAAGGGGCCGCCGATTTAAAACTGAGATGAGGAGGAATTTTTTCTGAGGGTTGTAAATCTGTGTAATTCTCTGCCTTGGAGAGTTGTGGAGGCTGGGTCATTGAATATATTTAAGGCGGAGATCAACAGATTTTTGAATGATAAGGGAATAAAGGGTTATGGGGAGCGGGTAGTGAAGTGGAGCTGAGTCCATGATCAGATCAGCCACGATCTTATTAAACGGCGGAGCAGGCTCGAGGGGCAAAATGGCCTACTCCTGCTCCTATTTCTGATGTTCTTATGTTCAAACTGAAAAAATGGCAGGAAAATGCAGGCGGGGGGGGGGGGGGCGGGGTGTGGGTGTGGCAATGGGCAATGCCGAGGAGCGGGCAGGATAATTCATGCACCTCCCGCCACAGAGAAACTGTTCCAAAGGGGAGCAAATAGAAAGAACTTGTTTTTATATCAGACCTTTCACGACCTCCGTCAACTCTTTACAGCCAACGAAGAGTTTTTAAAGTGTAGCCACTATTGTAATGTAGTAAATGCCACAAGCAGTTTGTGCACAACAAGCTCCCACAAGCAGCAACGTGATAATGACCAGATAACCTGTTTTCATGATGTTGGTTGATGGATAAATATTGCCCAGGACACCACAGAGGGAACTAACTCCTTGCATCATTCCCTGTGGGGGTTCCAGCGGTCTCTTTAAGGACCACAGGTTGGGCCATTCTACAGACTGTTCCACTGGGTGGGACTTGCACAGCTCACGCACCGTCCAATGAAAGACCAAGATTGCATTGCAGTCCCATGTATATTATGGGATCGGATTTGCATATACTAATGAGGCTTCCCCCATGTTTAGTGCGGGAGCGCTGGATTCCTATTTCACGGCTGTCACATAATTGTCAGGCGGGCCTTAGTGTGAACCAGTTGGTAAGCACTGCGGGTGATTTTTGACTCCTTACTGCTCCGTTTACGGTATAAATCCGGGCGATTGTGAGACGTAAATCACACCCAACTACTTTATGCGGAGAGTATGGGAAGTAAGGGAGGCTTAGTTGGTTGAGGGTATCAGCAGCTTCAAGAGAGTGTTTGATAAGAGAACTGGCAAAAACTGTAAATCCAAATAGGACTGAGCTGCCTGGCCTTGGAGAGTGGAATTGTGAGGGCTGGGGAGAGGGGAAGTCTAATTTGGACGCGCTGCCCTATTGGACACCCTGCCCTGTATCACAGCAGGAAATGCACTTCAAAAGTAATACATTACGTGAAGCACTTTGAGACATTTGAAAGGAACATTAGAAATGTAAGTTTCTCCTTCGGATGGAATTGCTGTGTATCTATTTCCAACGCATCGTTTGTGGTGGGCTCTGTCATTCTTGCACAATATTTTATTCACAGCAGTATGTTCCCTGTGGTCTTTGGAAACAGCTGCTAAAACATAATTTCCAACCAATCTCTCCCCCTCCGCCCCCCCGTTCTCTGCCCCCTATCCCCCGCTCTCTCTGTCCCCGTCCTCCCACTCTCTGCCCCACCCTCCCCTTGCTCTCTCTGACCCCCTCCCTCTGCCCTCTCCGGCCCCCAGCTCTCCCTGCTGCCCCACTCTCTGTGCCCCCCTCAGCCCCCTGTTTTGGGGCCTGTAGACCACTTGTGACTTCTTTCCCTTATTATTTCTTGCCTCTATCCAAACTGATTCTACATCTTGATGTTCTGAACCAATATAATTTCTCACTACTGCACTGACCTCATCCCTTATTAACAGAGCTACCCCGCCTCCTTTTCCTTTCTGCCTATCCTTATGAAATGGCAGATACCCCTGAATATTCAGTTCCCAGTCTTTGTCACCTTGCAACCACGTCTCTGTAATGACTATCAGAACATACTCATTTATTTCTATTTGTGCTGTCAACTCATCTATCTTATTACGAATGTTTCGTGCATTCAGATATAGAGCTTTTAATTTTATCTTATGTGTATACGCTCTGTCCCTTCCTGTCTCACTCTGGTTATCATTACCCCTGTCGCTACCCTGCACTTTGCCTTCTCCTTTCCCTTTGACGTTTTACATTTCCGCGCACTGTATCCCTCCCCCTGCCACTATTTAGTTTAAGGCCTTATCTGCAGCCCTGGTTATTCAATTCACCAGGACACTGGCCCCAGCCTGGTTCAAATGAAATCCGTCCTGACGGAACAGCTGCCTCCTATCCCAGCACTGGTGCCAGTGCGCCATGAATTGAAACCCATTCCTCCCACACCAGTCTTTGAGCCACTCATTCATTTCTCTGATCCTATTTACCCTCTGCAAATTTTCTCGTGACTCAGGTAGTAATCCAGAGACTATTAGCTTTGTGATTCTGCTTTTTAATTTAGTCCCTAGCTGCTCATACTCCCTCAGCAGAGCCTCTTTCTTTCTCCTATCTATGTCATTGGTTCTGACTCCTTCCTCTCCAGCCCAGAGGAGATGTCCTTAACCCTGGCACCGGATATAGCTTTCGGGACTCGAGCTCTCACCTGCAGAGAACAATATATATCCCCCTAACTATACTGTCCCCTACCACTACCATGTTTCTTTTTACTCCCCCAACTTGAATAGCCCCCTGTTCCATGGTGCTGTGGTCAGTTTAATCATCCTCCCTGCAGTCCCTGCTCTCGTTCACACAGCGAGTAAGAGCCCCGAACCTGTTGGACAAGAGCAAGGGCTGAGGCTCCTCAATCACTGCATCCTGGATTCCCATACCTGCCTCACTCACAGTCACACCCTCCTGTCCCTGACCACGGACCAAATTTGAATTATTTAACTTAACGGGTGTGACTCTCTGCTGGAAAAAGTGTCCAGGTAACTCTCCTCCTCCCTGATGTGTCACAGTGTTTGAAGCCCGGACTCCAGCTCATCAATACGGAGCCAAAGTTCCTCGAGCAGCCATCACTTATTGCAGATGTGGTCACCGTGGACCTCAATGGTGTCCACCAGCTAATGTTTCTTTAAATGGCAGAGTCTGGGGCAGCGCAGATTCACCAGAATGATTTGGCTCTGGACACAGCCCACCTATTTTCCCACCCTTTGGATTTCCTGCCACACACAGACAGGCTGATTGAAATGATATTCAAAGGACAGAAGTACATCACCAGATATATTTACAGTCATTTGTCCCACAGCAACACTAGGTGCAAGTGGCACCCGTTGATCTCTGAAATCCGGTGTTGCTGTGAGTGGTGCGGGGGACATTTAACATTGTGTGCAGAGTGATTGTTTCAAAAACACATGAAATTGTATCTGAAATTTACACTGGCGGAACTGAGGCTTCCCAGAGCTGGTGCAGCCATTCTCGATTCCTCCTTCCCCTCCCACCCATTCCCACACACATTCCAGGGGGACTCCCGGGTTGAGACTGGCAAAGTGGCACAAATGACTCTGAAGCTGGAACAGCAGCCGGAGTCAGAGGCGCCTCTGTGTGGGAGGGAGCAGTCCCACCATGCTGGTGATGGGGGAGAGTGGGGGAAGATCAATCCCAATATGATGTCGATTCACCCCCTCCCATTTCCCACTGGTCTGTCCCACAGTACCACCTCCACACCCTGTGATGTACTTCCTCTTTATCAGGGACTGGGAGGGCAGCACTGCCTGAGATGTGAATCCACAGACCCCCAAATCCACAATACACCGTTTGAGTATCTCTAGATTTCTTCTACTTCTAAAAATGATCGAGATTTACTCAAACACATAAAAACAAGCTCTAAGTACATTCTGTACGGTATAATTTGGAATTCAAGCCTCCCTTTCAATGCAGCAATGCTCTGTCCCTCAACCACTCCTTGTGGCAGCAAGTTCCACATTCTCGACAGAAAGTCCACTGCATCTTCTCTCCAGACTTCCTCTGCAAACAAACACTCTAGAAGCAGGTGGGTAACCGCCTCTGCCCCAGGGGTAGGTGTCAGTTGTGGCTCAGGGGCAGCGCTCTCACCTCTGGATCAGAAGGTCGTCGGATCGAGTCTCACCTCAAATATTTGTGCACATAATCCCAGTGCATTAGTGAGGGGGCACTGCACTGTCAGACCTTAAACTGCCGCCCAGTCTGCCATCGCACTATTCCAACAAGAGCAGGGATTTCTCCCCAGTGTCCTGGTTCATATTTATCCCTCAACCAACACTTCAAATAGATGCTCCTGTTATTTATTTCATTGCTGTGTAGGAGCTTGCTGTGCTCAATTGGCTGATGTGCTTCCCTACATCACAACAGTGACAACACTTCAAAAGTAATTCAAGCGCTTTGTATAAATGCAAGTTATTTCTTTCTAGCAGATCCAATGGAAGCTCACAGATACAATCCCTCTAAAACTCTGCTCTGTACCTGTCACCTGATATCACTCCTCGACATTTAGGGCTCTTTGTGTTTTAGGGTGAACGGCTGCAATCATTAACACGATTCAGTTTATGGATCTCTATCTCACACCGTGTGTCACCAGAGGGTTTGTGGTCGGCAGTGAGTTCGATCTGGAGCAAAATGCACTGGAATCTGGATCCCCGCCCATCCCCACCTCCTCCCTCCCTCTCTCCCTCCTCCCACTGCCAACACCCCATGGACCTTCACCCTCCCAGCCAGGATTCAATTATTCCCCTCCATGATCTAACCTCGTTTGTCCTTCATACTATTCTAGGATTTATCTCTCTGTGTAAAAATCCACTGGACATAGACGAGTGTATAATAATAATTCCTCGAGTATTACAGTGAACCTCAGAGGGAAATCACTGAACTGAAGGTGTTCGGCAGCTCAGTAACATCCATAGTGACAGTGGATTGAATCAGCAAGTGCTGAGAGTGAACATGGCTTCCATGCAGCAAGGCAAGGGTCGCTTCAGGCCCATTAAAGAAGCTGTTGGAAGCGACAAGGTAAAAGAGAACAGATTGGATCACCGGATTATTTTAGCACATTTTCATGGTCTAACATGTTAATTCTGTGATTTTCTCCCAATCCCAGGATCGGCTGAAATCTTCCTTAGATTCTCTCACAATGAAAACATCAGCGGCTCAAGAAATGGAATTAAAACAGAAACAGCAGATTTCCGGAGTTCGGGGAAGGTCTCCCTGAGCTGATTTTCTGGGATCTCGGTTAGTTTTGTTCCCTCTATCGCGGGACATTAATTATGTTTCACATTTCATTTGGTAGGAACAGTTGAGCAGTCTGCAGACCCGCATAACATCCGAGTTCACTAAAATGCACCAGATTCTCACTGAGCCAGAGCAGCGTTTAATCCGAGATCTCAGGGAACAAGAGGGGAAGATTGTAGAAACAATGGAGAAAAACCTTCGAAAAATTCAAGAGAATGTAAATTCTATTGAGGAGGAACTCTCAAAGTTGCAGAATGTAAGTTAAATGTACTTCCACCACCCGTTCAGTGAGGGTATTCCAGATGATCACAACTTATTGTTAAAAAAAACCTCCCTTTTTTTAACCAATTATCTGAATACCAAGTCCTTTGGTGTGGACCCACCTGCCACTAGAAACATTTTCTCCTTATTTACGCTATTCTATGTTTGTAATTTTGACCAACTCTATTAAATCTTCCATAAAGCGTCTCTGCTCGAGGGAGAACAATCCCAGCTTCTCCAGTTTCTCTGCATAAGTTAAGTTTCTCATTCCTGGTACCATTCAGCTAACCTGTTCTGCAGCCTCTCCAAATCCTGTACATCCTTCCTATCGCGTGGTGCCTGGAATTGGACACAATAGTCCAGCTGAGTCCTAACAGTGATTTTTTTAAAGTTTTGGCATAACTTCCTTGCATTTTACTCTATATTATTTACAAAGCTCATCTTCCATTATGGCGTTATAACATGCGCTGCCACCTTGACAGATGTGTGTGTGTGTGATCCCCAGGTCTCTCTGTTCCTGCACCCCATTTAAAACTACCAGTCGATTTATATTGCCTCCTTATTCTTCCTTCCAAAATGCATCGCTTCACACTTCTCTGTGCTAAGTTCCATAGATATGTGTCCTCCCATTTCACCAGTCTGTCACTGCCCTCCCAGAGTCTGCTACAATCCTCCTCACTGTTTACTACATTTTCAAATTTTGTGTCACATTTCATTGGAGCTCCCTGAACCCAAGTCTAGGTCATTGATATATAATGAAAAGGGCAGTTCTATTCTTTTTAAACCTGTGTATCTGCAGCAGTGGGAATTTGGATTATCCACCCCTCTGGGGCCTCCGCGATGCTGAGGCTGCCGTGAATAGCATGCTTCGTGAGTTGGTCTTACCACAGGTAAGGGTTACACAGACAGATAGGGAATGGATGACCAACAGGAAGAGCAGTGGAAGGAAGGTAGTGCAGAAGTCCCCTGCGGCCATCCCACTCCAAAACAGATACACCACTTTGAGTACTGTTGGGCGGGATGACTCATCAGGGCAGCTGCAGCCAAGTCCATGGTACCATGGGTGGTTCTGCTGCACAGGAGGGCAGGAAAAAGAGTGGGAGAGCTATAGTGGTAGGGGATTCTATTGTAAGGGGAACAGATAGACGTTTCTGCGGCCGCAATCGAGACTCCAGGATGGTATGTTGCCTCCCTGGTGCAAGGGTCAAGGATGTCTCGGAGCGGTTGCAGGACATTTTGAAGGGGGAGGGTGAACAGCCAGTTGTCGTGGTGCATATACGTACCAACGATATAGTTAAAAAACGGGACGAGGTCCTACAAACTGAATTTAGGGAGCTAGGAGTTAAATTAAAAAGTAGGATCTCAAAGATAGTAATCTCAGGATTGCTACCAGTGCCGCGTGCGAGTCACAGTAGGAATCGCAGGATAGCTCCGATGAATATGTGGCTTGAGGAGTGGTGCAGAAGGGAGGGATTCAAATTCCTGGGATATTGGATCTGGTTCTGGGGGAGGTGGGACCAGTACAAACCGGACGGTCTTCACCTGGGCAGGACCGGAACCAATGTCCTATGGGGAGTGTTTGCTAGTGCTGTTGGGGAGGAGTTAAACTAATATGGCAGGAGGATGGGAACCTATGCAGGGAGACAGAGGGAAGTAGAATGGGGGCAGAAGCAAAAGATAGAAAGAAGAAAAGTAAAAGTGGAGGGCAGAGAAACCCAAGGCAAAAATCAAAAAGGGCCACTTTGCAGCAAAATTCTAAATGGGCAAAGTATGTTAAAAAGACAAGCCTGAAGGCGCTGTGTCTCAATGCGAGGAGTATTCGTAATAAGGTGGAAGAATTAACTGCACAGGCAGCAATTAACGAATATGATATAATTGGCATCACAGAGACATGGGTCCAGGGTGACCAAGGCTGGGAACTCAACATCCAGGGGTATTCAACATTCAGGAAGGATAGACAGGAGGGAAAAGGAGGTGGGGTAGCGCTGCTGGTTAAGGAGGAAATTAACGCAATAGTAAGGAAGGACATTAGCCTGGATGATGTGGAATCTGTATGGGTGGAGCTGCGGAATACCAAAGTGGAAGTTGTGTACAGACCACCAAACAGTAGTAGTGAGGTTGGGGACAGCATCAAACAAGAAATTAGAGATGCGTGTAATAAATGTACAATAGTTATCATGGGCGACTTTAATCTACATATAGATTGGGCTAACCAAACTGGTAGCAATAAGGTGGAGGAGGATTTCCTGGAGTGTATTAGGGATGGTTTTCTGGACCACTATGTTGAGGAACCAACTAGAAGGCTGGCCATCCTAGACTGGGTGATGTGTAATGAGAAAGGACTAATTAGCAATCTTGTTGTGCGAGGCCCCTTGGGGAAGAGTGACCATAATATGGTAGAATTCTTTATTAAGATGGAGAGTGACACAGTTAATTCAGAGACTAGGGTCCTGAACTTAAGGAAAGGTAACTTCGATGGTATGAGACGTGAATTGGCTAGAATAGACTGGCAAAAGATACTTAAAGGGTTGACGGTGGATAGGCAATGGCAAATATTTAAAGATCACATGGTTGAACTTCAACAATTGTACATCCTTGTCTGGAGTAAAAATAAAACGGGGAAGGTGGCTCAACCATGGCTAAAAAGGGAAATTAAGGATAGTGTTAAATCCAAGGAAGAGGCATATGAATTAGCCAGAAAAAGCAGCAAACCTGAGGACTGGGAGAAATTTAGAATTCAGCAGAGGAGGACAAAGAGTTTAATTAGGAGGGGGGAAATAGAGTATGAGAAGAAGCTTGCTGGGAACATAAAAACTGACTGCAAAAGCTTCTATAGCTATGTGAAGAGAAAAAGATTAGTGAAGACAAACATAGGTCCCTTGCAGTCAGATTCCGGTGAATTTAGAATGGGGAACAAAGAAATGGCAGACCAGTTGAATACATACTTTGGTTCTGACTTCACTAAGGAAGATACAAGTAACCTTCCAGAAGTACTAGGGGGCCGAGGGTCTAGTGAGAAGGAGGAACTGAAGGATATCCTTATTAGGCAGGAAATTGTATTAGGGAAATTGATCGGATTGAAGGCCGATAAATCCCCGGGACTTGATAGTCTGCATCTGTAAGGGGAGCTTGGGGCGTGGGTTCGAATCCACACTCCCCTGAGGTTCTGTACGTGCGATTTATGAGGATGGGTGAGTAACGAGGCACCAGACACAGTGGGTAAGAGTGCAAAATGGCTAATGTTGTTTATTTAGAATAGTAAACACAAAGATAGAGGGCATAAGAAGAGGTCGTAAATAGTAGTAATAGCACAATCTCACTCAACAACACGAAAAATTCTCGCAACAGGGAAGGGGAAGTAAGAGGTTGAAACATTCCATCCACACACAACCCCACCTCCCACTTCCACCCTTCTTACCGATTCCTATCCTAAATTGAGTTTGTGAGGGTGTTTGGGCTATATTCACAATCCTATCAACTCCCGGGTTCTGGGGGGCACTTATTTCAGCTCCGGGTCCCTCTGGGGTGGGTTTTACATTGTTGGTCGGTTTGGTTTTCCTCCTCAATGTTGCGTCGGTTTCTTCTATTTGCCTCACGGTTGGCTCCTAAGCAAAAAGCTGCTGGAGTTAAGCACACCTTCCCCAGAGCGAGGGCCCTGTGAAGAGCTGACTCAACTCCTCTTTAACTCAACTCAACCACAACGAAAACCGACTCCCACCTTCTTAACTCAACTCTACAACTCAGTGCAAAAAGATGACTCCAACCTCCAACTTACAACTCCCAACCTCCAACCCCTCCAACCTCCTTGTGTGTTTTTGCAGCTTTTCTGATAGTCCGTTCATCTTCGCGCCAAAACTGCATGCCATTGTCCTGGGTCTTCCTTGAATAAAATGTGGTGTGAATGGCAGTTCGATGTGTATCGATCTGTCTGGAATGGGAGATTAGCCACACCTCCTGTATCCTGTTGCTCGCTGATGGGGTGAATGAAGATGATTGTTCACTATCTCGACAGAGGTGCCACTCTGTCTGGGCTGGCCAAAATGATTGCATCAGACCTGTGGGCCTTTGTTTAATTATTCAAACTGATACCCTTTGTGTTGCCTTGTGTATTACTGAGGAGATTTTGCCTGGACATGTTGCCTCTTCTGTGAGGGTTTTACACGAAAAGCTGGAGAAATGTCCTTTTAAAAATATAAAGTTGCCTTGTATCCATTTTCCTGGAAGAACCGAATGTACACTCTTCCCCCTTGCGGTAGCTGGCTCATCCTCCGTCCGGTTCCGTGCACCTGCAACACTATCTGTTACTGTTCAGGGTGGCCAGAATCCCTTCATCCTCCGCGGTTTACAGGCTGTTGGCTGCAGTTGGTCATTTTAAACATGGCATCTTCCCATTCTCCCTGCCACATGTCTCCATGGTTGGTTTTGCAGAACCTTACAGCATCTCATAGTACTTAGGGAAGTGGCCCTAGAAATAGTGGATGCATTGGTGATCATTTTCCAACAGTCTCTCGACTCATCAGTTCCTATGGACTGGAGGGTAGCTATTGTGACACCACTTTTTAAAAAAGGAGGGAGAGAGAAAACGGGTAACTATAGACTGGTTAGCCTGACCTCAGTAGTGGGGAAAATATTGGAATCAATTATTAAAGATGAAATAGCAGCGCATTTGGAAAGCAGGGACAGGATCGGTCCAAGTCAGCATGGATTTATGAAAGGGAAATCATGCTTGACAAACCTTCTGGAATTTTTTGAGGGTATAACTAGTAGAGTGGGCAAGGGAGAACCAGTGGATGTGATGTATTTGGACTTTCAAAAGGCTTTTGACAAGGTCCCACACAAGAGATTGGTGTGCAAAATTAAAGCACATGGTATTGGGGGTAATGTACTGACGTGGATAGAGAACTGGTTGGCAGACAGGAAGCAGAGAGTCAGGATAAACGGGTCCTTTTCAGAATGGCAGGCAGTGACTAGTGGGATGTTGCAGGGCTCAGTGCTGGGACCCCAGCTATTTACAATATACATTAATGATTTGGATGAAGGAATTGAGTGTAATATCTCCAAGTTTGCAGATGACACTAAACTGGGTGGCGGTGTGAGCTGTGAGGTGGTCGCTAAGAGGCTACAGAGTGACTTGGACAGGTTAGGTGAATGGGCAAATGCATGGCAGATGCAGTATAATGTGGATAAATGTGAAGTTATCCACTTTGGGGGCAGAATATTATCTGAATGGCGGCAGATTAGAAAAAGGGGAGGTGCAACGAGACCTGGGTGTCATTGAAAGTTTGCATGCGGGTACAGCAGGCGGTGAAGAAGGCAAATGGTATGTTGGCCTACATAGCTAGGGGGTTTGAGTATAGGAGCAGGGAGGTCTTACTGCAGTTGTACAGGGCCTTGGTGAGGCTTCACCTGGAATATTGTGTTCAGTTTTGGTCTCCTAATCTGTGGAAGGACGTTCTTGCTATTGAGGGAGTGCAGTGAAGGTTCACCAGACTGATTCCTGGGATGGCAGGACTGACATATGAGGAGAGACAGGATCAACTGGGTCTGTATTCATTGGAGTTTAGAAGGATGAGAGTGGATCTCATAGAAACATATAAAATTCTGACGGGACTGTACAGGTTAGATGCAGGAAGAATGTTCCCGATGTTGGGGAAGACAAGAACCAGGGGACACAGTCTAAGGATAAGGGGTAAGCCATTTAGGACTGAGATGAAGAGAAACTTCTTCACTCAGAGAATTATTAACCTGTGACATTCCCTACCGCAGAGAGTTGTTGGCGCCAGTTCATTGGATCTATTTAAGAGGGAGTTAGATATGGCCCTTACGGCTAAGGGGATCAAGGGGTATGGAGAGAAAGCAGGAAAGGGGTACTGAGGTCAATTATCAGCCATGATCTTATTGAATGGTGGTGCAGGCTCGAAGGACCGAATGGCCTACTGCTGCAGCTATTTTCTATGTTTCTATGTCACAATCTGGGTATAATTTCTGCTGTCCGGATATAGACGGTCAGGCTCTGTCAACTCAGATTTGTGTTTTATTTATTTCAGGAGAAACCTCGACGGAAGAGGAGGTAGGACATGCTCTTTACTGAAACTCTGCACAGTTTGTGAAAATAACTCAAAAAGTATTTTTGGTCAAATTATAACATCAAATGTTTAATATTTATAGGATTAGTGATGAAGATAACAAGCTGTCAGTAGCATTTGGCGACCTGTCTATCGGAGACTTCAATGGCCCTTGACAGTACATAACATGGAGAGAAATGATAGACGCCATTAACCCCGGTAAATCTGTTATATTCCTTTCCTGATTTATAAATCCAGATGAGAAGTGGCTAAATGCCTCCCAGACCCGAGATTAAATGATCACCCCTGTTGGTTGTTAATCCCCGGGAGTCTCAACATTTTCATATTTTGCTTTCTTGTGGGTCCCTCTGGATAAGTGTCTAACGCCATCAGCACTGTGAGCCAGAGCAGTAAAGGGGTGTGTATAACCAGAGGGATAGAGCACGGGTCTCAGGATCTGTGTAACCAGAGGGATAGAGCACGGGTCTCAGGATCTGTGTAACCAGAGGGATAGAGCACGGGTCTCAGGATTTATGTAACCAGAGGGATAGAGCACGTGTCTCAGGATCTGTGTAACCAGAGGGATAGAGCACGGGTCTCAGGATCTGTGTAACCAGAGGGATAGAGCACGGTTCTCAGGATCTGTGTAACCAGAGGGATAGAGCACGGGTCTCAGGATCTGTGTAACCAGAGGGATAGAGCATGGGTCTCAGGATCTGTGTAACCAGAGGGATAGAGCACGGGTCTCAGGATCTGTGTAACCAGAGGGATAGAGGCACGGGTCTCAGGATCTGTGCAACCAGAGGGATAGAGCACGTGTCTCAGGATCTGTGTAACCAGAGGGATAGAGCACGGGTCTCAGGATCTGTGCAGGATAGCGCAGATGAATACGTGGCTTGAGCAGTGGTGCAGCAGGGAGGGATTCAAATTCCTGGGGCATTGGGACCGGTTCTGGGGGAGGTGGGACCAGTACAAACCGGACGGTCTGCACCTGGGCAGGACTGGAACCAATGTCCTAGGGGGAGTGTTTGCTAGTGCTGTTGGGGAGGATTTAAACTAATATGGCAGGGGGATGGGAACCAATGCAGGGAGACAGAGGGAAACAAAAAGGAGACAAAAGCAAAAGACAGAAAGGAGATGAGGAAAAGTGGAGGGCAGAGAAACCCAAGGCAAAAAACAAAAAGGGCCACTGTACAGCAAAATTCTAAAAGGACAAAGGGTGTTAATAAAACAAGCCTGAAGGCTTTGTGTCTTAATGCAAGGAGTATCCGCAATAAGGTGGATGAATTAATTGTGCAAATAGATGTTAACAAATATGATGTGATTGGGATTACGGAGACGTGGCTCCAGGATGATCAGGGCTGGGAACTCAACATTCAGGGGTATTCAACATTCAGGAAGGATAGAATAAAAGGAAAAGGAGGTGGGGTAGCATTGCTGGTTAAAGAGGAGATTAATGCAATAGTTAGGAAAGACATTAGCTTGGATGATATGGAATCTATATGGGTAGAGCTGCAGAACACCAAAGGGCAAAAAACGTTAGTAGGAGTTGTGTACAGACCTCCAAACAGTAATAGGGATGTTGGGGAGGGCATCAAACAGGAAATTAGGGGTGCATGCAATAAAGGTGTAGCAGTTATAATGGGTGACTTTAATATGCACATAGATTGGGCTAGCCAAACTGGAAGCAATACGGTGGAGGAGGATTTCCTGGAGTGCATAAGGGATGGTTTTCTAGACCAATATGTTGAGGAACCAACTAGCGGGGAGGCCATCTTAGACTGGGTGTTGTGTAATGAGAGAGGATTAATTAGCAATCTCATTGTGCGAGGCCCCTTGGGGAAGAGTGACCATAATATGGTGGAATTCTGCATTAGGATGGAGAATGAAACAGTAATTTCAGAGACCATGGTCCAGAACTTAAAGAAGGGTAACTTTGAAGGTATGAGGCGTGAATTGGCTAGGATAGATTGGCGAATGATACTTAGGGGGTTGACTGTGGATGGGCAATGGCAGACATTTAGAGACCGCATGGATGAAGTACAACAATTGTACATTCCTGTCTGGCGTAAAAATAAAAAGGGGAAGGTGGCTCAACCGTGGCTATCTAGGGAAATCAGGGATAGTATTAAAGCCAAGGAAGTGGCATACAAATTGGCCAGAAATAGCAGCGAACCTGGGGGCTGGGAGAAATTTAGAACTCAGCAGAGGAGGACAAAGGGTTTGATTAGGACAGGGAAAATGGAGTACGAGAAGAAGCTTGCAGGGAACATTAAGGCGGATTGCAAAAGTTTCTATAGGTATGTAAAGAGAAAAAGGTTGGTGAAGACAAACGTAGGTCCCCTGCAGTCAGAATCAGGGGAAGTCATAACGGGGAACAAAGAAATGGCGGACCAATTGAACAAGTACTTTGGTTCGGTATTCACTAAGGAGGATACAAACAACCTTCCGGATATAAAAGGGGTCAGAGGGTCTAGTAAGGAGGGGGAACTGAGGGAAATCTTTATTAGTCGGGAAATTGTGTTGGGGAAATTGATGGGATTGAAGGCCGATAAATCCCCAGGGCCTGATGGACTGCATCCTAGAGTACTTAAGGAGGTGGCCTTGGAAATAGCGGATGCATTGACAGTCATTTTCCAACATTCCATTGACTCTGGATCAGTTCCTATGGAGTGGAGGGTAGCCAATGTAACCCCACTTTTTAAAAAAGGAGGGAGAGAGAAAACAGGGAATTATAGACCGGTCAGCCTGACCTCAGTAGTGGGTAAAATGATGGAATCAATTATTAAGGATGTCATAGCAGTGCATCTGGAAAATGGTGACATGATAGGTCCAAGTCAGCATGGATTTGTGAAAGGGAAATCATGCTTGACAAATCTTCTGGAATTTTTTGAGGATGTTTCCAGTAAAGTGGACAAAGGAGAACCAGTTGATGTGGTATATTTGGACTTTCAGAAGGCTTTCGACAAGGTCCCACACAAGAGATTAATGTGCAAAGTTAAAGCACATGGGATTGGGGGTAGTGTGCTGACGTGGATTGAGAACTGGTTGTCAGACAGGAAGCAAAGAGTAGGAATAAACGGGTACTTTTCAGAATGGCAGGCAGTGACTAGTGGGGTGCCGCAAGGTTCTGTGCTGGGGCCCCAGCTGTTTACATTGTACATTAATGATTTAGACGAGGGGATTAAATGCAGTATCTCCAAATTTGCGGATGATACTAAGTTGGGTGGCAGTGTGAGCTGCGAGGAGGATGCTATTAGGCTGCAGAGTGACTTGGATAGGTTAGGTGAGTGGGCAAATGCATGGCAGATGAAGTATAATGTGGATAAATGTGAGGTTATCCACTTTGGTGGTAAAAACAGAGAGACAGACTATTATCTGAATGGTGACAGATTAGGAAAAGGGAAGGTGCAACGAGACCTGGGTGTCATGGTACATCAGTCATTGAAGGTTGGCATGCAGGTACAGCAGGCGGTTAAGAAAGCAAATGGCATGTTGGCCTTCATAGCGAGGGGATTTGAATACAGGGGCAGGGAGGTGTTGCTACAGTTGTACAGGGCCTTGGTGAGGCCACACCTGGAGTATTGTGTACAGTTTTGGTCTCCTAACTTGAGGAAGGACATTCTTGCTATTGAGGGAGTGCAGCGAAGGTTCACCAGACTGATTCCCGGGATGGCGGGACTGACCTATCAAGAAAGATTGGATCAACTGGGCTTGTATTCACTGGAGTTCAGAAGAATGAGAGGGGACCTCATAGAAACGTTTAAAATTCTGACGGGTTTAGACAGGTTAGATGCAGGAAGAATGTTCCCAATGTTGGGGAAGTCCAGAACCAGGGGTCACAGTCTGAGGATAAGGGGTAAGCCATTTAGGACCGAGATGAGGAGAAACTTCTTCACCCAGAGAGTGGTGAACCTGTGGAATTCTCTACCACAGAAAGTAGTTGAGGCCAATTCACTAAATATATTCAAAAGGGAGTTAGATGAAGTCCTTACTACTCGGGGGATCAAGGGTTATGGCGAGAAAGCAGGAAGGGGGTACTGAAGTTTCATGTTCAGCCATGAACTCATTGAATGGCGGTGCAGGCTAGAAGGGCTGAATGGCCTGCTCCTGCACCTATTTTCTATGTTTCTATGTTTCTATGTAACCAGAGGGAGGGAGCACGGGTCTCAGGATGCGAGACTGAATTTGTAGAGACCAGCAGTTTGGCCCCATCTGAAGTTCTGGGTAACATTTTGATCAACATATTATCAGGAAGACATGCAGGCATTGGAGAGCATGTGTTAAAGGCCAATTAATCCAATAGGTGGAAATGGGCACCTTAGTCAAGAGAAGAGGCTGCAGAATCAGGGAGCCTTTGCCCTGGATAAGGGAGGGGTGGGGTGATCTTACTGAAGTTTAAAGATTCGAAACATTATAGAGAGTAAACATCCACAGGCTTAACACAGTCACAGAGTCTACAACAAGTTAGGGATAGCCTCAAGAAGGTTAGGGCAGGTTTAATGGTGGTATTAAAATTGAGAGGTTTTAATGGAGGAGATGAGGAGAAACAGTTTCCTCGGGCAAGTGTTCTCTAACCAGAGGTCATAGATTGAAAATAATTGGCAAAAGAACGAGAGGGGAACTGAGAATCAATTGTTTCCCACAGAGGGTTGTTATGATCTGGAATGCACTCCCCGAAAGGGCGGTGGAAGCAGATTCACAGGAACGTTCCTCAGGCAATTGGACATGTTCTTCAAGGGAACTAAAGGCTGGAGTGTGGGACAGAATGGGACAGCTTTTTCCCAGACCCGGCACAGGCACTGCGGGCCGAATGGTCTCCTCCTGTGATGTGAGATTCGATGATTGTAGTTGAAACAGTAATTGGGTTGGATCACATTTCAGGCATCGGGGGCAGCCGCATCACTGGCTCTCCTCGGGTTGACTCTCTCTCCCCCACCCCCGCTCTCTGTCCCCCCCCCCCCACTCTCTGTCCTCCCCCCCCCACTCTCTGTCTCCCCCCCCCCCACTCTCTGTCTCCCCCCTCCCCCTCCACCGCTCTCTGTCTCCCCCCCCGCTCTCTGTCTCCCCCCTCAATCCCCCCCGCTCTCTGTCTCCCCCCCTCCCCCTGCGCGCTCTCTCTCCCCCTACCGCCCCGCTCTCTCTCACCCTCCCCCCCCCGCCCTGCGCTGTCTCTCTCTCACCCCCCCCCTCCCCCCGCTCTCTCACTCTCACCCCCCCGCTCTCTCTCTCTCTCACCCCCCCACTCTCTTCTTGTTATTATTCACTCGGGGGGAGCCAGGGCGTCATGGCAACGGGTTTGGTGAGTGAGCTGGACAGTCGCTTCTTCCCCGGGAACCTGCTGAGCGGTGGCTGGGGTAAGGGGGGGATGGGGGGATGTGTTTGCTCCAGTCTGTACTATATATAATGTGGGGAATTTTGTTGTGGATTGTTACACAGAGGGGAAACACATTTAAATAGTGTTTACAATGACAGGGTCTGCTGCCCAGTGAGTGAGCCACAGTCCTGGCTGGTGGCTACAGGATGTACTGCAGATGGTACAGATCCAATGTGTAATCCATTGGAAGGTAATGCACCTAGTTACCTACCTGCCAAGTCTCAGTTATTTGCAGCGGGCACGATATATAGTATCATTTTTAAATGAACAAACCACAGCCGTGCCTTCAGCTGCCTGGGCCCTAAGCTCTGGATTCTCTTCCTGCAGAGCTCCAGGAGAAGGTCATTCGGTTGCAGCAGGAGAACAAGATGCTGCGTGTACAGCAAGAGGAGACGCACAAGGACCGATTAACCGAGTTCCAGATCGTGCTGGACGCTGCCAACAGGAACACGCACAAACTGGAGAATGAAAACAGGTCAGCAGGGAGAGTGGGAAATGTGCCAAAAGCACATGAACATTTTGGGAAGCTCAGTGTTGAAGGATGTATTTTTTTTTACCCAGGTAACCAATGTGCAAGCAATTAAGAAAGCAAATGGTATGTTGGCCTTTATTTACAAGAGGATTTGAGGATGAGTAAAGATGTTTTACTGCAATTATATCGGGCCCTGGTGAGACCACACCTGGAGTCTTGTGTACAGTTTTGGTCTCCTCACCTAAAGAAGGATATACTTGCCATTGAGGGAGTGCAATGAAAGTTCACCAGACTGATTCCTGGGATGGGGGGATTGTCCTATGAGGAGAGATTGAGTAGACGAGGCCGATATTCTCTAGAGTTTGGAAGAATGAGAGGTGATCTCATTGAAGCATACACAATTCTTACAGGGCTTGACAAGTTGATGCAGGAAGGATGTTTCATCTGGCTGAGGAATCTAGAACCAGGGGCTATAGTCTCAGAATGTGATCAGATCAGCCATGATCTTATTGAATGGCAGAGCAGTCTCGAGGGGCCATATGGCCTACTCCTGTTCCTATTATGTTCTTAGCAACACAGAAAATAGATGCAGGACCAGGCTATTCGGCCCTTCGAGCCTGCATCACCATTCAATATGATCATGGCTGATCATGCAACTTCAGTAATCCACTCCTGCCTTCTCTCCATACCCCGAATCCCTTTAGCTCCAAGGGCCACATTTAACTTCCTTTTGAATATATCCAACAATTTTCTGTGGTAGAGAATTCCATAGATTCACAATTCTCTGGGTGAAACAGTTTTTCCTCATCTCAGTCCTTTCTGGCTTACCCCTTATCCTTAGACTGTGACCCCTGGTTCTGGACTTCTCCAACATCGGGAACATTCTTCCTGCATCTAATCTGTCCAGTCCTGTCAGAATTTTATATGCTTCTATGAGATCCCCTCTCATTCATCTAAATTCCAGTGAATATAAGCCTAGTCGATCCAGTCTTTCTTCATATGTCAGTCCTGCCATCCCGGGAATCAGTCTGGTGAACCTTTGCTGCACTCCCTCAATAGCAAGAATGTCCTTCCTCCAATTAGGAGACCACAATACTCAAGGTGTGGTCTCACCAAGGCTCTGTACAACTGCAGTAAGACCTCCCTGCTCCTATACTCAAATCCTCTCGCTATGAAGGCCAACATGCCATTTGCTTTCTTAACTGCCTCCTGTACCTGCATGCCTATTTTCAATGACTGATGTTCTGTGACACCCAGGACTCGTTGCACCTCCGCTTTTACTAATCTGTCACCATTCAGATAAACCAGCGGCTAAATGGGATAGATTCAGAACAGATCCAACAGCTCAAAACTGGGCATCCATGAGGTGCTGTGGGCCATCAGCAGCAGCAGAATTGTACTCCATCACAATCGATAACCTCATGGCCCGGCATATCCATCACTCTACCATTACCATCAAGCCAGGCAACCAACCCTGGTTTAACGAGGAGTGCAGAAGAGCATGCCAGGAGCAGCATCAGGCAAACCTAAAAATGATGTGCCAACCTGGGAAAGCTGCAACACAGGACTACATGCATGCTAAACAGTGAAAGCAACATGCTATTGACAGAACTAAACAATCCCACAAGCAACAGATCAGATCAAAGCTCTGCAGTCCTGCCACATCCAGTCGTGATTGGTGGTGGACAATTAAACAACTAACAGGAGGAGGAGGCTCCATGAATACCTCCACCCTCAATGATGGCAAAGCCCAGGATGCGAGTGCAAAAGACAAGGCTGAAGCATTTGCAATCATTTTCAGCCAAAAGTGCCGAGTGGATGATCTATCTCGGCCTCCTCCCGAGGTCCCCACCATCACAGAAGCCAGTCTTCAGCCAATTTGATTCACTCCATATGATATCAAGAAACGGTTAAGTGGATTGGATACAGCGAAGGCTACGGGCCCTGACAACATCTAGGCTGTCGTGCTGAAGACTTATGTTCCAGAACTAGCCGTGCCTCGAGCCATGCTGTTCCAGTACACCTACAACACTGGCATCTACCCAACAATGTGGAAAACTGTCCAGGTATGTCCAGACCACAAAAAGCAGGACAAATTAGAGTTAGAGTTAGATGTAGTCCTTACTACTAGGGGGATCAAAGGGTATGGCGAGAAAGCAGGAATGGGGACCTGAAGTTGCATGTTCAGCCATGAACTCATTGAATGGCCTACTCCTGCACCTATTTTCTATGTTTCTATCTGCCTTCCTGTTTTTGCCACCAAAGTGCATAACCTCACACTTAACCACATTATACTGCATTTGCCATGTATTTGCCCACTCACCTAACCTGTCCAAGTCACCCTGCAGCCTCTTGGCATCCTCCTCACAACTCGCACCCAGCTTAGTGTCATCTGCAAACTTGGAGATATTACATTCAATTCTTTTGTTTAAATCATTTATATATATTGTAAATAGCTGGGGTCCCAGCACTGAACCTTGCGGTACCCCACTAGTCAGTGCCTGCCATTCTGAAAAGGATCCGTTTATTCCCACTCTTGGCTTCCTGTCTGCTAACCAGTTCTCTATCCACATCAATACATTACCCCCAATACAATGTGCCTTAATTTTGCACACTAATCTCTTGTGTGGGACCTTGTCAAAAGCCTTTTGAAAGTCCAAATACACCACATCCACTGGTTCTCCCTTATCCACTCTACTAATTACATCCTCAAAAAATTCTAGAAGATTTGTCAACCATGATTTCCCTTCCATAAATCCATGCTGACTTGGACCGATCCTGTCACTGATTTCCAAATGCGTTGCTATTACATCCTTAATAATTGATTCAGCATTTTGCCCACTACTGATGTTGGGCTAACCGGTCTATAATTCCCTGTTTTCTCTCCTTTTTTAAAAAGTGGAGTTACATTAGCAACCCTCCAGTCCATAGGAACTGATCTAGAGTCCATGGAATGTTGGAAAATGACCATCAATGCATCTACTATTTCTAGGGCCACTTCCTTATGTACTCTGGGATGCAGATTATCAGGCCCTGGTAATTTATTGGCCTTCAATCCCATCAATTACCCTAACACCATTTCCTGACTAATAAGGATTTCCCTCAGTTCCTCCTTCTCGCTAGACCCTCGGTCCTCTCGTATTTTCGGGAGGTTATTTGTGTCTTCCTTAGTGAAGACAGAACCAAAGTATTTGTTCAATTGGTCTGCCATTTCCTTGTTTCCCATTATAAATTCACCTGATTCTGACTGCAAGCGACCTATGTTTGTCTTCACTAATCTTTTTCTCTTCACATATCTATAGAAGCTTTTTAGTCAGTTTTTATGTTCCCTGCAGCTTACTCTCATACTCTATTTCCCCCCTACTAATTAAACCCTTTGTCTTCCTGTGCTGAATTCTAAATTTCTCCCAGTCCTCAGGTTTGTTACTTTGTCTGGCCAATTTATATGACTCTTCCTTGGACACTATCCCTAATTTTCCTTGTTAGCCACGGTTGAGCCACCTTCCCCGTTTTATTTTTACGCCAGACAGGGATGTACAATTGTTGTAGTTCATCCATGTGATCTTTAAATGTCTGCCATTGCCTATCTACCGTCAACTCTTTAAGTATCATTCGCCAGTCTATCCTAGCCAATTCACGTCTCATACCATCGAAGTTACCTTTCCTTAAGTTCAGGACCCTAGTCTCTGAATTAACTGTGTCACTCTCCATCTTAATAAAGAATTCTACCATATTATGGTCACTCTTCCCCAAGTGCCTCGCACAACAAAATTGCTAATTAATCCTCTCTCATTACACAAGACCCAGTCCTAGGTTGGCCTGCTCTCTAGTTGGTTCCTCAACATATTGATCTCGAAAACCATCCCTTATTATACTCCAGGAAATCCTGCTCTGCAGTATTGCTACCAGTTTGTTTAGCCCAATCTATATTTAGATTAAAGTCACCCATGATAACTGCTGTACCTTTATTGCACGCATCTAATTTCCTGTTTGATGCAATCCCCAACCTCACCACGACTGTTTGGTGGTCTGTACACAACTCCCACTAACATTCTTTGCCCTTTGGTGTTTCACAGCTTTACCCATATAGATTCCACATCATCCAAGCTAATGTCTTTCCTTACTATTGCGCTAATCTCCTCTTTAACCAGTAATGCTACCCCACCTCCTTTTCCTTTCTGTCTATCCCTCCTGAATATTGAATACCCCTGGATGTTGAGTTCCCAGCCTTGGTCACCCGGGAGCCATGTCTCCGTAATCCCAATATGCACTAACAGCTATCTGTGCAGTTAATTCATCCACCTTATTACGAATCCCCCTCACATTGAGACTCAGAGCCTTCAGGCTTGTTTTTTCAGCATTCTTTGTCCTTTTAGAATTATGTTGTAATGTGTCCCTTTTTGATTTTTGCCCTTGATTTCTCTGCCTTCCACTCTTACTTTTCTCCTTCCTATCTTTTGCTTCTGCCCCCTTTTTACTTCCCTCTGCCTGCCTGAATAGATTCCCATCCCCCTACCATGTTAGTTTAAACCCTCCCCAACAGCACCAGCAAACACTCACTAAACCTGTACAGCCTCTCTCCTCCTTTAAGCCGCTTCTTAAAACCTACCTCTTTGACTAGCTTTTGGTCACCTGTCTTAATATCGCTTCACGTGGCTCAGTGTCAATTGTTTGACACCGATTTAAGGTGATTCGATAAAGAACCAGGGGCACCATGAATCATTTTTTTAACACAGCGAGTTGTTGTGATCTGGAAGTACTTTTGAAGTGTACTTGTGTTGTAATGTAGGAAACATGGCCATCAAACTGCAGACGGCAAGCTTCCACAAGCAGCTATGTGTTAGCGACCAAATAATGTTTTTTGAGGTCTAAATATTGGCCATGGCATTGTGGGTATGCTCTTCAAAATAGTGTCATGAAATCTTTTACATCCACCTGAGAGGGTAGAGGGGGCTCGGTTTAAGATCTCATCTGAAAGAAGGCACCTCCGACAGTGCAGTGCTCCCTCAGCACTGCATTGGAGTGTCAGCCTAGATTTTGTGCTCAAGATTCTGGAGCAGGACTTAAACCCATAACCTTCTGAGCCTTAAAAAACCCAAACTGGTAATACAGAAAAAAAGATAGGAGGAGTTGGGGGCAGTTCTCGGTGCAATTAGCTCCCTTCTGTCACTATATGAAGGCGCAGTTTTAAGAGGAATACTTCTTTACCCAGAGAGTGCTGAGAATGTGGAATTCACTATCGCATGCAGTGGTTGAGGCGAATAGCACAGATGCAATTAAGGGGAAATTAGGTAAACATTCTTTATTATCCTTTGCTGTCATCCTTTATTATCAGGGCCAACACCCGCCCACCCCTTACCATTCGAGTCTGCTACGCCATTCAATAAGATTATAGCTGATCTTTGACCATAACTCCACTTTCCTGCCTGATCACCAGAACCCTTGATTCCGCCAGATTTCAAAAATCTATCGATTTCAGCCTTAAATATACTCAGAGACTCAGCATCCACAGCCCTTTGGGATAGAGAATTCCAAAGATTCACATCCCTCTCAGCAAAGAAATTCCTCATCTCAGTCTTCAATGGCCGACTGCTTATCCTGAGACTATGTCCCCTAGTTCTAGACTCTCCAGACAAGGGAAACAACCTCTCAGCATCTACCCTGTCAGTCCCCCTCAGAATCTTGTGTTTCAATGAGAACACCTCTCTTTCTTCTTAATTCCAGAGAGTATGGGCCCAATGCACATTGGGGAGGGGGGAGAGGAAGGGGGTGAGGTGAGGAGGAGGTGGGATACAAATAATCCCCATCATATAATGGGTAATCTTAGTCATGGGTGAAAGACAATCTGTGCATGGGATCTTCTGTTTTGTGTGAGGGGGCTGTCGTCTATTGTAAGGTGTGTATGTATGTGCTTAAATTAGACTTGTGTAAAGAATCTGCTGATAGCCGGAGTATAGGCAAGAAATGATACTGTATCAGGACTATTTCAGTCACACACTGTCGCTGACTCGTGTCTGACAGTTTCTAGCAGAGGGCATGTCATGCTGCAATAATGGTGTGTGTTAGTCCCTTAGAAAGAAAGACTTGCATTTATATCGCGCCTTTCACAAGCTCAGGACGTCCCAAAGTGCTTTACAGCCAATGAAGTACTTTTGAAGTGTAATCAATATTGTAAAGTAGAAAACGCAGCAGCCAATTTGCACACAGCAAGATCCCACGAACAGCAATGTGGCAATGACCAGCTCATCTGTTTGTGATGTTGTTTGAGGGATAAATATTGGCCCAGGACACTCGGGAGAACTCCCCTGCTCTCCTTCCAAATAGGAAACTTGGTGTTGCCTGACTTTGCATTTTATTTACATTTCAGGATATCTTGTGAGCTGGAGGGGGGCGGGAATCTTAGTGTGAATCTGTAATGTTGTTGAAGTATAGAAAGCTCAGTTCTTCTGTTTATAGTTCAGCTGATTCTGCATGTCGTAACTCAGTATGTCCCGGCTCAGTGTGATTGGGACAGTCATGCCACTTACTGTGTGTTGATGCAAAGCAGTTTGAGATTGATGGCGAGGGGAGATGTGCAGAGTAACTCTGAAGATCAATAGTTTCCATTGACTGTGGGCCAGGAGAGAGTTTGACTCCACTTCAGCTTTGCAACAACTGCAACCATTATGGAGTGCAGTTAAAACAGTTATTCGAGCTAAGAATTTTTTTTAATTCACTTTTTTAATCTAATTTTAGCAAAGCCCTGACTCTGTTGTCAGTGCCTAGAATCATAGACACACACAGCACAGGAGGAGGCCATTCTGCCCATCGTGCCTGTGCTGGCTCTTTGAAAGAGCTGTCCCATTAGTCTCACTCCCTGCTCTTTCCCCAGAGCCCTGTGAATGTCTCCTACTCAACTATTTATCCAATTCTCTTTTGAAAGTTACTATATTGAATCTGCTTCCCCTGCCCTTTCAGGCAGTGCATTCCCCTCATTTCCCCCCTGTTTTTTTTTGCTTCAGACCTTATTTAATTTAAATTTCAGGTGAAAATGAACACAATCCTACATTCTCTGAGGCAGAAGAAAACCCCTTGACGATTTTGAGCTTAAACAGTAAGAGAACATCTCCGAAATGAAGGTGAGTTCTCAGTGGGCCGATGTGGTCTGTGCCTCTATGGGTAGCGTGTTATGCACCCCATGCCTGGCGAACAGAACTCTATCCCTATGCATTTTCAGCAGTGTGGCTTGGTGTTTATTAAGCATTGTGATCAATGTACTGGTGACCTGCGATAGTTTTGCTTCCTCCTTTAACAAACTCTTTTTGTCTTCACAGGAGCAGTCGAATCAATCGCAGAACCTCATCGCCTCTGAATTTTCTACATTGCGCAATATTTTTGATGAAGAGGAATGGAACTTGGTCGAAGAACTGAATGAAGAAAAGGATGATATTTTATTCAGAATGGAGACAAATCTGCGAGAAATCCGAGACCATTCATGATAAGCTTTCCTTGTAGATAAATAACCTGCACTTGGGGATAGAAAATACAATTTTGAAATTATCAGATGATACAAAACTTGGCAATGTAGGGAATAGTGAGCAGGATAGTAGCAGACTTGAGGAGGACAGACTGGAGAAATGGGCAGACACATGGCAGATACAATTTAATGTGGATGAGTGTGAAGTGATGCATTGTGGGGCAAACAACATGGAGAGGCAGTATAATCTTCATGGTGCTATTTTGAGGATTGTGCAAGAACAGAAGGATCTGGGGTAAATGTTCACAAATCTTTGAAGGTGTCAGGGCAAGTTAATAAGACAGCCGAGAAAGCTTGTGGGATACTTGGCTTTGTAAATAGGGGCACTGAATTCAAAAACAAGGAAGTCATACTAAACCTTTGCAAATCACTGGTTAGGCCTCAGCTGGAGTATTGTGTAGAATTCTGGGAACCCCACTTGAGGAAGGATGTCAAGGTCCTGGAGAGGGTAAGAAGGAGGTTTACTCGGATGACAATAGGAATGAGGGACTTGAGTTAAATGGAGAGATTGCAGAATCTGGAATTGCTCTCCTTGGAGCAGAGAAGGTCACGGGGGACACCTAATAGAGGTATTCAAAATTCTGAGGGGTTTGATTGAGCAAACGGGGAGAAACCGTTTCTTCTGGCAAGTGGATCAGTAGCCAGAGGTCATAGATTTAAAATAATTGGCAAGAGAACTCGAGGGGAAATGTGGAGATATTTTTTCACAAAGTGTTATTTAGATTTGGAAACTGAAAGGGTGTTGGAAGTAGATTCCAGAGGGACTTTCAAAAGGCAATTGGACATGTACTTGAAGAGGATTAATTTGCAAGGTTATGGGGAAAGACTTGGGTGTGGGAATAAATTGGAGAGCTCTTTCACAGGATGAACTGCTTTAATCTCCTCACTGTCTTTGACATCCAGGCCCACATCACATCCTTGCTGTCCACTCTGCTCTGCCTTAATACTTTTTTCTTTTTTTTTAGGGAGTTGTGGAAATCTAGAACACTCTCGCTCTAAAGACTGAATGCGAGGATCAAACATTTCAACATTTCCAAGACTGAGATGGGTAGATTATTGTTGGTTAAGGGCATCAAGGGATATGGAGCAAAAGTGGGTAAATGCAGTTGAGGTACAGATCAGCCATGATCTAACTGAATGGTGGAACAGGCTCCTCCTGTCCCTGTGCACCATCCTCTGCAGTCAGCCATGTTTATAATATTCCCACAACACTGTAGTTCCCGAGTGCTACAGTAGCCTCATGTTTTGGAATTGCTGATCCCTAATGCATTCCGCATTCACGTCTATACAGCTTACTGTAGATGTTCCCATCTTTTGGCCCCCAGTTTCCCTTGTTAATGTTACCTGGTGCTTGTATATCACCCACCTGCTGTCTAGATTCCACTCTGTAATCAATGTCATGTGGATCACCTTTCCTCCTGGCCTTCTCCCTCCTATCCAATGTAAATGCTTCCTGCAGCTACTTCAATGTTCCTGACCAGTTCCATTGTTTTTATTTAGTCATCTCTCTCCCACTTTTTGTCACAAGAACAATACCATTTACTTTTCAAAGTCCCATATTATTTTAGCAGCAAGTTGACTGGCAGTTATTAATATTTACGAGTTGTTTTGCAAAGATCTTTATCACCCAGAACAGGAAGTATGTCAAAGGGAATTGCCTTGATTTTCTAGGCCATCCTTGCATGGGAGGGTTCAGAGTCCTTACAGGATTTCTTACATTGTCATTTAGGCCTCCCTGCTCCTCCAGTATCTTTTGTCATTTATCTTCAATGCGCACAGACCTATCTCTAGGTAACCAACTCATCATCATTACCACACTCATCACCACCCACCTCCCTACAGCCAGAATCTCCCTGCATCTCATAACTGCATCTTTGTCCTAACCATGTTCTCTGGCTTCTGAACTACTTCTTCCTCTATGACTTGGTCTTCTGCATTCGGAGTTAGTCCTTGATCTAATTGAATGGTGGAACAGGCTCGAGGTGTTGAATGGCCTACTCCTGTTCCTATGTTCCTATATCTCACATTGTTGTGGCTTTCTCAGCGTCTTTACAGGAGATTGTCCTGCCGTCAGTGTATTCTCTATTATCTTTTGTGCTCGATTTCTTTCTTCTTTCTGTTTCTTGCTGACCCTGTTGGGGTACTGAAGTTGCATGTTCAGCCATGAACTCATTGAATGACGGTGCAGGCTAGAAGGGCCGAATGGCCTACTCCTGCACCTATTTTCTATGTTTCTATGTTTCTATGTTGCAAAAATCTCTGTCACAGGTCCCCAGTGACTCGCCCTCAATATTGAGTACCAGCCCATCTACTTCACTAAAGTCTGACTCAATTCGTCCAATACTATCCATTCGCCGTTTATCATTAGATTTTCAGATCAGCGAGTTGCTCCACACTTTACTGTTGACTCTCGGGCTCTTTCGTGCTGCAAAGTCAGTCTTGTTTAGTCTGTTTGGGCACTGCTATCGGTCTGCTGTGCGTTAACATTTGTGTTTCTGTCTATTTCAGGAGAGTACGCCCGAGGAGCCATAGCAGGAGAAAACAGGAAGAAAACACATTTAAAAGTTCTTTATCTGAATGTACGCAGCGTTCATAACAAAGTAGATGAGATGTTGGCACAAATAGTTACAAATGGGTATGATCTGGTAGCCATAACAGAGATGTGGTTGCAAGGTGACCAGGACTGGGAACTAAACATTCAGGGGTACTTGACAATTCAGAAGGACAGACAAAGAAAAGGAGGTGGGGTAGATCTGTTGATGAAGGATGGAATCACTGCAACAGTGAGAAACGATATTGGCTCAAATGATCAGGATGTTGAAACATTTTGGGTGCAGATAAGGAATAATGAGGGGAAAAAGTCACTGTGGGCATAGTCTATAGGCCCCCAACAATAGCAACTCTGTTGATCGGAGTATTAACCAAGAAATAGTGGGTGTTGTAAAAAGAGAACAGCAATAATCATGGGTGATTTTAACCTCCATATTGATTGGACAAATCAAATTGGTCAAGGTAGCCTTGAGGAAGAGTTCATAGAGTGCATAGGAACTGGTTCCTTGATCAGTATGTAACGGAACCAACCAGGGGGCAGGCTATCTTCGATCTGGTCCTGTATAATGAAATTGTTTATTAATCCTATCGGCTTGTAAAGGATCCCCTTGAAATGAGTGATCATAGTATGGTTGAATTTCAAATTCAGATGGAGGGCGAGAAAGTTGGATCTCAAACCAGCGTACCAAGCTTAAATGAAGGAGACTACAAAGGTATGAGGGCAGAGTTGGCCAAAGTGGACTGGGAAAATAGATTAAAGTGTAGGACAGTTGATGAACAGTGGCGTACATTTCAGAAGATATTTCATAACTCTCAAGAAAAATATATTCCAGTGAGGAGGAAATGGTGTAAAAGAAAATATAGCTATCCGTGGCTAACTAAAGAAATAAAGGACAGTATCCAATTAAAAACAATGGCATACAAAGTGGCCAAAACTAGTGGGAGGACAGAAGATTGGGAAGCTTTTAAAAGCCAGCAAAGAGCGAATAAAAAAATGATTAGGAAAGTAAACTAGCAGGAAATATAAAAACAGATAGCAAAAGTTTCTACAGATATATAAAAAGGAAAAGAGTGGCTAAAGTAAATGTTGATCACTTAGAGGATGAGAATGGGGAATTAGTAATGGGGAGCATGGAGATGGCAGAAACTCTGAACAAATATTTTGTATCAGTCCTTACGGTAGAGGACACTAAAAAATATCCCAACAGTGGTAATCAAGGGGCTAAAGAGGGGAAGGAACTTAACACAATCACAATCACTAAGGAGGTGGTACTCAGTATGATAAAGGGACTGAAGGCGGATAAATCCCCTGGACCTGATGGATTGAATCCTAGGGTCTTAAGGGAAGTAGCGGCAGTGATGATGGATGCATTTGTTGTAATTTACGAAAATCCACTGGATTCTGGAGAGGTCCCAGCAGATTGGAAAACTGTAAATGTAATGCCCCTATTTAAAAAAACTTGGCAGACAAAAAGCAGGAACCTATAAACCAGTTAGCATGACATCTGTGGTTGGGAAAATGTTGGAATGCATTACTAAAGAAGCAGCAGTAGGACATTTGGGAAAGCATAATTCAGTCAGGCAGAGTCAGCATGGATTTATGAAGGGAAAGTCATGTTTGACAAACTTGCTGGAATTCTGAGAGGATATAACTAACAGGGTGGATAACGGGGAACCAGTGGATGTGGTGTATTTGGACTTCCAGAAGGCATTTGACAAGGTGCCACATAAAATGTTATTGCACAAGATAAAAGTTCACGAGGTTGGGGGTAATATTAGCATGGATAGCGGATTGGCTAACTAACAGAAAACTGAGAGTTGGGATGAAATGGTTCATTCTCGGGTTGGCAATCAGTAACCAGTGGGGTGCCACAGGGATCAGTGCTGAGACCCCAACTATTTACAATCTATATTAATGACTTGGATAACTTTGTAACGTAGCCAAGTTTGCTGACGATACAAAGATGGGAGGAAAAGCAATGAGAGAGGACACAACATCTGGAAAAAGTGAGTGGACAAAAATTTGGTAGCTGGAGTATAATGTTGGAAAGTGTGAGGTTATGCACTTTGGCAGAAAAGAATCAAAGAGCAAGTTACTTTTTTAAACAGTGAAAAATTGCAAAGTGCTGCAGTATCGCAGGACCTGGGGGTCCTGGTGAACGAACACAAGGTTAGTATGCAGGTACAACAAGTGATCAGGAAGGCCAGTGGAATCTTGGCCTTTATTGCAAAGGGGATGGAGTATAAAAGCAGGGAAGTCTTGCTATCGTTATACAAGGTATTGGTGAGGCCGTACCTAGAAAACTGCGTGCAGTTTTGGTTTCCATATTTAAGATACTTGCTTTGGAGACAGTTCAGAGAAGGTTCACTAGGTTGATTCCGGAGATGAGGGGGTTGACTTATGAGGAAAGGTTGGGCCTCTACTCATTGGAATTCAGAAGAATGAGAGGTGATCTTGTCGAAATGTATAAGATTATGAGGGGGCTTGACAAGGTGGAAGCAGAGAAGATGTTTCCACTGACAGGGGAGACTGGAACTAGGGGGCATAATCTAAGAATAAGGGGCCACCCATTTAAAACTGAGATGAGGAGGAATTTTTTCTCTGAGGATTGTAAATCTGTGCAATTTTCTGCCTCAGAGCTGTGGAAGCCGGGTGATTTAATTAAATTTAAGACAGATAGACAGTTTCTTAACCGATAAGGGAATAAGGGGTTATAGGTTATGGGGAGCGGGCAGGGAAGTGGACATGAGTCCATGATCAGATCAGCCATGATCGTATTAAATAACGAAACAGGCTCGAGGAGCCAAATGGCCTACTCGTGCTCTTATTTCTTATGTTATGTTTCTTATTATTCATATGTGCGATTCTCTTTGCAAAATACTTTTTCACCAAAAACAGGACGTATAACAAAGGAAAATTGCCTTGATTTTTTTTTAGGCCATCCTTGCATGGGAGAGTTCAGTGCTCTTGCAGCATTTCTTACATTGTCATTTAGCCCTTCCTGTTCCTCCAGTACCGTTTTGTCATTTATCTTCAATGTGTACAGACAAAGGGACCCGGGAGTGCATGTCCACAGAACTCTCCGTGAAGGTAGCAGACCAGGTGGATAAGGTGATGAAGAAGGCATGCCTTTTTAGCCGAGGCATAGAATATAAGAGCAGGTGGGTTATGCTTAAACTGTATAAAACACTGGTTAGGCCACAGCTGCAGTACTGTGTGCAGTTCTGGGCACCGCATTACAGGAAGGATGTGATTGCACTGGAGAGGGTACAGAGGAGATTTACGAGGATGTTGCTGGGATTGGAGAATCTTAGCTATGAGGACAGATTGGATAGGCTGGGTTTGTTTTCCTTGGAACAGAGGAGGCTGAGGGGTGACCTCATTGACGTGTATAAAATTATGAGGGGCCTAGGTATAGTGGATAGAAAGGGCCTATTTCCCTTAGCAGAGGGGTCAACAACCAGGGGACATAAATTTCAAATAATTGGTGGAATGTTTAGAGGGGATTTGAAGGGAAATATTTTCATGCAGAGGGTTGTGGGGGTCTGGAACTCACTGTGTGAAAGGGTAGTAGAGGCAGAAACCCTCACCACATTTAAAAAGTACTTGGATGTGCACTTGTGCTGTAACCTGCAGGGTTACAGACCTAGACCACGAAAATGGGATTAGGCTGGATCGCCTCTTGTTGGCTGGTGTGGACACGATGGGCCGAAATGGCCTCCTTCCGTGCTGTAAACTTCTATGATTCTATCCCTAGGTAACCAACTCGTGATCATTTCCACAATCATCACCATCCACCTTCCTACAACCAGAATCTCCCTGCACCTCCCCAACTGCATCTTTGTCCTCACCATGTTCTCTGGCTTCTGAACTACTTCCTCCATGACTTGGTCTTCTGAATAAAGGAGTTAGTGCTTGATCTAATTGAATGATGGAATGGCTGACTCCTGTTCCTATGTTCCTGTATCTGCAAATTGTTGTGGCTTTCTCAGTGTCTTTACAAGCATTCTTCCTGCTGAGAGTGCATTCTCTGTTATGTGCTCAGTTTCCTCCAGCACTTATTTCTGTTTCTTGCTGCCCCTGTACCTGTTGCAAAAATCCCTGTCACAGGTGCCCAGTGACTCGCTCTCAATATTGAGTACCAGCCCATCCACTTCACTAAACTCTGACTCAATTAGTCCAATACTATCCACTGGCCTTTGCTAATGAGCTTTACAATCGTTTCCTTCCATTAGTTCCCGTCCGCTCCTCTCAAAGACCCAAACCTTTTCCTTCAGGTTTTGGGCAGCTGAGATCAGCGAGTTGCTCCAAACTTTACTATTGACTCTCGAGCTCTTTCATGCTGCAAAGTCGAGCCTTGTTTAGTCTGTTTGAGCACTGCCAGCGGTCTGCTGTGCGTTAACATTTGTGTTTGTCTATTTCAGGAGAGTCCGCCCGAGGAGCAGAGGTATGACACGCTCTCCAAAAATAACGGAACAACATTATAAAACAGGATATTGAAGAGCTGGTTTTATTTTCTGTTTAATATTTCATATTTACATTATTAGTGAAGACGACCATCTCTTTCTCCTTTCTCCTGTACTTTCTCCTGTACATCTATATCCTTTTTCTAATATCCTCTTCCTATATTTGTGTGTCCGCAGCATTGAGAGTTTTGAATTATCAGCAGCTTGTCACAATCTGGGAATCATTTGTATTGTCTGGATTTAGACAGTCAGTCGATCAACTCAGATTTGTGTTTTATTTATTTCAGGAGGAAACCCATCAGAAGCGGAGGAAGGACATGTTCTTTAATGCATAATTTGGTAAAATAACTCAGAAAAGTGTTTATGTTCAATTTGTAACCAATTGTTTGATATTTGCAGGATCAGTGATGACGGTAATGTCCTGACATTAGCAGATGCCGCCCTGTCGATCGAAAAATTCGACGGTCCTTTACTGTTCACAGTGTGGAGAGAAATAATGGACACCATTAACCCCGGTAAAACGCATATATGTTCCTTTGTCCTGATTTATAACCTCATAATTTGATTCGTTATACATAAAAATACAATAGAAAGCATCTTTTAGTTCTAAGTAGTTGCAGAAGAACGTGCGTAAAAGTGACTAGAATGGAATTCATGAGTTATTCAAGCACCAAATCCACCTTCTAAAAAGCATCACCTTCAACTGGTCAGCTGCAAATGTCAGCTCCCCGAATATGACCAACACAGGGACCGTCAGATCAACCACAGCCTCCAGAACCCAGCGATAATTTGCATACTTCAGCAAGAGGAACCCCCGCCCTTCCCAGCTGCACCTTTCCTCCTCTACAATACTCACCCTCCAGGCTGTCTGCCTGTTGGGGGAGGAGGAGTGGTGAGGGGTATGCAGTCACTGTGGGCATGGGCAACAAGCGGATTGCAATCCACTTCCTGAAAGTGTCACCGAGGCTTTATTCACTCAATTGTCTTGAGGAAACATTCCACTCGCCCTCGACAAATGTATTTTCTGCATCCATGGAGAGTATCAGGGTAGAGGTATGACAGTGGTGCATCACGATGAATAACCACAGGGGTTTTGTCACCAGGTGCTGCCCAGGTTGTTTGTTTGCATGGACCAGGCCAGAAATATCTGGAGGGTAAGATCTTGTCCAATATTTTCTCGTCAGCATTTAGGTGGGATTTAGTTTCCTGCAATGAGCAGTGGTGGTGACCTTTCTTTTCATGTGCATTAACATGATTGTGACTAAGTCTGTGTCCTTGTCTCCAGCACATGGTGTAGGGGTTTCAGTAGGAGCAGAATAAGCACCATAATTAGGGTCTTGTAAAACTCGGTATGGGTGCGATTGGTTGGTGTGGAACCAGGTCACTACTTTCCCCCAGATTGCTCCGTCTGCTTGTCCTGTTTCCCTGTGTATGCTGGGAGCTTGTCCCGTTGGGAGTGAAGAGCACAGTTTAGGTCTCCACCCATGGTCACTGTGCTGTCCATACGTGGGGCGAGTGTGAAGATTGCTGATGTGGGGAATGTCCTCATTCAGGACACAGGACTGAAGCGGCCTCCTTCTCCAAGAAAGTATATCTCCAGAGCAATGGGAAGGTTCCTGTTGATTTTCTGTCCCCTCCACAAATTCCATTCCCTAGCTATTGACTCCATCCCTCTCCCCAGTTCTGTCTGAGGCTGCACCAGAATATTCGCAACCTTGGTGTCATACTTGTCCCTGAAATAAACTTTCGACCACATATCCGCAGCGTGCATAAGACCGCCTATTTCTACTTCCGTAACATTGCCCGTCTCAGCTCTTTCCTCAGCTCATCTGTTGCTGAAACTCTCATCCATGCCTTTGTTACTTCTAGACTTGACTATGCCAATGCACTCCTGGCTGGCCTCCCACTTTCTACCCTATGTAAACTAGAGGTCATCGAAAACTCGGCAGACCTACATTGGCTCCCGGTTAAGCAATGCCTCGATTTCAAATTCTCATCCTTCATTCTGTTGTGGAGTATTAAAACGATAACACTCACACGAAAGGTCTTTTATAGAGAAAATAGTTGTTTATTAAAACCTGATTAATCAAGGGAGATCCGGCCTCATCAGTACCGTTACTGAGTGGTCTCAATGCCAATTTCATGGGACAAGCTACGCAGTTATATTCTTATACAGTCCAAATACACTCAAAATGGTGGAACTATGCAGAGAAGTGTTCCATTGGTTATTTGCCATCAGTCCCCGCCCACCTGCTACTAATATATTGGTTAATACAGGTTACAGGCAATATCATTGGGTGCTAGTTACATTAATTTTATTGGTTACAGTCATTTCTAATGATTCCATTGATACATTCAGTACTGACGACTGTTGCGAGGGAATAGCCCCCTACAGGTTATATGTTACATTTCTGGGAATGTCTTCCCAGGCTAATTCTCATACTAATGTCCTTGGCAGACATATGGCTACCCTCTGCTTAAAAAAGGCATTGTCCCTGTTATCTCATGTGGCTGGAACATCGTGGCCTCCTCTTATTATTTCTGTGAGCTGTCTATATAAATCTTGTGGGTATTCTTATCTCCTAAGAGAATTTCTCTGACCTTAATATTTTTGCCTAATTCAGCTATTCTACCATGAGCGCATTTTAAATCTTACTCTGTCTTTCTTACTTTATTTTAATTACATTGAATTAGTTTACCTGATTAAGGTTTTTCGCTCTTACATTTCCAAATCTCTCCATGGCCTCGCCCCTCCCCATCTCTTTAATCTCCTTCAGCCGCACAACATACTGAGATATCTGCGCTCCTCAAATTCTGCCTTCTTGAGCATCCCTGATTATAATTGCTGAATCATCAATGGCTGTGCCTTGAGCTGCCTGGGCCCCAAGCTCTGGAACTCCCTCCCTAAACCTCTCCGCCTCTTTCCTCTTTCAAGGTGCTGCTGAAAACCTATCTCTTTTTGACCAAGCTTTTGGTCATTTCGTCTTATGTGGCTTGGTGTCAAATCTTTATCTTATAACAATCCCGTGTAGCATCTTGCTACTACGTTAAAGGTGTTCTACGAATGCAAGTTGTTGTTGTTGCTGAGTATGGAAGGTGTTTAACCCCCAGGTATTTTAACCCCAATTTGTGGTGCATTAAACTGGAAACAATATTTAGTTGTACATTGAGGCTCCAGTTCCAGATTTTGTTCATTTTATTTTTTACATTACCACAAAACACCAAAGTGCTGAGGCGAGTGGGTGTAATGTTTTATATTTTCAGAAGCAGTGACCTCCCTCCGTGGAAGTCCCGGTGTTTTCTGCTCCGTTCCCCAGCGAGTCTCTCCCCCGATCCCGAGCGAGTCTCTCCCCCCGATCTCCAGCGAGTCTCTCCCCCGACCCCGAAAGGGAGTGGGGAGGGGGGTAAAGGGGGAGACAAAGTGGGGAGGAACAGAGCGGGGGGGATGGAGAGAGAGAGAGCGGTGGGGTTGGGTCAGGAGGGGGAGAGAGAGAACGGGGGTGGTGGTTGGGGAGAGGGGATAGAGAGTTGGGGGTGGGGGGGGGTGTGGGGAGAGAAGAAACAAATGGATGGTGAATTGTGGAGGGGAACTCACTGGGTGGAATGAGCTGTGAACTGCAGGAACCCGGTGACCTTCCTGCCTGTAATGTTGCTCCACAGGCAGAAGGTGGCGCTACATGGCGGTGTTTGAGATGAATCAGTGCAACACCTCTGCTGCCAAGCCTGTTATTAAACTGCACAATAGAAGCGGTCCTTAGTAAACAGCTCAGCATGCTCAAGGGGTTAAATGGCCTCCTCCTGTCCCTCTCCTGAACTAATGGGACTGATTTTAAGAGCCACTGCCTGGTGTAACCGGAGTGATAGTCTCCTGGAAATGTCACTAAAGTTTATGCTGGCGCTTCAGCCATCGCCACCTTGGGTGGGGTCCTGAGATGGGCAGCGGGAACGCCCGCCTGTTTCAGGGGGGGGGAACCTCGTCAAACTGGGGTCCCGTGACGTACCCTGATTGCAATTCTGAGGTACAAATGGGTGGTGTGCGAGCCTGTTAAAAGTAATTTTTGTTTGAAAACAGCTCTCTCTCCTATAAACAAACACATTCCTGACATCACAACCATTATATTTCTGATTACATTTTGTTTACAAATATTTTAAACCTTCCCCGTGTTCTGCTCCCTTCAAGGCCGTTCTTTCATCTTTTTTTCATGGATGTGCGAACATTTCATGTTGAAAGTCTCTTCTGTATTTTGTTCATTCATTCCTGGGATGTGGTGGTGCAAGGCCAGCATTTATTGCCCATCCCTCATTGCCCTTGAGAAGGGGATGGTGAGCCACCTTTTTGAACTGCTGCAGTCTGTGAGGTGAAGGTGCTCCCACAGTGCTGTTAGGGAGGGAGTTCCAGGGTTTTGACCCAGCCACGATGAAGAAACGGCTGATATATTTCCAAGTGAGGAAGGTGTGTAACTTGGAGGGGAACTTGTAGGTGAGGGTGTTCCCCTGCACCTGTCCCTCTAGGTGGTAGAGGTCATGGGTTTGGGAAGTTGCTGCAGTGCAATGTGTAGATAGTACACACTGCAGCCACAGTGCGACGGTGCTGGAGGGAGTGAATGGTTAAGGTGATGGGTCGGGTGCCAATCAAGCGGCTGCTTTGTCCTGGATGATGTTGAGCTTCTGAAACTTTGTTGGAACTGCACTCATCCAGGAAAGTGGAGAGTATTCCACCACATTCCTGACTTGTGCCTTTTATATGGGGGAAAGGGTTTGGGGAGTCAGGCGGTGATTGAAAGTGATTTGACCAAATCAGTTGTGAATATACTCATGTATTAATTTTCCAGTTTTAAACCATGAAAGAACCCACCGTACCAGGTTAATGATCTAGATCACTGTTTCTTACTAATGAATGAATTATAATGGCCAATTGCTCCTAAAATAGTTGTGATTATTATTTGATTGCTGCATTATAAATCATGAATCAGACATCAAATGCTGCCATTTCATTTATTTTCTTATTTGAAGTGGGTATGGATAATATTTCCATTCTTGTATTCGTGTCTGGTATTCTTAAGATGTGCCCACTTATTGAGCATTTGACGGGTTAAGTAAGAAAACAGGAAAGGCCCTCCGTACCAGGGTTGAGAATGTCCATTACATGTCTCCGCACTCTATGCTGGGTGGCCCTTTAAATGCTCCCAGAGACAGGCTGCCTTCCGCTATGTTTGGCTGATGGTCGGCTTCACTAATAATATAAATATGAAATATTAAACAGCAGAAAATAAAACCAGCTCTTCAATATGCTACTTTATAATGTTGTTCAGTTATTTTTGGAGAGCATGTCGTACCTCTGCTCCTCGGGCAGACTCTCCTGAAATAGACATGTTAACGCACAGCAGACCACTGGCAGTGCTCAAACAGACTAAACAAGGCTCGACTTTGCAGCATGAAAGAGCTCGAGAGTCAATAGTAAAGTGTGGAGCAACTCGCTGATCTCAGCTGCCCAAAACCTGAAGGAAAAGGTTTGGGCCTTTGAGAGGTGCGGACGAGAACTAATTGAAGGAAACGATTGTAAAGCTCATTAGCAAAGGCCAGTGGATAGTATTGGACTAATTGAGTCAGAGTTTAGTGAAGTGGTTGGGCTGGTACTCAATATTGAGGGAAGTCACTAGGGAGCTGTGACAGGGATTTTTGCAACAGGTACAGGGGCAGCAAGAAACAGAAATAAGTGCTGGAGGAAAGCGAGCATATAAGATTATAGAGGATGTACTGACAGCAGGAAGGACGCTTGTAAAGACACTGAGAAAGCCACAACTATGTGAAGACATAATAACAGGAGTAAGCCTTACAGCCCTTCAAGCCCATTCCACCATTCAATTAGATCAAGCCCTAAATCCTAATGCAGAAGACCAAGTCATGGAGGAAGAAGTATTTCAGAAGGCAGAGAACATGGTTAGGACAAAGATGCAGTTGGTGGGATGCAGGGAGATTCTGGCTGTAGGGAGGTGGGTGGTGATGAGTGTGGTAATAATGATGAGTTGGTTACCTAGAGATAGGTCTGTGCACATTGAAGATAAATGACAAAAGGTACTGGAGGAGCAGGAAGAGCTAAATGACAATGTAAGAAATCCTGTAAGGGCTCTGAACCCCAGCATGCAAGGATGGCCAAGATAATCAAGGCAATTTCCTTTGACATACTTCCTGTTCTGGGTGAAAAAGAGGTTTGTAAAACAACCCGCAAATATGAATAACTGCCAGTCAACTTGCTGCTAAAATACTGGGACTTTGAAAAGTAAATGGAGTTGATCTTGTGACAAAAAATGGGAGAGTGATGACCAAATAAAAACAATGGAACTGGCCAGCAACATTTGAAGTAGCTGCAAGAAACATTTACATTGGATAGGAGGGAGAAGGCCAGGAGGAAAGGTGATCCCACATGACTTTGATTACAGAGTGGAATCTAGACAGCAGGTGGATGATATACAAGCACCAGGTAACATTAACAAGGGTAACCTGGGGGCCAAAAGATGGGAACATCTACAGTAAGCTGTATAGACGGGAATGCTGAATGCATTAGGAATCAGCAATTCCAAAACACGAGGCTACTGTAGCACTCGGGAACTACAGTGTTGTGGGAATATTATAAACATGGCTGACTGCAGAGGATGGTGCACAGGGACAGGAGGAGCCTGTTCCACCATTCAGTTAGATCATGGCTGATCTGTACCTCAACTGCATTTACCCATTTTTGCTCCATATCCCTTGATGCCCTTAACCAACAATAATCTACCCATCTCAGTCTTGAAAATGTTGAATTGTTTGATCCTCGCATTCAGTCTTTTGAGGGAGAGAGTTCCAGATTTCCACAATTCTGTGAATTAATTAACAAAAGGCAGAGCAGACAGCAAGAATGTGATGTACCAAAGACACCGAGGAGATTAAAGCGGTTCATCCTGTGAAAGAGCTGTCCAATTTATTCCCACATGCAAGACTTTTCCACAAAACCCTGCAAATTAGTTCTCTTCAAGTGCATGTCCAATTGCCTTTTGAAAGTCCCTATGGAATCTGCTTCCACCGCCCTTTCAGGTTCCAAATCTAAACAACCCTTTGTGAAAAAATATCTCCACATTTCCCCTCTAGTTTTCTTGCCAATTATTTTAAATCTATGACCTCTGGCTACCGATCCACTTGCCAGAAGAAACAGTTTCTCCCCGTTTGCTCAATCAAAAACACCTCAGAATTTGGAATACCTCTATTAGGTGTCCCTTTGACCTTTTCTGCTCCAAGGAGAACAATCCCAGTTTCTGCAATCTCTCCACATAACTGAAGTCCCTCATTCCTACGATCATCCTAGTAAACCCCCTTACCCTCTCCAAGACCTTGACATCCTTCCTTAAGTGTGGTTCACAGAATTTTACACAATACTCCAGCTGAGGCCTAACCAGTGATTTGTAAAGGTTTAGCATAACTTCCTTGTTTTTGAATTCAATGCCCCCATTTACAAAGCCAAGTATCCCACAAGTTTTCTTGACTGTCTTATCAACTTGCCCTGCCACCTTCAAAGATTTGTGAACATTTACCCCAGTTCCTTCTGTTCTTGCACAACCCTCAAAAAAGAACCGTTTAGATTATACTGCCTCTCCATGTTGTTCCTCCCCAAAGTGCATCACCTCACACTCATCCACATTCAATTGTATCTGCCATGTGTCTGCCCATTTCACCAGTCTCTCCATGTCCTCCTGAAGTCTGCTACTATCCTGCTCACTATTCACAACGTTGCTAAGTTTTGTATCACCTGCAAACTTTAAAATTGTACTTTCGATACCCAAATTCAAATTATTTATCTACAACAAGGAAAGCTTATCGTGAATGGGCTCGGATTTCTCACAGATGTGTCTCCATTCTGAGTAAAATATCATCCTTTTTCTCATTCAGTTCTTCGACCAAGTTCCATTCCTTTTCATCCAAAATGTTGCACAATTTAGAAAATTCGGAGTCGATGAGGTTCTGCGATTGATTCAACTGTTCCTGTGAAGACAAAAAGAGTTTGTTAAAGAAGGAAGCAAAACCATTGCAAGTCACCAGCATATTAATCCCAGTGCTTAATAAACACCAAGCCAAGCTGCTGAAAGTGCACAGGGATAGAGTTCTGTTAGCCGGGCATGGGGTGCATAACACGCTACCCGTAAAGGCACGGCCCACTGAGAATTCATCTTCATTTCAGAGATGCTCGCTTACTGCTTAAACTCAAAATCGTCAAAAGAGGTTTTCTTCTGCCTCAGAGAATGTAGGATTGTGTTCATTTTCACCTGCAATTTAAACTAAATAAGGTCTGAAGTTAATTGGCAAAAAATCCAGGGGGAAATGAGAGAAAACATTCTTACACAGTGAGTTATGGTGATCTGGAACGCACTGCCCGGAAGGGCGGGGGAAGCAGATTCAATAGTAACTTTCAAAAGGGAATTAGATAAATAGTTGAGTAGGAGACATTCACAGGGCTCTGGGGAAAGAGCAGGGAGTGAGACTAATGGGACATCTCTTTCAAAGAGCCAGTGGCTTACAGATTATGACCACCTCTGTAACATCGCCCGTCTCCACCCCTTGCCTCAGCTCATCTGCTGCTCAAGCCCTCATCCATGCCTTTGTTGCCTCTCGACTTGTCTATTCTAACGCACTCCTGGCTGGCCTCCCACATTCTACCCTCCGTAAACCAGAGATGATCCAAAACTCGGCAGCCCGTGTCCTAACTCGCACCAAGTCCCGCTCACCCATCACCCCCTGTGCTCGCTGACCTTCATTGGCTCCCGGTTAAACAACGTCTCGATTTCAAAATTCTCCCCCTTGTTTAGAAATCCCTCCATGGCCCTCGCCCCTCCCTATCTCTGTAATCTCCTCCAGCCCCACAACCCCCGGAGATGTCTGCGCTCCTCTAATTCTGCCCTCCTGACCATCCCTGATTATAATCGCTCCACCATCGGTGGCCGTGCCTTCAGCTGCCTGGGCCCCAAGCTCTGGAACTCCCTCCCTAAACCTCTCCGCCTCTCCACTTCACTTTCCTCCTTCAATCCGCTCCTTAAAACCTCCCGCTTTCCCTTGCGATAATTTCTTCCTGTGTGGCTAGTGTTAAATTTATCTGTTTGGTCTTATAACACTGCTGTTACGCATCTGGGGACCTTTTACTGCATTAAAGGCGCTATATAAACACAAGTTGTTGTTGTTGTTGTCCCCCTCCCGGCCAATCACAGCACACACCCCGCGCCCGCTCACAGGGGCAAAGATTGCCGACCGTTAAACATTAAATATTTAAACCCAACCAGCAAGTTCCGAGCGCGAGCCTCTTTCAACCCAAATCATGGCCGCAAACCCCGCTTCCCGGCGGCGCTGATTGGCCAGTGGCGGTGCGGTGTGGATCACAGCGGGGGGGAAGAGGATTGGCCGGAGTGCCTGTCACTCAGTGTGAGAGGTGGGTTTCCGGGGTGGGCCCAGGCCTCAGTGGGAGTCGGACTCGGAGTTTGGGCGGAGTGCCAGTGACACCGTGCTGGGCCCTTGTCTCGGCGAGTTGGAGCCGGTGGGAGCGGCTCACGGCCGCCTGCTTTTATACTCGGGGCGGGGTTTATTTCACATTTTGGATTCTTCTTGTTATTACTCGGGGGTGGGGGAGCCAGGGCGTCATGGCGTCATGGCAACGGGTTTGGTGAGCGAGCTGGACAGTCGCTTCTTCCCCGGGAATTCTAAATTTCTCCCAGTCCTCAGGTTTGCTGTTTTTCTGGCCAATTTATATGCCTCCTCATTGGATTTAACACTGTCCCTAATTTCCCTTGATAGACACGGTTGAGCCACCTTCCCCGTTTTATTTTTACGCCAGACACGGATGTACAATTGTTATAGTTCATCCATGTGATCTTTAAATGTCTGCCATTGCCTATCCACCGTCAACCCTTTAAGTATCATTCGCCAGTCTATCCTAGCCAATTCACGTCTCACACTGTCAAAGTTACCTTTCTTTAAGTTCAGGACCCTAGTCTTTGAATTAACTGAGTCACTCTCTCCATCTTAATGAATAATTCTACCATATTATGGTCACTCTTCCCAAAGGGGCCTCGCATGACAAGATTGCTAATTAATCCCCTCTCATTACACAAGACCCAGTCTAGGATGGCCTGCTCTCTCGTTGGTTCCTCGACATATTGGTCTAGAAAACCATTCCTTATACACTCCACAAAATCCTCCTCCACAGTATTGCTACCAGTTTGGTTAGCCCAATCTATATGTAGATCAAAGTCACCCATAATAACCGCTGTACCTTTATTACACACATCCCTAATTTCCTGTTTGATGCCATCCCCAACCTCACTACTACTGTTTGGTGGTCTGTACACAACTCCACTAATGTTTTCTGCTCTTTGGTGTTTTGCTGTAAAGTGGCCCTTTTTGTTTTTTGCCTTGGGTTTCTCTGCCCTCCACTTTTACTCATCGCCTTTCTGTCTTTTGCTTCTTACTTCATTTTGTTTCCTTCTGCCTCCCTGCATAGATTCCCATCCCCCTGCCATATTAGTTTAAACCCTCCCCAACAGCACTAGCAAACACTCCCTAAACCTCTACAGCCTCTCTACCCCTCTCTCCTCCTTTGAGCCGCTTCTTAAAACCTACCTCTTTGATGAGCTTTTGGTCACCTGTCTTAATATCTCCTCACGTGGCTCGGTGTCTTTGACACCGATTTAAGGTGATTTGATAAAGAACCAAGGGTGACATGAAACTTTTATTTTTTAACACAGTGAATTGTTGTGATCTGGAAGTACTTTTGACGTGCACTTGTGGTTGTAATGTAGGAAACATGGCCATCAATCTGCGCACGGCAAGCTCCCACAAGCAGCAATGTGTTAGTGACCAAATAATATTTTTCTGAGAGCTAGATATTGGCCAGGGCATTGTGGATAACTTCCGCTGCTCTTCAAAATAATGTCGAGAGATCTTTTACATCCATCTGAGAGGGTAGAGGGGGCTCGGTTTAAGATCTCAACTGAAAGAAGGCACCTTCGACAGTACAGTGCTCCCTCAGCACTGCATTGGAGTGTCAGCCTAGATTTTGTGCTCAAGGTTCTGGAGCAGGACTTAAACCTTTGAGTCTAAAAAAAACCAAATTGTTAACACAGAAAAAATAGACAGGAGGAGTTGAGGGCAGTTCTCGGTGCAATTATCTTCCTCCTGTCACTATACGAAGCCACAGTTTTAAGAGGATTACTTTTTTACCCAGAGAGTGCTGAGAATGTGGAAGTCACTACTGCATGCAGTGGTTGTGGTGAATAGCACAGATGCAATTAAGGGGAAACTGGGTAAACATTCTTTATTATCAGGGACACCCCCCCCCCCCTTCACAATTTGAGCCTGCTCCGCCATTCAATAAGATCATGGCTGATCTTCGACCTTAACTCCACTTTCATGCCTGATCACCATATCCCTTGATTCCCTCAGAGTCCAAAAATCTATCGATTTCAGCCTTAAATATACTCAGAGACTCAGCATCCACAGCCCTTTGGGATAGAGAATTCCAAAGATTTACATCCCTCCTCATCTCAGTCTTAAATGGCCGACCGCTTATCCTGAGACTATGTTCCCTAGTTCTAGACTCTCCAGACAGGGGAAACAACCTCTCAGCATCTACCCTGTCAGTCCCCCTCAGAATCTTGTGTTTCAATGAGAACACCTCTCTCTTTCTTCTTAATTCCAGAGAGTATGGGCCCAATGTACATTGGGGAGGGAGGAGGGGGATGGGGTGAGGCGGAGGATGGGGTGAGGAGGAGGTGGGTGAATGGTGAGGCGGAGGAGGGATGCAAATCATCCCCATAATATAATGGTGGGTAATCTTAGTCATGGGTTAAAGACAATCTGTGTATGGGATCTTCTGTTTTGTGTGAGGGGGCTGTACTCTATTGTAAGGATTGTATGTGTGTGTTTAAATTAGACTTGTGTAAAGAATCTGCTGATAGCCGGAGTATGGGTAAGAAATGATGGAATCAGCAAGGGCAGGAAATGATGTTGTGTCAGGACTATCTCAGTCACACACTGTCGCTGACTTGTGTCTGACAGTTTCTAGCAGAGGGCATGCCATGCTGCAATAATGGTGTGTGTTAGTCCCGTAAAAAGAAAGACTTGCATTTATATCATGCCTTTCACGAGCTCAAGACGTCCCAAAATGCTTTACAGCCAATGAAGTACTTTTGAAGTGTCGTCAGTGTTGTAAAGTAGGAAACGCAGCAGCCAATTTGCACAGAGCAAGATCCCACGAACAGCAATGTGGCAATGACCAGCTGATCTGTTTTAGTGATGTTGTTTGAGGGATAAATATTGACCCAGGACACTAGGGAGAACTCCCCTGCTCGCCTTCCCAATAGGAAACTTGGTGTTGCCTGACTTTGCATTTTCTTTAAATTTCAGGATATCTTGTGAGCTGGAGGAGGGTGGGAATCTTAGTGTGAATCTGTAATGTTGTTGAAGTATAGAAAGCTCAGTACTTCTGCTTATAGTTCAGCTGGTTCTGTATGTCTTAACTCGGTATGTCCTGGCTCAGTGTGATTGGGACAGTCATGCCACTTACTGTGTTTGATGCAAAGCAGTATGAGATTGATGGCGAGGGGAGATGTGCAGAGTAACTCTGAAGATCAATAGTTTTCATTGAGGGCCAGGAGAGAGTTTGACTCCACTTCAGCTTTGCACCAGATGCAACCATTTATGAAGTGAAGTTAAAACAGTTGGTCCAGCTAAGAATTAATCCTAATTTTAGCAAAGCGCTGACTCTGTTGTCAGCACCTAGAAACATAGACACACACAGCACAGGAGAAGCCTTTCTGCCCATCGTGCCTGTGCTGGCTCTTTGAAAGAGCTGTCCCATTAGTCTCACTTCCTGCTCTTTCCCCAGAGCCTCGTGAATGTCTCCTACTCAACTATTTATCCAATTCCCATTTGAAAGTTACTATTGAATCTGCTTCCACCGCCCTTTCAGGCAGTGCGTTCCAGATCACCATAACTCGCTGTGTATGAATGTTTTCCCTCATTTCCTCCCTGGAATTTTTTTACCAATTATCTTCCGACCTCAGTGTTTCAATCCCAGGAGAAAATGAACACAATCCTACATTCTCTGAGGGAGAAGTAAACCTCTTCAATATCTTGAGTTTGAGCAGCAAGAGAGCATCTCCGAAATGAAGGTGAATTCTCAGTCGGCCGATGTGGGCTGTGCCTGTACGGGTAGCGTGTTATACACCTCATGTCTGGCTAACAGAACTCTATCCCTGTGCATTTCCAGCAGCATAGCTTGGCTTTTATTAAGCATTGTGATCAATGTGCTGGTGACCTGCGATAGTTTTGCTTCCTTCTTTAACAAACTCTTTTTATATTCATAGGAACAGTCGATTCAATCACAGAACCTCATCGACTCTGAATTTTCTAAATTACGCAATATTTTGGGTGAAAAGGAACGGAACTTGGTCGAAAAACTGAATGAGGAAAAGGATGATATTTTATTCAGAATGGAGACAAATCTGTGAGAAATCTGAGACCATTCACGATAAGCTTTCCTTGTATATAAATAACCTGCACTTGGGTATAGAAAGTACAATTTTGAAGTTTGCAGATGATACAAAACTTGGCAACGTAGTGAATAGTGAGGAGGATAGCAGCAGAATTCACGAGGACATCGACAGACTGGTGAAATATAGAAACATAGAAAATAGGTGCAGGAGTAGGCCATTCCGCCCTTTGAGCCTGCACCACCATTCAAAATGATCATGGCTGATCATGCAACTTCAGTACCCCATTCCTGCTTTCTCTCCATACCCCTTGATCCCTTTAGCCGTAAGGGCCACATCTAAATCCCTTTTGAACATATCTAACGAACTGGCCTCAACAACTTTGTGGTAGAGAATTCCACATGCTCACAACTCTGAGTGAATAAGTTTCTTCTCATCTCGGTCCTAAATGGCTTACCCTTATCCTCAGACTGTGACCCCTGGGTCTGGACTTCCCCAACGTTGGGAACATTCTTGCTGCATCCAACTAGTCCAAACCGTTAGAATGTTAAATGTTTCTACGAGATCCCCTCGCATTCTTCTAAATTCCAGTGAATATAAGCCGAGTCGATCTAGTCTGTCTTCATATGTCAGTCCTGCCATCCCAGGAATCAGTCTGGTGAACCTTTGCTGCACTCCCTCAATAACAAGAATGTCCGTCCTCAGATTAGGAGACCAAAACTGTACACAGTATTCAAGGTGTGGCCTCACCAAGGCCCTGTACAACTGCAGTAAGACCTCGCTGCTCCTATACTCAAATCATCTCGCTATGAAGGCCAACATGTGAGTTGCCGCCTGCTGTACCTGCACGCCAACTTTCAATGATTGATGTACTATGACACCCAGGTCTTGTTACACCTCCCCTTTTCCTAATCTGTCACCATTCAGATAATATTCTGCCTCCCTGTTTTTGCCACCAAAGTGGATAACCTCACATTTATCTACATTATACTGCATCTGCCATGCATTTGCCCACTCACCTAACCTGTCCCAGTCACCATGCAGCCTCTTGGCATCCTCCTCACAGCTCACACTGCCACCCAGCTTAGTGTCATCTGCAAACTTGGAGATATTGCATTCAATTCCTTCGTCCAAATCATTAATGTATATTGTAAATAGCTGAGCTCCCAGCACTGAACCTTGCGGTACCCCACTAATCACTGCCTGCCATTCTGAAATGGGCTGACACATGGCAGATGCAATTCAATGCAAGATCAGTGTGAAGTGATGCACTGTGGGGCAAACAACATGGAGAGGCAGTGTAATCTAAATGGTACTATTTTGAGGGTTGTGCAAGAATGAAAGGAACTGGGGTGCAGGTTCACATCTTTGAATATGGCAGGGCAAGTTGATAAAGACAGACAAGAAAGCTTGTGGGATACTTGGCTTTGTAACGGGGCATTGAATTCAAAAATAAGGAAGTCATGCTAAACGTTTACAAATCACTGGTTAGGCCTGAGCTGGAGTATTGTGTAGAATTCTGTGAACCACACTTGAGGACGGATGTCAAGTCTTGGAGAGGGTAAGAAGGAGCTTTACTCAGATGACCGTAGGAATGAGGAATTTCAGTTATGTGGAGAGATTGCAGAAGCTGGGATTGTTCTCCTTGGAGCAGAAAAGGTCAAGGGGACACCTAATAGAGGTATTCGAAATTCTGAGGTGTTTTGATTGAGCAAACGGAGAGAAACCGTTTCTTCTGGCAAGTGGATCAGTAGCCAGAGGTCATAGATTTAAAATAATTGGCAAGAGACCTAGAGGGGAAATGTGGAGATATTTTTTCACAAAGGGTTATTTAGATTTGGAACGTGAAAGGGTGGTGGAAGCAGATTCCAGAGGGACTTTCAAAAGGCAATTGGACATGTACTTGAAGAGGATTCATTTGCAGGGTTATGGGGAAAGGCTTGTGTGTGGGTGTAAATTGGACAGCTCTTTCACAGGATGAACCACTTTAATCTCCTCGGTGTCTTTGACATCCAGGCCCACATCACATCCTTGCTGTCTACTCTGCTCTGCCTTAATACATTCTTCTTTTTAAAAAAAAATTCATTCACAGAGTTGTGGAAATCTGAAACACTCTCCCTCAAAAGATTGAATGCAAGAATCAAACAATTCAACATTTTCAAGACTGAGATGGGTAGATTTTTGTTGGTTAAGGGCATCGAGGGATATGGAGCAAAAGTGGGTAAATGCAGTTGAGGTACAGATCAGCCATGATCTAACTGAATGGTGGAACAGGCTCCTCCTGTCCCTGTGCACCATCCTCTGCAGTCAGCCATGTTTATAATATTCCCACAACACTGTAGTTCCCGAGTGCTACAGTAGCCTCGTGTTTTGGAATTGCTTATTCCTTAATGCATTCAGCATTCACGTCTATACAGCTTACTGTAGATGTTCCCATCTTTTGGTCCCTAGTTTACCCTTGTTAATGTTACCCGGTTCTTGTATATCACCCACCTGCTGTCTAGATTCCACTCTGTAATCAATGTCATGTGGATCACCTTTCCTCCTGGCCTTCTCCCTCCTATCCAATGTAAATGCTCCTTGCAGCTACTTCAATGTTCCTGACCAGTTCCATTGTTTTATTTGATCATCTCTCTTTTTTTGTCACAAGAAAAATGCCAGTTACTTTTCAAAGTCCCAGTATTATTTTCGCTGCACATTGACAGGCAATTATTTTCATATTTGTGATTTTCTTTGCAAACACCTTTTGCACCAAAAACAGGAAGTATAAAAAAGGAAATTGCCTTGATTTTCTAGATCATCCTTGCATGGAGGGTTCAGAGCCCTTACAGAATTTGTGGAGATATCCGACCCAGCAAGTCATTCTATCCGGCCCGCTGGATGGCACAGAAGTAGAACGCGAGCCGGAGCTCGAACTGTACATTCGTCTATCCACTTTCACTCCTCATGGGTCAGAGACAGACCTGAACTGCAGCCAAGAAAAAAACCACAGTAATACTTCATTCAAATTAATAATTCTCTAAAGCGATCCTTCCTGACTCCCCAAAGCCTTTCCCCCATATAAAAGGCACAAGTCAGGAGTGTGATGGAATACTCTCCACTTTCCTGGATGACTGCAGTTCCAACAAAGTTCACGAACATCGACACCATCCAGGACAAACAGCCCGCTTGATCAGCACCCACCCACCACCTTAAACATTCACTCCCTCCACCACCGTCGCACTGTGGCTGCAGTGCGTACCATCTACACGTTGCACTACAACAACTCGCAAACCCACGACCTCTACCACCTAGAGGGACAAGGGCAGCAGGTGCAGGGGAACACCCTCACCGACAAGTTCCCCTCCAAGTTACACACCTTCCTCACTTGGAAATATATCAGCCGTTCCTTCATTGTCGCTGGGTCAAAATCCTGGAACTCCCTCCCTAACAGCACTGTGGGAGCACCTTCACCTCACAGACTGCAGCAGTTCAAAAAGGTGGCTCACCACCCCTTTCTCAAGGGCAATGAGGGATGGGCAATAAATGCTGGCCTTGCACCACCACATCCGAGGAATGAATAAACAAAATACAGAAGAGACTTTCAACATGGAATTTTCGCACTTCCCTGAAAAAAGATTAAGAAACGGCCTTGAAGGAAGTGGAACACGGGGAAGGTTGAAAATATTTTTGAACAACATGAAATAAATCAGAAATATAATGGTTAAGTGATGTCAGGAATATTTTTAAATCTGTACATTTTAGAAAGAAGCAGAGACAGAAAAAAATAAAAGAAACTTTGCGGGATTTCTGAGCGGCCTCCAGCGGGTGTTTGAAGAGCAGCTGGTTCGGCCGCTCAACGCGCCCTCACTCCGCCCATTTGCACCTCAGGATTGCAATCAGGGTCCTCTGTACATCACGGGACCCTGGTTTGACGAGGTTCCCCCTCTGAAACAGGCGGGCGTTCCCGCTGCCCATCTCAGGACCCCACCCAAGGTGGTGATGGCTGAAGTGCCAGCATAAACTTTAGTGCTATTTCCAGGCGACTATCACTCCGGTTACACCAGGCAGGGGCTCTTAAAATCAGCCCCATTAGTTCAGGATAGGAGCAGGAGGAGACCATTCAACCCCTGGAGCCTGTCCCGCCATTCAATGAGATCATGGCTGAGCTGTGTCCTAACTCCATATACCCGCCTTTGGCCCATATCCCTTAATACCTTTGGTTAATGAAAATCTATGAACCTCAGGTTTAAAATTAACAATTGATCCAGCGTCAATTGCGGTTTGCAGAAGAAAATTCCAAACTTCCCCTATCCTTTGTGTGTAGAAGTATTTTCTAACTTCACTCCTGAAAGGCCTGGCTATAATTTTTAGACAATGTCATTAGTCCTCGACTCCCCAAGCAGCGGAAATACTTGCTCTCAGTTCCCCTTAATATCTTGAAAACTTCGATCAAATCACGTCTTAAACTTCTAAATTCCAGGGATGGGTAAAATAAGGATCCAGAGCAAGTTGCAAATTTTTTTTTATATACATTTAGTCCATGACTCTGGGACGTAATTATTCCCCAAATGGCCTAAAAAAAAAACGCCGCTTCTGTTGTGCAGTTTAATAACAGGCTTGGCAGCAGAGGTGTTGCTGATTCATCTTAAACACCGCCATGTAGCGCCACCTTCTGCCTGTGGAGCAACATTACAGGCAGGAAGGTCACCGGGTTCCTGCAGTTCACAGCTCATTCCACCCACTGAGTTCCCCTCCACAATTCACCATCCATTTCTTTCTTCTCTCTCCCCCCGCTCTCTCTCTCTCCGTCCCCCGTGACTGAGACCGACGCCCATTAGTTTGCAGCTGGCAGGAGGCAGGGTGAAATTATGGGGTGGGCCTGTTAGTGACCTTTAACTCCACAGATTGTCAGCGGAGTTTTTCCCGTCATTCTGTCCCGGGTAGAAGATGGGAAAGATTCTCTCAGTGAAAGTGTGGAGATGGGACATTGTAAAATGACACCTGTCCGCCCTCATAGTCCAGGTACACCCCGATCTTCCGGGGTGAGGGGGGTCTGTGAGGGGGAGGTACGGCCAAAATAGACACTTTCGGGGGACAGCCCCACAATCCAGTATCCGGTCTCTATGCTCAGGGTGAATCCCCCTTTCCTCTCGGCAGACTCTCGGGCCACTCAGTCTTGTCCTCCACCTCCACCTCCCAGTAGTGTCTCTGATGTGTATCCCTCCGATCCCAGGACACAGGACCAGCGATCAAACCTCTCCGGGGTGTCAGGGAGCGGCTGCAGTCTGTCTCCGAGTCTCACACTGGTCCGACCCTCAGACAGGATGAGCCGGGGATGGGCTGTGTTCGGATCCAGAGTCAGAGAGGCTGGAGCTGGGGGAAAGTTAAAGTAACACAGTCAGTGATTTAGTTTCTTGCTGTGATTTATTCAAACTCTTTCCTGTTTAAAGAGCCCACTCGGGCTCTGGGTTGTGATCATGGAATCGGCTGCCGCTCCAATGTTTACGTCCCGGGGGTCGATTTCGGGCCCGACTCAGCGCAGTCAGTGCCCAGAGATAAAGACCCGAAAACCACTGGAGACAGCAGGGTGGGGGTGGGGAGAGAGAGCGGGGGATGGCGGGGGTGACTGGGGTTTAAGCAGCTGTTTCCAAAGGCCACAGGAAAGTAGTGCTGTGAATAAAATATTTCACAGGTAAGACAGAGTCCAGTATAAGGAATGCGATGGAAATAAACACACTGCAATTACATCTGAAGGAGCAACTTACATTTCTAATGTTCCTGACAAATGCCTCAAAGCACTTCCCACAATGTATTACTTCCCATACCCTCCGCATAAAGTAGTTGGGAGTGATTTACGTCTCACAATCGCCCGGGTTTACACCGTAAACGGAGCAGTAACGAGACAAAAACCACCCGCAGTGCTTCCCACCAAGGCCCGCCGGGAAAGTATGCCGCAGCCGTGAAATAGGAATCCAGCGCTCCCGCACTAAACATGGGGGAAGCCTCATTAGTTTATACAAACCGGATCCCATAATGTACATGGGACCCCAATGCAATCTTGGTCTTCCATTGGACGGTGCGTGAGCTGTGCAAGTCCAACAGTCTGTAGAATGGCCCAACCTGTGGTCCTTAAAGGGACCGCTGGAACCCCCACAGGGAATGATGCAAGGAGTTAGTTCCCTCCGGTGTCCTGGACAATATTTATTCATCAAGCAACATCATGAAAACAGGTTATCTGGTCATTATCACGTTGCTGCTTGTGGGAGCTTGCTGTGCATAAACTGGTTGTGGCGTTTCCTACATTACAACAGTGACTACACTTTAAAAACTCTTCATTGGCTTTAAAGAGCTTTGGGACGTCCTGAGGTCGTGAAAGGTCGGATATAAAAACACGTTCTTTCTATTTATTCTCTGTGTAACAGTTTCTCTGTGGCCGGGAGGTGCATGAATTGTCCTGCCCGCTGCTGGCTGCTCCTCGGCTTTGCCCCTCCGCTCCACAACCCCCCACCATCCTACCTCCTCCCCCCGGATATATTTTTCTGCCATTCTCTGAGTTTGAGACTATCGCTACTTTGTTGTAGACTCTGTGACTGTGTTAAACCTCTGGATGTTTATCTTCTCTCTGCAGTTTAGGATCTTGAATACTTCAGTAAGGTCACCCCAAGCCCTCCCTTATCCAGTGCAAAGACTCCTGACTTCCAGACTAGACACAGACATCGGTGATCATTTAATCCAGGGTCTGGGAGCCAGTTTAGGCCCTTCTCATCTGGATTTAATAATCATGAAAATGAATATAGGAGATTTACCGGGGTTAATGGCGTCTATCATGTCTCTCCACGTTGTGTACTATAAAGGGCCGTTGAACTTTCCGATAGACAGGGCGCCATCTGTTACTGACAGCACGGGATAGTCCTCACTAAGCCTGTAAATATTACACAGTTAATGTTATAAATTGACCATAAACACTTTACCAAACTGTGCAGAGATTCTGTAAAGAGCATGTCCTACTTCCTCTTCCGACAAGCTTCCTCCTGAAATAAATAAAACACAAACAGTGAGGACAGTAAAAGACTTTCACAAATCTTGGAGAAGTGAGTAGGGATTTTATTATCAATGGCTTGTGATGATCTGGAATGCACTGACTGACAGGGTTGAGGAAGCAGATTTAATAGTAATTGTCAAAAGCGAATTGGAAATACACTTGATAGATCCAAGTATAAGAATACATAAGAATCAGAGTGTGATACAGCACAGAAGGAGGCCATTCGGCCCATCGTGCCTGTGAACCTTCAGAGACAGTCGCCACTTCTCGGGCCATTTTAATGGGGAAATCTTTCCTGCAGCACTGATATCCTGCCAGCAGGTGGCAGCGGTGCACCGTGTAACACTGAAAGACTTGCGATCAGACAGTGTCTCAGGAGGGCAACACTTGCAGTGTTCAAATACAACTGTGCCTACATTTCTTCAAAAGTACTTCGAGCACTTTAAAGCGCTTTGGGACGTCCTGGGGTCTTCTGTGTACCTGTCACCGGATATCACTCCCTGACATTAAGGGCACTTTGTGTTTTAGGGTGAGCGGCTGCAATCATTAACACAATTCAGTTTATGAATCTCTATCTCACCAGAGGGTTTGTGGTCGGCAGTGAGTTCCGTCTGGAGCAAAGTGCACTGGAATCTGGATCCCCGCCCATCCCCGCCTCCTCCCTCCCTCTCTCTCCCTCCTCCCACTGCCAACACCCCAGGGACTGTTACCCTCCCGGCCAGGGCTCAATTATTCCTCTCGGCTCTCTAACCCTGTTTGTCCTTCAAACTGCTCGAGGTTTTGTCTCCCTGTGTAAAAGTCGACGGGACATACACTAGTGTATAATAATAATTCCCCGAATATTGCAGTGAATTCATCGGGAAATCGCTGAACTGAATTCAGCGCAACAACATCGAAACTGACAGCGGATTGAACCAGGAAGTGCTGAAACTCAATCATGGATTCTAATCAGCGGGCCCAGAGTTTTGCTGAGGAATTAAATTGTCCCATTTGTCTGGATTTCTTCACCGATCCGGTTTCACTGGAGTGTGGGCACAACTTCTGCCGCTCCTGCATCACACAATATTGGGAAAAGAAGGAGACATACTTCTGCCCGGAATGTAGAGAGGAGTTTTCGGAAATAAACCTCAGGATAAATCGGATGGCAGCGAATCTGGCCGAGAAAGCTCGAAAATTAAACCTAACTCCGAAAGAGAAGAAAAGTAAACTTCACTGTGAGGAACATCAGGAAGAACTGAAGCTGTTTTGTGAAACTGACAAGAAACTGATCTGTTACACTTGTAGAGATGCACGGGAACATAGAGAGCACCACTTCATGCCCATTAAAGAAGCTGTTGGAATCTACAAGGTAAAAGGGAACAGATTGGATCACCTGATTATTGTATCACATTTTCATGGTCTAACACTTTAATTCTGTGATTTTCTCTCCCAATCCCAGGATCGGCTGAAATCTTCCTTAGATTCTCTCACAGAGAAGAAATCGGCGGCTCGAGAAACGGAATTAAAACAGAAACAGCAGATTTCCGGAGTTAGGGTAAGGTCTCCCTGAGCTGATTTTCTGGGATCTCGGTTAATTTTATTCCCTCTATCGCGGTACATTAATTATGTTTCACATTTCATTTGGTAGGAACAGTCGAGCAGTCTGCAGACCCGCATCACATCCGAGTTCACTAAAATGCACCAGATTCTCACTGAGAAAGAGCAGCGTTTAATCCGCGATCTCAGGGAACAAGAGGGGAAGATTCTGGAAACAATGGAGAAAAACCTTCGAGAAATTCAAGAGAATTTAAATTCTATTCAGGAGGAGCTCTCAAAGTTGCAGAAACAGATGGAGCAAAAAGACGGACTGATATTTCTGAAGGTGAGGATTATATTGTGGGTCAGTTCAGTGAAACTTCACACAGTCACAAAATAACCGATCAGAACTGAAATAAATGCAGAATTTGCTGAATAATTCGAAATAATGTGAGGTTATCCACTTTGGTGGTAAAAACAGAGAGACAGACTATTATCTGAATGGTGACAGATTAGGAAAAGGGAAGGTGCAACGAGACCTGGGTGTCATGGTACATCAGTCATTGAAGGTTGGCATGCAGGTACAGCAGGCGGTTAAGAAAGCAAATGGCATGTTGGCCTTCATAGCTAGGGGATTTGAGTACAGGGGCAGGGAGGTGTTGCTACAGTTGTACAGGGCCTTGGTGACGCCACACCTGGAGTATTGTGTACAGTTTTGGTCTCCTAACTTGAGGAAGGACATACTTGCTATTGAGGGAGTGCAGCGAAGATTCACCAGACTGATTCCCGGGATGGTGGGACTGACCTATCAAGAAAGACTGGATCAACTGGGCTTGTATTCACTGGAGTTCAGAAGAGTGAGAGGGGACCTCATAGAAACGTTTAAAATTCTGACGGGTTTGGACAGGTTGGATGCAGGAAGAATGTTCCCAATGTTGGGGAAGTCCAGAACCAGGGGTCACAGTCTAAGGATAAGGGGTAAGCCATTTAGGACCGAGATAAGGAGAAACTTCTTCACCCAGAGAGTGGTGAACCTGTGGAATTCTCTACCACAGGAAGTAGTTGAGGCCAATTCACTAAATATATTCAAAAGGGAGTTAGATGAAGTCCTTACTACTCGGGAGATCAAGGGGTATGGCGTGAAAGCAGGAAGTGGGTACTGAAGTATCATGTTCAGCCATGAACTCATTGAATGGCGGTGCAGGCTAGAAGGGCTGAATGGCCTGCTCCTGCACCTATTTTCTATGTTTCTATGAAACTGATTTAAACCGATTGTTTTGTCTATTCCGGGGCGGTTCTGTTGTTGTCACTGAAATAACCGGCTCCCACTATCCGCACATTCCCGGGAATACCTGCAACCTCCCGGGAATGAGTTGTTGTGTGTGGGTGTGTGTGGTACTGTGGGTGTGACAGTCACTGTGTCTGTGAGTGGCACTGATACGAACATACAAACAATGACGGACAGGTAAAGACCATCTGGGCCATCGAGCCTGTCCCAGGTTGCGATACCTTGTGTATCACAACATATACAAGTCCACCCCTCCTGAAATCTTGTGATCTCCTGGGAGAGGCAAAAAAACAGATAAAAAACCCAGGCCAATTCAGGGGAAAAATCTGGGAAATTCCTCTCTGACCCATCTAGTCAATCGAAACGAGTCCAGATCATCACTCTGGCCATTAAATTCCCTGAAGTACCTACCTTCTGTTAGAGTTAATTTCCGCCACAGCCAGAAACAAATCCAGCTTTTGCTTGAAGGAATTTAGTGAGTCTGCATCCACCACATGAGAGGGCAGCTTGTTCCAGAGGTCTACTATTCTCTGTGTAAAGAACCACCTCCTGACATCTAACCTAGATCTAGCCTTATACAACTTAACTTTGTCCCCCTGGTCCTGCCTAACCCATTGAAATAAATGGTCAGCTGCAACACTGTCGATTCCATTCATTATCATAAACCTCAATCATATCCCCCTTAAGTCTACGCTGCTCTAAGGTAAAGAGTCCTAACTCTTTTAACCTATCTTGATAACTAAGATGATGTAGATTGGAATTAGTCTAGTAGCCCTCTTCTGCACCCAGTCCAGAGCCTCAATATCACCCACCATATAAGGAGACCAAAACTGGACATAGTATTACAAGTACGGCCTGACTAAGGTCTTATACAAGGACAAAACAGTATGCCTCGTCTTATACTCAATTGTCCTATGGATACACCCCAACACCCCATTTGCTCTAACTATTCCTGCATGGCATTGTTCGTGTACCTTTAAGGATGTATGCACTAGAATGCCCAAATCTGTTTCTATCTCCACCATCTTTAATGCCGTTCCTGGAGGATGTATGAATATTGAGTTCCAGTATCTGACACACAACTCAGAATGTTCAACTACTTACAACCATAGAATCCTACACCACAAAAGGCCCATTGTGCCTGTGCTGTCTAAGAGCGATCCCAATAGTCCCACTCCCCCTGCTCTTTCCCCACAGCCCTGCAATTTTTTTCCCCTTTCAAGTTTATTTCCAATTCACTTTTGACAATTACTGTTAAATCTGCTTCCTCCACCCTGTCAGTCAGTGCATTCCAGATCATCACAAGTCATTGGTAAAAAAATCCCTACTCACTTCTCCAAGATTTGTGAATGTGATCCCCAGGTCTCTCTGTTCCTGCACCTCATTTAAAATTGTACCATTTAGTTTACAATGCCTCTCCTCATTCTTCCTTCCAAAATGCCTCACTTCACACTTCTCTGTGTTAAATTGTACCTGCCCTGTGTCTGCTCATTTCACCAGCCTGTCTGTGTCCTCCTGAAGTCTTTTACTGTCCTCACTGTTGGTGTTTTATTTATTTCAGGAGGAAGCTTGTCAGAAGAGGAGGTAGGACATGCTCTTTACAGAATCTCTGCACAGTTTGGTAAAGTGTTTATGGTCAATTTATAACATTAACTGTGTAATATTTACAGGCTTAGTGAGGACTATCCCGTGCTGTCAGTAGCAGATGGCGCCCTGTCTATCGGAAAGTTCAACGGCCCTTTACAGTACACAGCGTGGAGAGAAATGATAGACGCCATTAACCCCGGTAAATCTCCTTTATTCCTTTTCATGATTTATAACTCCAGATGAGAGGGGCCTAAACCGGCTCCCAGACCCAGGATTAAATGATCACCGATGTCCGTGTCTAGTCTGCAAGTCAGGAGTCTTTGCACTGGATAAGGGAGGGCTTGGGGTGATCTTACTGAAGTATTCAAGATCCTAAACCGCAGAGAGAAGATAAACATCCAGAGGTTTAACACAGTCACAGAGTCTACAACAAAGTAGCGATAGTCTCAAACTCAGAGAATGTTGGGAAAATATAACCGGGGGGGAGGGGGGGAGGAGGTAGGATGGTGGGGGTTGTGGGGCGGAGGGGCAAAGCCGAGGAGCAGCCAGCAGCGGGCAGGACAATTCATGCACCTCCCGGCCACAGAGAAACTGTTACACAGAGAATAAATAGAAAGAATGTGTTTTTATATCCGACCTTTCACGACCTCAGGACAGCTCAAAGCTCTTTACAGACAATGAAGAGTTTTTAAAGTGTAGTCACTGTTGTAATGTGGGAAACACCACAACCAGTTAATGCACAGCAAGCTCCCACAAGCAGCAACGTGATAATGACCAGATAACCTGTTTTCATGATGTTGGTTGAGGGATAAATACCGTCCAGGACACCGAACTAACTCCTTGCATCATTACCTGTGAGGGTACCAACGGTCCCTTTAAGGACCACAGGTTGGGCCATTCTACAGACTGTTCCACTGGGTGGGACTTGCACAGCTCACGCACCGTCCAATGGAAGACCAAGATTGCATTGGGGTCCCATGTGCATTATGGGATCCGGTTTGTATAAACTAATGAGGCTTCCCCCATGTTTAGTGCGGGAGCGCTGGATTCCTATTTCACGGCTGCGGCATAATTTCTCGGCGGGCCTTGGTGGGAACCAGGTGGGAAGCACTGCGGGTGGTTTTTGTCTCGTTACTGCTCCGTTTACGGTGTAAATCCGGGCGATTGTGAGACGTAAATCACTCCCAAATACTTTATGCGGAGGGTATGGGAAGTAATGCATTGTGGGAAGTGCTTTGAGGTATTTGTCAGGAACATTAGAAATGTAAGTTTCTCCTTCAGATGTAATAGCAGTCTTTTTATTTCCATCGCATTCCTTATACTGGACTCTGTCTTACCTGTGAAATATTTTATTCACAACACTACTTTCCTTGTGGCCTTTGGAAACAGTTGCTTAAACCCCAGTCTCCCCTCCACCATCTCTTCCGTGCACCCCCCAGCCCCCGCCCACCCACACTCTCTCTCTCCCCTCCCCCGCTGTTTCCAGTGGTTTTCGGGTCTTTATCTCTGGGCACTGACTGCGCTGATTCTGGCCCGAAATCGACGTAAATCGACCCCCGGGACGTAAACCCTGGAGCGGCAGCCGATTCCAGGATCACAACCCAGAGCCCGAGTGGGCTCTTTAAAAAGGGAAGAGTTTGAATAAATCACAGCAAGGAACGAAATCACTGACTGTGTTACTTTAACTTTCCCCCAGCTCCAGCCTCTCTTACTCTGGATCCGAACACAGCGAATCCCCGGCTCATCCTGTCTGAGGGCCAGACCCGTGTGAGACTCGGAGACAGACTACAGCCGCTCCCTGACACCCCGGAGAGGTTTGATTCCTGGCCCTGTGTCCTGGGATCAGAGGGATTCACATCAGGGAGACACTACTGGGAGGTGGAGGTGGGGGACAGGACCTGGTGGGGTCTGGGAGTGGCCCGAGAGTCTGGCGGGAGGAAAGGGGCATTCCCCCTGAGCCCAGAGACCGGATACTGGATTGTGAGACTGAATGTCGGAAGTGACTATGTTGCCAGCACCTCCCCCTCACAGACCCCCCTCACCCCGAGTGTGAAGCCCCGGAAGATCGGGGTGTACCTGGACTATGAGGGCGGACAGGTGTCATTTTACAATGCGGACAACATGTCCCATCTCCACACTTTCACCCACACTTTCACTGAGAGAATCTTTCCCTTCTTCGATCCGGGACAGAATGACGGGAAAAACTCCGCCCCGCTGACAATCTGTGGGGTTAAAGGTCACTAACAGGCCCATCCCATAACTTTTTTTGGCGGGGGGGGAACAAAATAAACATGAGATCGAGTGCCCCCCGATCTGGGGGACACTGCAGACACTTTTAACTGCCCTCTTTTTAAAAAAAAATTTTTGTGGGTTTTTTTTTGTGATTTTTTTTTGGGGGGCATTAAAACCATATAATTTACAAGTGCCCCCTATAAAAGGGGAGGGGGACACTAAAACCCAGCAATAAAAACAAATTAAAGTTTAAAACATATAAAATCAAATTAAAATGTGGTTGCCGGGGGTGATGATGCTCTCCAGTCCCTCCGGCGCCCAGCTCTCGCGGACCGGTGGAAGGCCCATCCCATAATTTCACCCTGCCTCCTACCAGCTGCAAACTGATGGGCGTCGGTCTCAGTCACAGCGGGAGGGGAGGGGGGGGGGGAGAAAGCGGGGCGGGAGAAAGCGGGGGGGGTGGTGGGAGAGAAGAAACAAATGGATGGTGAGTTGTGGAGGGGAACTCACTGGGTGGAATGAGCTGTGAACTGCAGGAACCCGGTGACCTTCCTGCCTGTAATGTTGCTCCACAGGCAGAAGGTGGCGCTACATGACGGTGTTTGAGATCAATCAGCAACACCTCTGCTGCCAAGCCTGTTATTAAACTGCACAATAGAAGCGGAGTTTATTTGTTTTAAGCGATTTGGGGAATAATTACGTCCCAGAGTCATGGACTAAATGCATTTTTTTTTAATTTGCACCTTGCTCTGGATCCTTATTTTACCCATCCCTGGAATTTAGAAGTTTAAGACGTGATTTGATCGAAGTTTTCAAGAGATTAAGGGGAACTGAGAGCAAGTATTTCCGCTGCTTGGGGAGTCTAGGACTCGGGACATGGTCTAAAAATTATAACCAGGCCTTTCAGGAGTGAAGTTAGAAAATACTTCTACACACAAAGGGTGGGATCAGTTTGGAATTTTCTTCTGCATACCGCAATTGACGCTGGATCAATTGTTAATTATAAACCTGAGGTTGATAGATTTTCATGAATCAAAGGTATTAAGGGATATGGGCCAAAGGCGGGTATATGGAGTTAGGACACAGCTCAGCCATGATCTCATTGAATGGCAGGACAGGCTCCAGGGGCTGAATGGCCTCCTCCTGCTCCTATCCTGAACTAACGGGGCTGATTTTAAGAGCCCCGGCCTGGTGTAACCGGAGTGATAGTCGCCTGGAAATAGCACTAAAGTTTACGCTGGTGCTTCAGCCATCGCCACCTTGGGTGGGGTCCTGAGATGGGCAGCGGGAACGCCCGCCTGTTTCAGGGGGGAAACCTCGTCAAACCAGGGTCCCGTGACATACAGAGGACCCTGATTGCAATCCTGAGGTACAAATGGGCGGAGTGAGGGCGCGTTGAGCGGCCGAACCAGCTGCTCTTCAAACACCCGCTGAAGACCACTCAGAAACCAGCAGTTTCTTTTATTTTTTTCTGTCTCTGCTTCTTTCTAAAATGTACAGATTTAAAAACATTCCTGACATCACTTAACCATTATATTTCTTATTTATTTCATTTTGTTCACAAATATTTTCAACCTTCCCGTGTTCAACTCCTTTCAAGGCCGTTTGTTAATCTTTTTTCAGAGAAGTGCAAAAATTCCATGTTGAAAGTCTCTTCTGTATTTTGTTCATTCATTCCTGGGATATGGTGGTGCAAGGCTCGCATTTATTGCCCATCCCTCATTGCCCTTGAGAAGGAGGTGGTGAGCCGCCTTTTTGAACTGCTGCAGTCTGTGAGGTGAAGGTGCTCCCACAGTGCTGTTAGGGAGGGAGTTCCAGGATTTTGACCCTGCGACAATGAAGGAACGGCTGATATATTTCCAAGTGTGGATGGTGTGTAACTTGGAGGGGAACTTGCAGCTGAGGGTGTTCCCCTGCGCCTGCTGCCCTTGTCCCTCTCGGTGGTAGAGGTCGTGGGTTTGGGAATTGTTGTAGTGCAACGTGTAGATGGTACACACTGCAGCCACGTGCGACGGTGGTGGAGGGAGTCAATGTTTAAGGTGGTGGGTGGGTGCCAATCAAGCAGCTGCATTGTCCTGGATGGTGTCAATCTTCTTGAATTTTGTTGGAACTGCACTCACCCAGGAAAGTGGAGAGTATTCCATCACACTCCTGACTTGTGCTTTTTATATGGAGAACGGGTTTTGGGGAGTCAGGAGGTGATTGAAAGTAATTTGACCAAATCAGTTGTGAATATTCTCGTGCATTAATTCTCCACTTTTAAACATTGAAAGAACCTACTGTAACAGGTTAATGATTTAAATCACTGTTTTGGTTTGATAATGAATGAATTATAATGGCTGATTGCTTCTAAAATAGTCTATTATTATTTGATTGTTGCATTATAAATCATGAATCACACATTACGTGCTGCCATTTCATTTATTTTCATATTTGAAGTGGGTATGGATAATATTTCCATTCTTGTACTCGTGTCTGGTATTCTTAAGATGTGCCCACTTATTGAGGGTTTTACTGGTTAAGTAAGAAAACAGGAAAGGCCCTCAGTACCACGGTTGACAATGTCCATTACATGTCTCCACACGAAATTGAGTGGGCCCTTTGTGTTCAGAGACAGGCTGCCTTCCGCTATGTTTGGCTGATGGTTGTCTTCACTAATAATGTAAATATGAAATATTAAACAGAAAATAAAACCAGCTCTTCAATATGCTACTGTATAATGTTGTTCAGTTATTTTTGGAGAGCGTGTCGTACCTCTGCTCGTCGGGTGGACTCTCCTGAAATAGACAGAAACACAAATGTTAACGCACAGCAGACCGCTGGCAGTGCTCAAACAGACTAAACAAGGCTCGACTTTGCAGCATGAAAGAGCTCGAGAGTCAATAGTACAGTGTGGAGCAACTCACTGATCTCAGCTGCCCAAAACCTGAAGGGAAATGTCTGGGTCTTTCAGAGGAGCGGAAGGGAACTAATCAAAGGAAACGATTGGAAAGCTAATTAGTAAAGACCAGTGGATAGTATTGGACTAATTGAGTCAGAGTTTAGTGAATGGATGGGCTCGTACTCAATATTGAGCGCGAGTCACTGGGAACCTGTGACAGGAATTTTTGCAACAGGTACAGGGGTAGCAAGAAACAGAAATAAGTGCTGGAGGAAACCGAGGACATAAGATAATAGAGAATACAGTGACGGCAGGAAGAATGCTTGTAAAGACACAATGTCGAGATATAGGAACATAGGAACAAGAGTCGGCCATTCAGCCCCTCTAGCCTGTTCCAGCATTCAATTAGATCAAGCACTAACTCGTAATGCAGAAGAACAAGTCATGGAGGAAGAAGCAGTTCAGAAGCCAGAGAACATTGTTAGGACAAAGATGCAGTTGGTGGGATGCAGGGAGATTCTGGCTGTAGGGAGGTGGTTGGTGATGAGTGTGGTAATGATGATGAGATAGGTCTGTGCACATTGAAGATAAATGACAAAAGGTACTGGAGGAGCAGGAAGGGCTAAATGACAATGTAAGAAATCCTGTAAGGCAGGGTGGGCAATTATTTTAGCTGGAGGGCCATTTCGCAAGTTTTGGTGAGCTATTGAGGGCCGCCCACCAATGTTACACCAATCGCACAGACCTGTGCAGACTGCTCCCTGCTCCTGGAAGAGATATTGCGCATGTGTGGCTGCAAATTTAAAGGAACCGTGCGCAAAAAATAATTTTGGGTAAGATTGCTTGAACATAACCATTGCATAAACAGAAATTCAGAGAGTAGTGACATGCTATCTTACATACACAATATGTATTCAACACTGCTTAGAAATTAATCTAAGATAAAAGTTGAAAATGTTGTGGTATCTTCTCGTCTCTGTAAATCAGTGCTGTGAAATAGAACTGTTCCCTCTTTAGAGCCTGTGTCAGCATCAATTCTCCAGCTTCAGCATCCTCATGTCCCACTGCAAAGATGACTAAAGCCATCACAATTGGTGTCAGATGAGAACTCCCCTGCTATCGTACTCGAGATACCGGGAGAGGAAAGATGCAGCCCCGTCACTTTCTTCGGTAAGAGTTGTGGAGATGAGCAGCCATTACTCCACTCTAAAATGGATAGGGCATATTCCAGTACGCAGTGCATTCTGGGTACGGACATCCACCACAGGGGCCCAAAATTACAGAATGGATCCTTTCATGATTGAGCCAGGGAGCTTTAGCGAATTATTAATTTGAATTAAGTATTACTGTGGTTTTCCTTGGCTGCAGTTCAGGTCTATCTCTGACCCATGAGGAGTGAAAGTGGATAGACGAATGTGCAGCTCGAGCTCCGGCTCGTGTTCTACTTCTGTCCCATCTGGCGGGCCGGATAGAATGACTTGCCAAGCTGGATATGCCCACCACTGCTGTAAGGGCTCTGAACCCTCCCATGCAAGGATGGTCTAGAAAATCAAGGCAATTTCCTTTCTTATACTTCCTATTTTTAGTGCAAAAGTCGTTTGCAGAAAAATCGCAAATATGAATAATTGCCAGTCAATCTGCTACGAAAATAATACTGGGACTTTGAAAAGTAAATGGCGTTTTTCTTGTGATGGAAAAAAAGGAGATGTGGCCAAATAAAAACAATGGAACTGGTCAGGAACGTTGAAGAAGCTGCAAGGAGCATTTACATTGAAAAAGAGGAAGAAGGCCAGGAGGAAAGGTGATCCACATGACATTGATTACAGAGTGGAATCTAGACAGCAGGTGGGTGATATACAAGAACCGGGTAACATTAACAAGGGTAAACTCGGGGCCAAAAGATGGGAACATCTACAGTAAGCTGTATAGACGGGAATGCTGAATGCATTAGGAATCAGCAATTCCAAAACACGAGGCTACTGTAGCACTCGGGAACTACAGTGTTGTGGGAATATTATAAACATGGCTGACTGCAGAGGATGGTGCACAGGGACAGGAGGAGCCTGTTCCACCATTCAGTTAGATCATGGCTGATCTGTACCTCAACTGCATTTACCCACTTTTGCTCCATATCCCTTGATGCCCTTAATCAACAAAAATCTACCCATCTCAGTCTTGAAAATGTTGAATTGTTTGATCCTCACATTCAGTCTTTTGAGGGAGAGTGTTCCAGATTTCCACAATTCTGTGAATTAATTAAAAACAAAAAGTAGTATTAAGACAGTAGACAATCTAACACTTTAATTCTGTGATTTTCTCCCAATCCCAGGACCGGCTGAAATCTTCCTTAGAAATGGAATTAAAACAGAAACAGCAGATTTCCGGAGTTAGGGGAAGGTCTCCCTGAGCTGATTTTCTGGGATGTCGGTTAGTTTTGTTCCCTCTATCGCGGGACATTAATTATGTTTCACATTTCATTTGGTAGGAACAGTCGAGCAGTCTGCAGACCCGCATCACATCCCAGTTCACTAAAATGCACCAGATTCTCACTGAGAAAGAGCAGCGTTTAATCCGAGATCTCAGGGAACAAGAGGGGAAGATTGTAGAAACAATGGAGGAAAACCTTCGGGAAATTCAAGAGAATTTAAATTCTATTCAGGAGGAGCTCTCAAAGTTACAGAAACAGATGGAGCAAAAAGACGGACTGATATTTCTGAAGGTGAGAATTATATTGTGGGTCAGTTCAGTGAAACTTCACACAGTCACAAAATAACCGATGAGAACTGAAATAAATGCAGCATTTGCTGAACATTTGGAAGCTGATTTAAACCGATTGTTTTGTCTATTCTGGGGCGGTTCTGTTGTTGTCACTGAACTAACCGGCTCCAACATTGCTCCCTCCCGGGAATGAGTTGCCGTGTGTGGGTGTGACAGTCCCAGTGTCTGTGTAACCCTGATGTTCACTTCCAGTATCTGACACAAATCATAATAAGAACATAAGAACATAAGAATTAGGAACAGGATTAGGCCATCTAGCCCCTCGAGCCTGCTCCGCCATTCAACAAGATCATGGCTGACTCAGCTCCACTTATCCGCCCGCTGCCCGTAACCCTTAATTCCCTTATTGGTTAAAAATCTATCTATCTGTGACTTGAATACATTCAATGAGCTAGTCTCAACTGCTTCCTTGGGCAGAGAATTCCACAGATTCACAACCCTTTGGGAGAAGAAATTCCTTCTCAACTCGGTTTTAAATTGGCTCCCCCGTATTTTGAGGCTGTGCCCCCTAGTTCTAGACTCCCTGACCAGTGGAAGCAACCTCTCTGCCTCTATCTTGTCTATCCCTTTCATTATTTTAAATGTTTCTAACAGATCACCCCTCATCCTTCTGAACTCCAACGAGTAAAGACCCAGTCTACTCAATCTTATCATCATAAGGTAACCCCCTCATCTCCGGAATCAGCCTAGTGAATCGTCTCTGTACCCCCTCCAAAGCTAGTATATCCTTCCTTAAGTATCCTTCAATTATTAAGGATGTCATAGCAGTGCATTTGGAAAGAGGTGACATGATAGGTCCAAGTCAGCATGGATTTGTGAAAGGGAAATCATGCTTGACAAATCTTCTGGAATTTTTTGAGGATGTTTCCAGTAGAGTGGATAAGGGAGAACCAGTTGATGTGGTATATTTGGACTTTCAGAAGGCGTTCGACAAGGTCCCACACAAGAGATTGATGTGCAAAGTTAGAGCACATGGGATTGGGGGTAGTGTACTGACATGGATTGAGAACTGGTTGTCAGACAGGAAGCAAAGAGTAGGAGTAAATGGGTACTTTTCAGAATGGCAGGCAGTGACTAGTGGGGTACCGCAAGGTTCTGTGCTGGGGCCCCAGCTGTTTACACTGTACATTAATGATTTAGATGAGGGGATTAAATGTAGTATCTCCAAATTTGCGGATGACACTAAGTTGGGTGGCAGTGTGAGCTGCGAGGAGGATGCTGTGAGGCTGCAGAGCGACTTGGATAGGTTAGGTGAGTGGGCAAATGCATGGCAGATGAAGTATAATGTGGATAAATGTGAGGTTATCCACTTTGGTGGTAAAAACAGAGAGACAGACTATTATCTGAATGGTGACAGATTAGGAAAAGGGGAGGTGCAAAGAGACCTGGGTGTCATGGTACATCAGTCATTGAAGGTTGGCATGCAGGTGCAGCAGGCGGTTAAGAAAGCAAATGGCATGTTGGCCTTCATAGCAAGGGGATTTGAGTACAGGGGCAGGGAGGTGTTGCTACAGTTGTACAGGGCATTGGTGAGGCCACACCTGGAGTATTGTGTACAGTTTTGGTCTCCTAACCTGAGGAAGGACATTCTTGCTATTGAGGGAGTGCAGCGAAGGTTCACCAGACTGATTTCCGGGATGGCGGGACTGCCCTATCAAGAAAGACTGGATCGACTGGGCTTGTATTCACTGGAGTTCAGAAGAATGAGAGGGGACCTCATAGAAACATTTAAAATTCTGACGGGGTTAGACAGGTTAGATGCAGGAAGAATGTTCCCAATGTTGGGGAAGTCCAGAACCAGAGGTCACAGTCTAAGGATAAGGGGTAAGCCATTTAGGACCGAGATGCGGAGGAACTTCTTCACCCAGAGAGTGGTGAACCTGTGGAATTCTCTACCACAGAAAGTTGTTGAGGCCAATTCACTAAATATATTCAAAAAGGAGTTAGATGAGGTCCTTACTACTAGGGGGACCAAGGGGTATGGCGAGAAAGCAGGAATGGGGTACTGAAGTTGAATGTTCAGCCATGAACTCATTGAATGGCGGTGCAGGCTAGAAGGGCCGAATGGCCTACTCCTGCACCTATTTTCTATGTTTCTATGTTTCTATGTGACCAAAACTGCACGCAGTACTCCAGGTGCAGCCTCACCAATACCCTGTACAGTTGCAGCAGGACCTCCGTGCTTTTGTACTCCATCCCTCTCGCAATGAAGGCCAACATTCCATTCGCCTTCCTGATTACCTGCTGCACCTGCAAACTAACTTTTTGGGAGTTGATGCACAAGGACCAATGGTGGAGCTTTGGAGGCGTGGCCTATTCAGTTGGCGCCTGGAGCAGTGAGGGAAGGAGCTACCTGTTTTTGCTCCCGTCTGGAAGGCCTTTGAGAGACCTGAGACCAGCCCAGGAAGAGGAGGAAGGGGCATTCTACAATTCTAATCCATCTAAAGGGAGAGGAGGAGAGCTGCAAATTCAACAACTTTATTACTGCTACAGAGAGTTGGCGAGAGAGGGAAAAGAGCAACAACCGGAAAGAAAAAAACACCATCCAGTGTGGAAGGAGGGAGAAACTTCGCAACAACCAAAGGTGGGTGTGTTTTGGTGCATTCCCCTAAAAGACTTTGTTGTATTGGTGGAGGGAGGAAAGAAGACCACTCGAGGGCCGGAACATCGCGGGGGGTGTGTGTGTGGGGGTCTTGCTTACAGCTAGGCCCCACACACCACTGAAGCACCCCTCCCCCATTGCCTAGCCTGGGATAGCTGGAGCTACCTGGCTGAAGAGTATTTAAGTACCCTATTTAACATCGTTGGGAGTGTGTGCCTGGGTGGCTCCAGCTACCCCAGGTGAAGACATCTTCTCCCCGCACCCGAAGACCATCCGCAAAGACTGTGTTTGCTTTTTTTCCATCATCTGGGGAGTGCACCCCAAGAAAAACACCCACCCATCGCTGTGAGGGGAGACCTGCCCTCGCAGCCTCTCTCTTTCCCACCCCCCTCTCTCTTTCTCTCTCTGCCTCTTCCCTCTCTCTCTGAGAGCCCCTTTCCTCCTTAAAATTAAATTAAGACAACTGAGCAGAGGGAGCAAGGCCCCTCCCCATTCGTTATTTAGGGGAGAGGTGTGCCCCATTAAGAGCTCCCTCTGCTCAAAACGCCAACGAGGCCAATTAAAGAACATTAAGGCCTGTAACTTTGGGGTGGGTGTGGCCCTTAAAGGGACCCCGTGATGCCGACTCCATCCACGCCGGTGGCAGGGTCAGCAAAGACATATGCGCAGGCGGCGTCGACATCCACGGCGCGTCCTGCGACTCCTGCTGCCCTGCCACCTTTCAGATTGATTACAAAAAAACACGGGGTCAAGAGCTACACTCACCCCACAATGAGCATCGAGGAGTGCGTGCGGGCGATGGCTGGGGTAGTCGGCCCCTCGGCCATTGTCGCAGCCTCCAAGATGTCTGGGAAGGCTGTGTTCTTCCTGGGGTCGGAGCGGGCGGTGTCCCTGGCCCTTGAAAAGGGGCTCACGGTGGGCGGGACGTTCCTGCCGGTGGACCCTCTCGAGGCCACCGCGCAGAGGGTCATCATTTCTAACGTCCCGCCCTTTGTTCCCGCTGAGCTCCTCCTCCCTCACCTACACCAACTGGGGGAGGTAAGGTTGGGGATCAAATCCATACCGCTCGGCCTCAGGGAGAGCAGCCTGCGCCATGTGTTCTCCTTCCACCGCCAGCTCTTTGTCCGGCTGGCGCGGGAGTAGACGACGGAAGGTCATTTTAATGTGGTGCACGAGGGGACTGCCTACCGCGTCTTCTGGACGTCGGACGGCGTGCGGTGCCATGCCTGTAGGGAGGTGGGGCATGTTCGTAAGAATTGCCCCGCCTCCAAGGCCGCCAAACCACCGAGGGTGGCCAAGGCTGGCGCCGCCGCTACCCCTCCCCCTAGTAGCGTCCGCGTGCCGGGAGCTGTGGGTGCGCGGGCATTGTCGGGGGCCTGTGTTTTCACGGCCTCCGGCGGGGGGAAGAGAGAGCGTCCAATCGGAAGGAAGGCGCGGAAGAAGGCAAAACATCTGGAGGCGGCTCCCCTCGGTGCGCCAGACAATTTGTTTATCGCGCTCAGCCCAACCCCGTCACCGGCGAGCGCGGGGTGCCCTGAGCCCGTGCCCGAGCCCTCGACCAATACCGCAGAGGGGTTTGGGCGCGGGCAAGATAAGGAAAAGGGGGGAGTGGAGCGGGAGGCCTCGGCAGACATGGAGGTCTCCCTGCCTCCGCGCACCCCCAGGAACAAAAGGAGGCACCGCTCCAATGAGGCGGAGGGGGAACAACATCCCTCCGCGGAGGAGTCGGTGCCCGCCGCGTGTCCCGCGTCCCCCACCGGCACCCCCAAACTGCGCCGTAGGCGGGAGGAATCTGTCCCCGGGGAGGGTGAGGCAGTCGAGGCTGCCCAGCCTCTGCCTCCCGGGGATGGCGTGAAAGATCTGCCTGTCGTGGGGGGCGTGGGGCCAGCGGAGGAATGCGTAGCCGCCGGGTCGAGCGTCCCGGGGACTGAGGCGGGCGGGGCCGAACCTGAGCCCGCCCAGCTATTAACTAACTTCCCCCGGGAGTCGCTCGGCCCGGAAGAAACTGAAAATACGATTAATTTTAACGATACTGTACACGCTGGGCCGGGGGGTGGCGACGGGGAAGGGGAAGAACAACAACCCTCGCCCCCTACTTTGGGGCTGGGGGACTTGGTGGACCTGGAGAATTTCCGAGACCAGGTCTCTCCTTGTTCCCCGGCTCCTGGGGCGGGGGAGGACCCCCTTCCGCTGTCGCTTCCCGACCCAGCACCACTTTTAAAAGAGCCCAGTGGGGACTCCTCTGCCGATGATCCTGGGGGTGGGATCGGGGCAGAGCCAGGGCCAGAAGGAGCGGCCGGTTCATTTGCCGTACCCCGTGCGGTCGATGGGCTGGCTGCTGGCGGCGACCTCCCGGGGGAGGACGGGGACTCGGTGGGGGACGCGGGAGAAGATCTAGAGTCCACCGCCAGTGAGGCGGTGGATCTGCTCGCGTCCACCGCTGAGGCCCTCATTCCTGCAAAGGAACTCCGGGACTTTTTGGTCCAGAGCCAGGGTCGCCGCGACCGAGCCCATCTGGCCCTGGAAAGATGATCCGAGCCAGTGGTGATCATCGCGTCCGTCCGCGCCGCCGCTAAAACCTTGGCCGCGGGCGGGCCCTTGACAATGGCGCAAGACCTTGAGCTGCGCCGGCTCAGGGGGTTCCTCGCTGGGCTGCGGAGGGAGTGGAGGTCAAAAAAGCGACTCCGCTCCCCCCCTCCACAATAGGTTAGGTAGAGGTTGCACTATGCTCTTGTCATGAAGATAACCATAGCCAGCCTCAACATCAACGACGGCAGAGAGGCACGCCGTAGATTTAACAATTTTTCACTCCTGTGGGAGGGGAAATATGCAGCGTGCTTCCTGCAAGAAACCCACACCGTTCCGGGAGACGAAGCCACATGGCTCCTGGAATGGCAAGGAGAGTTCCGCATGAGCCACCTCACCGCCACTTCTAGTGGGGTGGCCATCTTGCTGGCCCCGCATTTTCAGCCAGAGATCTTGGGGGTCGAGGAGCCCGTGCCAGGCAGCTTGCTGCACGTAACGGTTCACCTGGGGGACGTGCCGCTCCATCTCGTGAACGTGTACGCCCCTCAGCCCGGCCCGCAGCAAGCGCGCTTCTTCGAAGAAGTGACCGCTCTTCTTGGCTCCGTCGACGTCGGCGACTGCATTGTCCTCGGGAAAGATTTTAACTGCACCCTCGAGGCGAGGGACTGCTCCGGTGCCCCGCAGAGCATGACAGCGATGGAGAAGTTGAGGGACCGGGTCGGGTCCTTCGACTTGGTGGATGTCTGGCGGAATTTCCATCCCGACTCCAGCGCCTTTACTTGGGTGAGGCCTGGAGTAGGATGGTCTAGAGTCGACCGCCTTCACATGTCTCGGGCGTACGTTTTCTGCGTCCTGGCGGCCTCCGTGCGGCCGGTGCCGTGTTCGGACCACCACCTGGTGTGGGTGGAGCTCGCTTCGCTCCGCACGAGGACGGGGTCCACGTACTGGCACTTTAACAACCGGCTGCTGGAGGACGAGCGGTTCCAGGACTCGTTCCGTCGATTCTGGTCCAACTGGAGAAGGAAGCAGGGGGGCTTCCCCTCCTTGAGGCTATGGTGGGACGTGGGCAAGGCTCACGTCCGCGTCTTCTGTCAGGAGTACGCGAGGGGGTCGACCAAGAGGCGGGCGGCCAGGGTCGGGCGCCTAGAAAGAGAGGTGCTCGACCTGGAATCCCGTCTTGGTCAAGTCGTCGAGGACCCGGCCCTGCGGACGGTGTACGATGCGAAGAAGGCCGCGCTGAAGGACCTGCAGCTCGTCGGGTCCCGAGGCGCGTTCGTGACGTCGCGGATCCGGTTCCTGCGGGATCTGGACCGCGGCTCCCCCTTCTTCTACTCGCTGGAAAAAAGACAGAGTGTCCGTAAGCAGCTCTTGACGCTGCTGGCCGACGACGGCTCTCTCGTCTCTGATCCGGAGGGCGTCAACAACAGGGCCCGTGAATATTACAGGGCTCTGTACTTTCCGGATCCGTCCAGCGAGGAAGCGCGTGGAGTCTTGTGGGAGGACCTGCCGAAAGTCAGCCCGGAGGGCGGTGAAAATTTGGAAGCTCCGCTAAGCCTGGCGGAGCTGACCGGTGCCCTCGACCGGCTCTCGAGGGGAAAAACCCTGGGGCTGGACGGGCTGACCGTGGAGTTCCACAGGGCGTTCTGGGATGTCCTGGGGAGCGACTACGCGCGGGTCCTGGGGGAAAGTCTGGCGACCGGGGAGATGCCCCTCTCTTGGCGCAGGGCAGTCATCGTCCTGCTGCCTAAGAAGGGCGATCTCCGCCTCCTTAAGAACTGGCGCCCGGTCTCCCTCCTCAGCATGGACTACAAAATCTTCGCCAGCGCGATGTCTGCTCGCCTCGGCGCCGTGCTGGACCACATGATCCACCCTGACCAGTCCTACACGGTCCCGGGCCGGAAAATCCACAACAACATCCATCTGGTCCGGGACCTCATCCATCATTCCCAGGAGGCTGGTCTGTTGGTCGCCTTCCTATTTCTCGACCAAGAGAAGGCGTTCGACAGGGTGGATCACGACTATCTGCTCGGAACTCTGCGCGCTTTTGGGTTCGGGATGCATTTCGTCGCCCGGATCCGACTTTTGTACGCCGCCGCGGAGTGTCTGATTAAGGTTAACGGTTCCTTGACGGCGCCCCTTCGCTTTAGGAGAGGGGTGCGCCAGGGATGCCCCATGTCCGGCCAGTTATATGCCATCTGCGTGGAGCCTTTCCTGCGCCTCCTGCGGACGAGGTTGACGGGACTGGCTCTGCAAGGGCCGGGCATGGAGGTCATCCTCTCGGCTTAAGCCGATGACGTGCTCCTCGCGGTAGAGGATCCCGCTGACCTGCGGAGGATGTGTGAGTGCCAGGAGATTTACTCGGCCGCGTCCTTCGCCAGGATCAACTGGGAGAAATGTTCCGGACTCCTGGTGGGTCAGTGGCGGGTGGACTCCCTGCCAGAGGAGCTCAGGCCTTTTGCCTGGAGCACGACCCATCTCCTCTATCTGGGAGTCTACCTTAGCCCCAACGAGGAAGCCTGGCCGGCGAACTGGTAGGAGCTGGAGGCCAAGGTCGCCGCTCGCCGAGGGCACTGGACAGGACTGCTCCGAGTGCTGTCCTACAGGGGTCGAGCGCTAGTCATAAACCAGCTGGTGGCCGCAATGTTGTGGTACCGGCTGGTCACTTTGACCCCTCCCCCTGCGTTTGTCGCCAAGATACAGAAGAAGCTGGTGGACTTCTTCTGGAACAACAGGAAGCACTGGGTCTCTGCCGCGTTCTTGAGTCTCCCGCTTGAGGAGGGCGATCAGTCGTTGGTGTGCGTCAGCGCCCAGCTCGCGACTTTCCGTCTTCAGACCCTGCAGAGATACCTTTACGTCGAGCCACCTCCTAGGTGGTGTGCTCTGGCGACGTATTTCTTCCGCCAGCAGCGCGACCTTAATTACGACACGCAGCTCCTGTTTGTGAACTTGGGGGTGTCTGGACCGCCCTCCAGGAGCTGCCTGTCTTTTACAAGGAGCTCATCAGGGTCTGGAACAAAGTCTCCACCAAGCGCAGCTCTCCGCCGGCTGGAGTGGCGGCTGTCCTGCAGGAGCCGCTGTTCGGGAATCCGTACCTCCACGACCGAGGGTTTATGTGGCGGTCGGAAGAGAGGGCTGTGGCTGGTGAGGTGACCAGGGTCAGGGACCTGCTCGATGGCGGAGGAGCGTGCTGGAAGGCGCCAGACACGCTGGCGCGGCGCCTAAATTCTGCCAACGTCCGCCACGCGGCTGAAGCCATCGAGTCGCTAAAAAGAGCTCTGGGCCCCGACTCCGTTAGGTGCATCGAGGAGGCTCAAGCACGTGGGGAGATCCCGTCCGAACTGACCCCCGTCCGGACGGAATTCCTCATCGGCGCCAAACCCCGGAACCTCCCTCGGGGGCCGGCGCCTCACAACTTGAGCCACCTCGGGGAAATCCCCTCCGTGCCATTCAGTTCCGCGTGGAGGGGTTTCCTGTACGGGCTGCTCCTGCACACTCTCAACTTTGCCATCCTCGCCGGCCGTCCGGACACGCCATGGCATACCAGCTTGCAGTCCGGAGGAGGCGGGGGTCCCCGATGGAGGGCACTCTATGCGGGAGTCCTCCCACTATTTATCGGGGACTTGGCCTGGTGGGTGGTGCACGGAGCAGTGCCGTGTAACAAATTTTTAAGCCGGTTCACGGACTCCCAGGCCGCCTGCAATTTCTGCGGTCTGGAGGAGTCCGTGTTCCATGTTTTTATTGAGTGCACGAGGTTGCAGCCCCTGTTTTATTATTTAAAGGGGCTGCTCCTGAAATTCTGGCTGCACTTCAGTCCCACTCTGCTGATCTTTGGGCACCCTGAGCGGAGGGGAGCGGGTAGGTCCGAGGGCCTCCTCGTAGGACTGTTCCTGGTCAGGCCAAGGGTGCCATCAGCCGGTCCAGGCAGCGGGCGGTCGAGGGGGATCGTTCAACCTGACTGCCTGCCTCTCTTCCGCTCTTACATCCGGTCCAAGGTGTCCTTGGAGATGGAGCACGCGGTGTCCACCGGTACGCTCGCGGCCTTCCGCGAGAGGTGGGCACCGGAGGGACTGGAGTGCATCATCACGCCCGGCAACCAAATTTTAATTTGATATTACGTTTTAAAGTTTAATTTGTTTTAATTGCCGGTGCTTTTAGTGTCCCCCTCCCCTTTTATAGGGGGCACTGGAAAAAAAAATGTATGATATTAGTGCCCCCAAAAAAAGAAAAACACAAAAAAAAACAAAAAAAAAGGAGAAAAGGGCCTTGTAAATGTCTGGTGTGTCATCCAGGTCGGGGGGCACGGATTAATGTTTATGTTTTTCAGGTAAACTCCAAAAGAGTTTCATGCACAAGGACCAATGGTAGAGCAGTGGAGGCGTGGCCTATACAGTTGGAGCTGAGCTGCAGAGAGAGAAGGAGCTAGCTGCTTTGCTCCTGTCTCGAAGGCCTGGAGTGAGCCCTGAGACCAGCCCAGGAATAGGAGGGAAGGGCTGGCTTTCTACCCATTCAACATCCGGAGGGAGAGGTGGAGCACAGAAAAATTTATTATTTACTACCAACTACAGAGAGTTGGAGAGAGGGGGAAAGAACAACCTGAGAAAACACCATCCAGTGTGGAAGGAGGGAGAGTCGTTTCTACAATCTTTGACAGGTGGGTGTGTTTTGGTGCATTACCCAAAAGACTTTGTTGTATCGGTGGGGGGAGGAAAGAAGACTTTTCGAGGGCCGGAACATCGCAGGGGGTGTGTGTGTGTGGAAGTGTGTGTGGGGGTCTTGCTTACAACTAGGCCCCACACACCACTAAAGCACCCCTCCCCCATTGCCTAGCCTGGGATAGCTGGAGCTACCTGGCTGAAGAATCATTAATCACCCTATTGAACATCGTTGGGAGTGTGTGCCTGGGTGGCTCCAGCTACCCCAGGTGAAGACATCTTCTCCCCCCACCCGAAGACCACTCTACAAATACTTTTTTTTTGCCATCTGGGGAGTGCACCCCAAGAAACACCCACCCACCGCTGTGAGGGGAGACCTGCCCTCGCAGCCTCCCTCTTTCCCACACCCCCTCACTCTATCTCTCTCTCTCTGTCTCTCCCCTCTCTCTCTGAGAGCCCTTCCTCCTAATTTTTTAATTAAAAAAAACAATTAAAACACCTGAGCAGAGGGAGCAAGGCCCCTCCACAATTGCCAACTAGGGGAGAGGTGTGCCTCTTTCAGAGCTCCCTCTGTTCATACATTCAAACAAAGCCACTTAAGACCATTAAGGCCTGTGACTTTGGGGTGGGTGTGGCCCTTAAAGGGACCCCGTGATGGCGACCCCATCTACGCTGGTGGCAGGGCCAGCTAGGACATATGCGCAGGTGGCATCCACATCCACGGCACCTCCTGTGCCACCTGCTGCCCTGCCACCATTCAGACTCATCACAAAGAAAAACGGGGTCAAGAGCTACACTCACCCTACAATGAGCATTGAGGAGTGCGTGCGGGCGATGGCTGGGGTAGTCGGCCCCTCGTCCATTGTCGCAGCCTCCAAGATGTCTGGGAAGGCCGTGTTCTTCCTGGGGTCGGAGCGGGCGGTGTCCCTGGCCATTGAAAAGGGGCTCACGGTGGGCGGGGTGTTCCTGCCGGTGGACCCTCTCGAGGCCACCGCGCAGAGGGTCATTCTATCAAATGTCCCGCCCTTTGTTCCTGCTGAGATCCTCCTCCCTCACCTACACCAACTGGGGGAGGTAAGGTCGGGGATCAACTCTATACCGCTCGGCCTCAGGGAGAACAGCCTGCGCCATGTGTTCTCCTTCCGCCGCCAGCTCTTTGTCCGGCTGGCGCGGGAGGAGACGACGGAGGGCAATTTTAATGTGGTGCACGAGGGGACTGCCTACCGCGTCTTTTGGACATGCGGTGCCATGCCTGCAGGGAGGTGGGGCACGTTCGCAAGAACTGCCCCACCTCCAAAGCTGCCAAACCACCGAGGGCAGCCAAGGCTGGCGCCGCCGCCACCCCTCCCCCTAGTAGCGTCCGCGTGCCGGGAGCTGTGGGTGCGTGGGCATCGTCGGGGGCCTTTGTTTTCACGGCCTCCGGCGGGGGGGAGGGAATGCGTCCGGTCGGAAAGAAGGTGCGGAAGAAGACGAAAAACCTAGAGGCGGGTCCCCTCGGTGCGCCAGACAAGCTGTTTACCGCGCTCTGCCCAACCCCGCCACCGCCTAGCGTGGGGTGCCCTGAGCCCGTGCCCGAGCCCTTGACTAGTATCACAGAGGGGCTCGGGCGCGGGCAAGATAAGAAAAAGGGGGGGGGTGGAGCGGGAGGCCTCGGCAGACATGGAGGTCTCCCTGCCTCCGCGCACCCCCAGGAACAAAAGGAGGCGCCACTCCAATGAGGCGGAGGGGGAACAACATCCCTCCGCGGAGGAGTCGGTGCCCGCCGCGTGACCCGCGTCCCCCACAGGCACCCCCAAACCGTGCCGTAGGCGCAAGGAATCTGTCCCGTGGAGGGTGAGGCAGTCGAGGCTGCCCAGCCGCTGCCTCCCGGGGATGGCGTGAAAGATCTGCCTGTCATGAGGGGCGTGGGGCCAGCGGAGGAATGCGTTGCTGCCGGGTCGAGCATCCTGGGGACTGAGGCGGGCGGGGCCGAAAAGGCCGAACCCGAGCCTGCCCAGCCAATATCCAACTTCACCCGGGACTTGCTCGACCTGGCAGAAATACACAACATTAGCAATTTTAAGGAATCTGTACACGCTGGGCCGGGGGGTGGCGGCGGGGAAGGGGTAGAACAACAACCCTCGCCCCCTACTTTGGGGCTGGGGGACTTGGAGGACCTGGTACATTTCTTTGACCAGGTCTCTCCGTGTTCCACGGTCCCTGGGGCGGAGGAGGAACCCCTTCCGCTGTCGCTTCCCGACCCAGCACCAATTCTAAAAGAGCCCAGTGGGGACTCCTCTGCCAACGATGCTGGGGGTGGGATCGGGGCAGAGCCAGGACCGGATGGAGCGGCCGGGCCGTTTGCCGTACCTCGTGCGGTCGACGGGCCGGCTGCTACCGGCGACCTCCCGGAGGAGGACGGGGACTCGGTGGAGGACGCGGGTGAAGATCTCGAATCCATCACCAGTGAGGCGGTGGATCTCCTCGTGCCCGCCGCTGAGTCCCCCCTCATTCCCGTAGAGGATCTCCGGGACTTTTTGGTCGAGAGCCAGGGTCGCCGCAACCGAGCCCATCTGTCCCGGGAAAGATGGTCCGAGCTGGGGCTGCTCATCGCTTCCGTCCGCGCCGCCGCTAAAACCATGGCCGCAGGCGGGCCTTTATCAAAAGCGCAAGGCCTTGAGCTGCGCCGGCTCAAAAAGTTCCTCGGCTGCTGAAGGAGTGGAGGTCAACAAACGACTCCACTCCCCCCCCACAATAGGTTAAGGTAGAGGTTGCACTATGCTTTTGCCATGAAGATAACCATAGCCAGCCTCAACATCAACGGCAGCAGAGGGGTACGCCGTAGATTTGACAATTTTTCGCTCCTGCGGGAGGGGAAATATGCGGTGTGTTTCCTGCAAGAAACCCACACCGTTCCGGGAGACGAAGCCACGTGGCTCCTGGAATGGCAAGGAGAGGTCCGCATGAGCCACCTCACCGCCACTTCTAGTGGGGTGGCCATCTTGCTGGGCCCGCATTTTCAGCCGGAGATCTTGGGGGTCGAGGAGCCCGTGCCAGGCCGCTTGCTGCACGTCACGGTTCACCTGGGGGATGTGCCGCTCCATCTCGTGAACGTGTACACCCCTCAGCCCGGCCCGCAGCAAGCGCGCTTCTTCGAAGAAGTGTCCGCTCTTCTTGGCTCCGTCGACGTCGGCGACTGCATTGTCCTCGGGGGGGATTTTAACTGTACCCTCGAGGCAAGGGACCGCTCCGGTGCCCCGCAGAGCATGACGGCGATGGAGAAGTTGAGGGACCTTGTCGGGTCCTTCGACTTGGTGGACGTCTGGCGAAATCTCCACCCCGACTCCAGCGCCTTTACTTGGGTGAGTCCTGGAGTAGGATGGTCCAGAGTCGACCACCTTTATGTGTCTCGGGCGTACATATCCTGCGTCCCGGCGGCCTCCATGCAGCCGGTGCCGTGTTCAGACCACCACCTGGTGTGGGCAGAGCTCGCTTCGCTCCGCGCGAGGACGGGGTCCACGTACTGGCACTTTAACAACCGGCTGCTGGAGGATGAGCGGTTCCAGGACTCGTTCCTTCGATTCTGGGCCGACTGGAGAAGGAAGCAGGGGGGCTTCCCCTCCTTGAGGCTATGGTGGGACGTGGGCAAGGCTCATGTCCGCGTCTTCTGTCAAGAGTACGCGAGGGGGTCGACCAAGAGGCGGGCGGCCAGGGTCGGGCACCTAGAAAAAGAGGTGCTCAACCTGGAATCCCGTCTCGGTCAAATCGTCGAGGACCCGGCCCTGCGGACGGTGTACGAAGCTAAGAAGGCCGCGCTGAAGGACCTGCAGCTCGTCGGGTCCCGAGGCGCGTTCGTGAGGTCGCAGATCCGGTTCCTGCGGGATCTGGACCGCGGCTCCCCCTTCTACTACTCACTGGAAAAAAGGCAGAGTGTCCGTAAGCAGCTCTTGACGCTGCTGGCCGACGACGGCTCTCTCGTCTCGGATCCGGAGGGCATCAACAACAGGGCCCGTGAATATTACGGGGCTCTGTTCTCTCCGGATCCGTCCAGCGAGGAAGCGCGTGGAGTTTTGTGGGAGGACCTGCCGAAAGTCAGCCCGGAGGGCGGTGAAAATTTGAAAGCTCCGCTAAGTCTGGCGGAGCTGACCGGTGCCCTCGACCGGCTCTCGAGGGGAAAAACCCCGGGGCTGGACGGGCTGACCGTGGAGTGCCACAGGGCGTTCTGGGACGTCCTGGGGAGCGACTACGCGCGGGTCCTGGGGGAAATTCTGGTGACCGGGGAGATGCCCCTCTCTTGGCGCAGGGCAGTCATCGTCCTGCTGCCTAAGAAGGGCGATCTCCACCTCCTTAAGAACTAGCGCCCGGTCTCCCTCCTCAGCACGGACTACAAAATCTTCACCAGGGCGATGTCTGCTCGCCTCGGCGCCGTGCTGGACCACATGATCCACCCCGACCAGTCCTACACGGTCCCGGGCCGGACAATCCACGACAACATCCATCTGGTCCGGGATCTCATCCATCATTCCCAGGAGGCTGGTCTGTCGGTCGCCTTCCTATCTCTCGACCAAGAGAAGGCGTTCGACAGGGTGGATCACGACTATCTGCTCGGAACTCTGCGCGCTTTCAGGTTCGGGACGCATTTCATCGCCAGGATCCGACTTTTGTACGCCGCCGCGGAGTGTCTGATTAAAGTTGACAGGTCCTTGACGGCACCCCTTCGCTTTAGGAGAGGGGTGCGCCAGGGATGCCCCATGTCCGGCCAGTTATATGCCATCTGCTTGGAGCCTTTCCTGCGCCTCCTGCGGATGAGGTTGATGGGACTGGCTCTGCAAGGGCTGGGCGTGGAGGTCGTCCTCTCAGCTTAAGCCGATGACGTGCTCCTCGCGGTAGAGGATCCCGCTGACCTGCGGAGGATGCGTGAGTGCCAGGAGATTTGCTCGGCCGCGTCCTCCGCCATGATCAAAGAGGAGAAATGTTCCGGACTCCTGGTAGGTCAGTGGCGGGTGGACTCCCTGCCAGAGGAGCTCAGGCCTTTTGCCTGGAGCACGACCCATCTCCTCTATCTGGGAGTCTACCTTAGCCCCGACGAGGAAGCCTGGCCGGTGAACTGGCAGGAGCTGGAGGCCAAGGTCACCGCTCACCTAGGGCGCTGGACAGGACTGCTCCGAGTGCTGTCCTACAGGGGTCGAGCGCTAGTCATAAACCAGCTGGTGGCCGCAATGTTGTGGTACAGGCTGGTCACTTTGACCCCTCCCTCTGCGTTTGTCGCCAAGATACAGAAGAAGCTGGTGGACTTCTTCTGGAACAACAGGAAGCATTGGGTCTCTGCCGCTGTCTTGAGTCTCCCGCTTGAGGAGGGCGGTCAGTCATTGGTGTGCGTCAGCGCCCAGCTCGCGACTTTCCGTCTTCAGACCCTGCAGAGATACCTTTACGTCGAGCCCCCTCCTAGGTGGTGTGCTATGGCGACGTATTTCTCCCGCCAGCAGCGCGACCTTAATTACGACACGCAGCTCCTGTTTGTGAACTTGGGGTGTGTCAGGACTGCCCTCTAGGAGCTGCCTGTCTTTTACAAGGAACTCATCAGGGTCTGGAACAAAGTCTCCACCAAGCGCAGCTCTCCGCCGGCTGGAGTGGCGGCTGTCCTGCAGGAGCCGCTGCTCGGGAATCCGTACCTCCACGACCGAGGTTTTATGTGGCGATCGGAAGAGAGGGCTGTGGCTGGTGAGGTGACCAGGGTCAGGGACCTGCTCGATGGCGGAGGAGCGGGCTGGATGGTGCCAGGCATGCTGGCACGGCGCCTGAATTCAGCCAACGTGCGCCGCGCGGCCGAAGCCATCGAGTCGCTAAAAACAGCTTTGGGCCCTGACTCTGTTAGGTGCATCGAGGAGGCTCAGGCTCGTGGGGAGATCCCGTCCGAACTGACCCCCGTCCGGACGGAATTCCTCATCGGCGCCAAACCCCAGAACCTCCCTCGGGGGCCGTCGCCTCACAACTTGAGCCGCCTCGGGGAAATCCCCTCCATGCCATTCAGTTCCGCACGGAGGGGTTTCCTGTACGGGCTGCTCCTGCACACTCTCAACTTTGCCATCCTCGCCGGCCGTCCGGACACGCCATGGCGTACCATCTTGCTGTCCGGAGGAGGCGGGGGTCCCCGATGAAGGACACTCTATGCGGGAGTCCTCCCACTATTCATCGGGGACTTGGCTACCAACTACAGAGAGTTGGAGAGAGGGGGAAAGAACAACCTGAGAAAACACCATCCAGTGTGGAAGGAGGGAGATTCGTTTCTACAATCTTTGACAGGTGGGTGTATTTTGGTGCATTCCCCAAAAGACTTTGTTGCATCGGTGGGGGGAGGAAAGAAGACTTTTCGAGGGCCGGAACATTGCGGGGGTTGTGTGTGTGTGGAAGTGTGTGTGGGGGTCTTGCTTACAACTCGCCCCACACACCACTAAAGCACCCCTCCCCCATTGCCTAGCCTGGGATAGCTGGAGCTACCTGGCTGAAGAATCATTAATCACCCTATTGAACATCGTTGGGAGTGTGTGCCTGGGTGGCTCCAGCTACCCCAGGTGAAGACATCTTCTCCCCCACCCGAAGACCACTCTACAAAGACTGTTTTTTTTTGCCATCTGGGAAGTGCACCCCAAGAAACACCCACCCACCGCTGTGAGGGGAGACCTGCCCTCGCAGCCTCCCTCTTTCCCACACCCCCTCACTCTATCTCTCTCTCTCTCTGTCTCTCCCCTCTCTCTCTGAGAGCCCGTCCTCCTAATTTTTTAATAAAAAAACAATTAAAACAACTGAGCAGAGGGAGCAAGGCCAACTAGGGGAGAGGTGTGACCTCTTTCAGAGCTCCCTCTGTTCATACATTCAAACGAGGCCACTTAAGACCATTAAGGCCTGTGACTTTGGGGTGGGTGTGGCCCTTAAAGGGACCCCGTGATGGTGACCCCATCTACGCCGGTGGCAGGGCCAGCTAGGACATATGCGCAGGCGGCATCCACATCCATGCCACCTCCTGCGCCACCTGCTGCCCTGCCACCTTTCAGACTCATCACAAAGAAAAACGGGGTCAAGAGCTACACTCACCCCACAATGAGCATTGAGGAGTGCGTGCGGGCGATGGCTGGGGTAGTCGGCCCCTCGTCCATTGTCGCAGCCTCCAAGATGTCTGGGAAGGCCGTGTTCTTCCTGGGGTCGGAGCGGGCGGTGTCCCTGGCCAGTGAAAAGGGGCTCACGGTGGGCGGGGTGTTCCTGCCGGTGGACCCTCTCGAGGCCACCGCGCAGAGGGTCATTCTATCAAACGTCCCACCCTTTGTTCCCGCTGAGCTCCTCCTCCCTCACCTACACCTACTGGGGGAGGTAAGGTCGGGGATCAACCCCATACCGCTCGGCCTCAGGGAGAACAGCCTGCGCCATGTGTTCTCCTTCCGCCGCCAGCTCTTTGTCCGGCTGGCGCGGGAAAAGACGACAGAGGGCAATTTCAATGTGGTGCACGAGGGGACTGCCTACCGCATCTTTTGGACGTTGGACGGCGTGCGGTGCCATGCCTGCAGGGAGGTGGGGCACGTTCACAAGAACTGCCCCGCCTCCAAAGCCGCCAAACCACCGAGGGCGGCCAAGGCTGGCGCCGCCGCCACCCCTCCCCCTAGTAGCGTCCGCGTGCCGGGAGCTGTGGGTGCGCGGGCATCGTCGGGGGCCTTTTTTTTCACGGCCTCCGGCGGGGGGGAGGAAGAGTGTCCGGTCGGAAAGAAGGCGCGGAAGAAGACGAAACACCTAGAGGCGGGTCCCCTCGGTGCGCCAGACAAGCTGTTTACCGCGCTCGGCCCAACCCCGCCCCGCCGAGCGTGGGGTGCCCTGAGCTCGTGCCCGAGCCCTTGACTAGTATCACAGAGGGGCTCGGGCGTGGGCAAGATAAGAAAAAGGGGGGGGTGGAGCGGGAGGCCTCGGCAGACATGGAGGTCTCCCTGCCTCCGCGCACCCCCAGGAACAAAAGGAGGCGCCACTCCAATGAGGCGGAGGGGGAACAACATCCCTCTGCGGAGGAGTCGGTGCCCGCCGCGTGACCCGCGTCCCCCACCGGCACCCCCAAACCGTGCCGTAGGCGCAAGGAATCTGTCCCGTGGAGGGTGAGGCAGTCGAGGCTGCCCAGCCGCTGCCTCCCGGGGATGGCGTGGAAGATCTGCCTGTCATGGGGGGCGTGGGGCCAGCGGAGGAATGCGTTGCTGCCGGGTCGAGCATCCTGGGGACTGAGGCGGGCGGGGCCGAAAAGGCCGAACCCGAGCCCGCCCAGCCAATATCCACCTTCCCCCGGGACTTGCTCGACCTGGCAGAAATACACAACATTAGCAATTTTAAGGAATCTGTACACGCTGGGCCGGGGGGTGGCGGCGGGGATGAGGAAGAACAACAACCCTCGCCCCCTACTTTGGGGCTGGGGGACTTGGAGGACCTGGTACATTTCTTTGACCAGGTCTCTCCGTGTTCCACGGTTCCTGGGGCGGAGGAGGAACCCCTTCCGCTGTCGCTTCCCGACCCAGCACCAATTCTAAAAGAGCCCAGTGGGGACTCCTCTGCCGACGATCCTGGGTGTGGGATCTGGGCAGAGCCAGGGCCGGATGGAGCGGCCGGGCCGTTTGCCATACCTCGTGCGGTCGACGGGCCGGCTGCTACCGGCGACCTCCCGGAGGAGGACGGGGACTCGGTGGAGGACGCGGGTGAAGATCTCGAATCCATCACCAGTGAGGCGGTGGATCTCCTCGTGCCCGCCGCTGAGTCCCCCCTCATTCCCATAGAGGATCTCCGGGACTTTTTGGTCGAGAGCCAGGGTCGCCGCAACCGAGCCCATCTGGCCCGGGAAAGATGGTCCGAGCTGGGGCTGCTCATCGCTTCCGTCTGCGCCGCCGCTAAAACCATGGCCGCGGGCGGGCCCTTATCAAAGGCGCAAGGCCTTGAGCTGCGCCGGCTCAAAAAGTTCCTCGCTTGGCTGCTGAAGGAGTGGAGGTCAACAAATGACTCCACTCCCCCCCACACAATAGGTTAGGTAGAGGTTGCACTATGCTCTAGTCATGAAGATAACCATAGCCAGCCTCAACATCAACAGCGGCAGAGAGGCACGCCGTAGATTTAACAATTTTTCGCTCCTGCGGGAGGGGAAATATGCGGTGTGCTTCCTGCAAGAAACCCACACCGTTCCGGGAGACGAAGCCACGTGGCTCCTGGAATGGCAAGGAGAGGTCCGCATGAGCCACCTCACCGCCACTTCTAGTGGAGTGGCCATCTTGCTGGGCCCGCATTTTCAGCCGGAGATCTTGGGGGTCGAGGAGCCCATGCCAGGCCGCTTGCTGCACGTAACGGTTCACCTGGGGGATGTGCCGCTCCACCTCGTGAACGTGTACGCCCCTCAGCCCGGCCCGCAGCAAACGCGCTTCTTCGAAGAGGTGTCCGCTCTTCTTGGCTCCGTCGACGTCGGCGACTGCATTGTCCTCTGGGGGGATTTTAACTGCACCCTCGAGGCGAGGGACCGCTCCGGTGCCCCGCAGAGCATGACGGCGATGGGGAAGTTGAGGGACCTGGTCGGGTCCTTCGACTTGGTGGACGTCTGGCAAAATCTCCATCCCGACTCCAGCATCTTTACTTGGGTGAGGCCTGGAGTAGGATGGTCCAGAGTCGACCGCCTTTACGTGTCTCGGGCGTACGTTTCCTGCGTCCCGGCGGCCTCCATGCGGCCAGTGCCGTGTTTGGACCACCACCTGGTGTGGGCGGAGCTCGCTTCGCTCCGCGCGTGGACGGGGTCCGCGTACTGGCATTTCAACAACCTGCTGCTGGAGGACGTGCGGTTCCAGAACTCGTTCCGTCGTTTCTGGGCCGACTGGAGAAGGAAGCAGGGGGGCTTCCCCTCCTTGAGGCTATGGTGGGACGTGGGCAAGGCTCACGTCTGCGTCTTCTGTCAAGAGTACGCGAGGGGGTCGACCAAGAGGCGGGCGGCCAGGGACGGGCGCCTAGAAAAAGAGTTGCTCAACCTGGAGTCCCGTCTCGGTCAAGTCGTCGGGGACCCGGCCCTGCGTACGGTGTACGAAGCGAAGAAGGCCGCGCTGAAGGACCTGCAGCTCGTCGGGTCCCGAGGCGCGTTCGTGAGGTCGCGGATCCGGTTCCTGCGGGATCTGGACCGCGGTTCCCCCTTCTTCTACTCGCTGGAAAAAAGACAGAATGTCCGTAAGCAGCTCTTGATGCTGCTGGCCGACGACGGCTCTCTCGTCTCGGATCCGGAGGGCGTCAACAACAGGGCCCGTGAATATTACGGGGCCCTGTTCACTCCGGAGCCGTCCAGCGAGGAAGCGCGTAGAGTTTTGTGGGAGGACCTGCCGAAGGTCAGCCCGGAGGGCGCCGAAAATCTGGAAGCTCCGCTAAGCCTGGCGGAGCTGACCGGCGCCCTCGACCGGCTCTCGAGGGGAAAATCCCCGGGGCTGGACGGGCTGTCCGTGGAGTTCCACAGGGCGTTCTGGGACGTCCTGGGGGGCGACTACGCGCGGGTCCTGGGGGAAATTCTGGTGACCGGGGAGATGCCCCTCTCTTGGCGCAGGGCAGTCATCGTCCTGCTGCCTAAGAAGGGCGATCTCCGCCTCCTTAAGAACTGGCGCCCGGTCTCCCTCCTCAGCACGGACTACAAAATCTTCGCCAGGGCGATGTCTGCTCGCCTTGGTGCCGTGCTGGACCACATGATCCACCCCGACCAGTCCTACACGGTCCCGGGCCGGACAATCCACGATAACATCCATCTGGTCCGGGACCTCATCCATTGTTCCCAGGAGGCTGGTCTGTCGGTCGCCTTCCTATCCCTCGACCAAGAGAAGGCGTTCGACAGGGTGGATCACGACTATCTGCTCGGAACTCTGCGCGCTTTCGGGTTCGGGACGCATTTCGTCACCCGGATCCGACTTTTGTACGCCGCCGCAGAGTGTCTGATTAAGGTTAACGGGTCCTTGACGGCGCCCCTTCGCTTTGGGAGAGGGGTGCGCCAGGGATGCCCCATGTCCGGCCAGTTATACGCCGTCTGCGTGGAGCCTTTCCTGCGCCTCCTGCGGACGAGGTTGACGGGACTGGCTCTGCAAGGGCCGGGCATGGAGGTCGTCCTCTCTGGCTGCACTTCAGTCCCACTCTCCTGATCTTTGGGCACCCTGTGCAGAGGGGAGCGGGTAGGTCCGAGGGCCTCCTCGTAGGACTGCCCCTGGGCACGGCCTAGGGTGCCATCAGCCGGTCCAGGCAGCGGGCGGTCGAGGGGGTCGTTCAACCTGACTGCCTGCCTCTCTTCCGCTCTTACATCCGGTCCAGGGTGTCCTTGGAGATGGAGCAAGCGGTGTCCACCGGTACGCTCGTGGCCTTCCGCGAGAGGTGGGCACCGGAGGGACTGGAGTGCATCATCACGCCCGGCAACCAAATTTTAATTTGATTTTACATTTTAAAGTTTAATTTGTTTTAATTGCCGGTGCTTTTAGTGTCCCCCTCCCCTTCTATAGGGGGCACTTGGAAAAAATAAAGAAAAAAAATGTGATATTAGTGCCCCCCAAAAAAAAAACATTAAAAAAAAGAAAAACACAAAAAAAAAAAGGAAAAAAAGGGCCTTGTAAATGTCTGGTGTGTCATCCAGGTCGGGGGGCACGGATTAATGTTTATGTTTTTCAGGTAAACTCCAAAAGAGTTTCATGCACAAGGATCCCCAGGTCCCTCTGCACCTCAGCATGTTGTAATTTCTCCCCATTCAAATAATATTCCCTTTTACTGTGTTTTTTTCCCAAGGTGGATGACCTCACTGTTTCCATCTGCCAAACCTTAGCCCATTCGCTTAACCTATCTAAATCTCTTTGCAGCCTCTCTGTGTCCTCTACACAACCCGCTTTCCCACTAATCTTTGTGTCATCTGCAAATGTTGTTATACTACACTCTGTCCCCTCTTCCAGGTCATCGGTGTATATTGCAAACAGTTGTGGTCCCAGCACCGATCGCTGTGGCACACCACTAACCACCGATTTCCAACCCAAAAAGGACCCAATTATCCCGACTCTCTGCTTTCTGTTAGCCAGCCAATTCTCGATCCATGCTAATACGTTTCCTCTGACTCTGCGTACCTTTATCTTCTGCAGTAACCTTTTGTGTGGCACCTTATCGAATGCCTTTTGGAAATCTAAAAACACCACATCCATTGGTACACCTCTATCCACCATGCTCGTTATATCCTCAAAGAATTCCAGTAAATTAGTTAAACATGATTTCCCTTTCATGAATCCTCGTTGCGTCTGCTTGATTGCACTATTCCTATCCAGATGTCCCGCTATTTCTTCCTTAATGATAGCTTCAAGCATTTTCCCCATTACAGATGTTAAACTAACCGGCCTATAGCTACCTGCCTTTTGTCTGCCCCCTTTTTTAAACAGAGGCGTTACATTAGCTGCTTTCCAATCCGCTGATACCTCCCCAGAGTCCAGAGAATTTTGGTAGATTATAACGAATGCATCTGCTATAACTTCCACCATCTCTATTAATACCCTGGGATGCATTTCATCTGGACCAGGGGACTTGTCTACCTTGAGTCCCATTCGCCTGTCCAGCACTAGTGATAATGATTGTCTCAAGGTCCTCCCTTCCCACATTCCCATGACCAGCAATTTTTGGCATGCTTTTTGTGTCTTCCACTGTGAAGACCGAAGCAAAATAATTGCTTAAGGTCTCAGCCATTTCCACATTTCCCATTATTAAATCCCCCTTCTCATCTTCTAAGGGACCAACATTTACTTTAGTCACTCTCTTCCGTTTTATATATCGGTAAAAGCTTTTACTATCTGTTTTTATGCTAACCATCGAATCTACAGAATAGGAACAGTCCATAAGGCCCAACCGGTCCATGCCGGTGTTTATCCGGCTAACGAGACTCCTCCCACTCTAAGTACCTCCTCCCTCCCTGGCCGTGTATCTCTCTACTCCCTTCTCTCGTGTATGCATCAAGCCAACCTTTAAATACAACAATGCTCTCTACCTCAATCATTCCGTGTGGCAGTGAGTTTCACATTCTCACCTCTCTCTATGCAAAGAATTTCTCACAGTATTTTTTTCTCAATTTGTTCCTGGGATATGGCGTTGCTGGCAAGGCCAGAATTTATTGCCCATCCATAATGGTCTTGGAGACGATGGTGCTGAGCCGTGGTCTGCACCGGTGCAGTCTGCGAGGTGAATGTACTGATAGTGCTGTTAGGGAGGGTGTTCCAGGATTTTGACCCAGCGACTATGAAGGAACGGTGATATATTTCCAAGTGTGACTTGGGGGGAACTTGGAGGCGATGGTGTTCCCAATGCACCTGCTGCCATTTTCCTTATAAGTGGTAGAGGTCGTGTGTTTGGGAAGTAACTGGAAAATTGTTGCAGTGCATCTTGTAGATGGTACACACTGCAGCCATGGTGCGCCGGTGGTGGAGAGAGTGGATGTTTAAGGTGGTGGATGGGGTGCTGATGAAGTGGGCTGCTTTGTCCTGGATGGTATCAAGCCTTTTGAGTACTGTTGGAGCTCCACTCATCCAGGCAATTGGAGAGTATTCCTGACTTGTGTCTTGTAGATGGTGGAAAGGCTTAAGGGAGTCTGAAGGTGAGACACTCAACGTAGAAAACCCAGCCTCTGACCTGCTATTGTTGCCACAGTATTTAATTGGCCGGTCCAGTTAGGTTTCTGGTCAATGGTGACCTCCAGGATGTTGATTTTGTGGGATTCGTTGAGAATGCCGTTGAATGGTGAGGGGCAGTGGTTAGATGCATTCTTGTTGCAGATAGTCGTTGCCTGATACTTGTGTGGTGCGAATGTTACTTGCCACTTATCAGCCCAAGCCTGAATGCCGTGCAGGTCTTGCTGCATGCGGACATAGACTGCTTCAGTATCGGTTGAGTTGCAAATGGCACTGAACACTGTGTAATCATCAGCGAACATCCTCACTTCTGACCTTATGATGGCGGGAAATACATTGATGAAGCACCTGAAGATGGTTGGGCCGAGGACACTGCCCTGTCCAGCACCTACAGGGATGTCCTGGCGACGAGATGATTGGCCTCCAACAACATCAACCATTTTGCTGAGTGCTCGGTATGACTCCAAACCAATGGAGAGTTTTCCCCCTGATTCCTATCATTTTAATTTTACTAGGGCTCCTTGATACCACACTTGGTCAATTGCTGTCTTGACTTCAAAGGCAGTCACTCTCACCTCACTTCTGGAATTCAGCTCTTGTATCCATGTTTGAATCAAGTCTATAATGAGGTCTGGAGCCGAGTGGTCCTGGCGTAACCCAAACTCAGCATCGGTGAGCAGTTTATTGGTGAGTATGTGCCGCTTGATAGCAATTTCAATGGCACCTTCCGTTAGTTTGCTGATTATTGAGAGTAGACTGATGGGGCAGTAATTGTCAAATTGTGTTTGTCTTGCTTTTAGTGGACAAGACATACCTGGGCAGTTTTCCACATTGTCAGTTAGATGCCGGTGTTGTAGCTGTACAGGAACAGCTTGGTTTGAGGCGCAGCTAGTTCTGGGGCACAATTCTTCAGCACGCCAGCTGGTATATTGTCAGGGCCCAAACACTTTGTTGTATACAGTGTACTCTGCCATTTCTTGAAATGATGGGGAGTGAATTGGATTGGCTGACGACTGGCTTCCGTTATGGTGGGGATCGCAGGAAGAGGCCGAGATGTATCATCCACTCAGCACTCCTGACTGAGGATGGTTCCAAATGCTTCAGCCTTGTCCTTTGCACGTGCATGCTGGCCACCGCCATCATCGAGGATGGGGAAATTCATGGAGCCTCCTCCTCCCGTCAGTTATTTAATGATCCACCACCATTCATGACTGGATGTGGCAGGACTGCAGAGCTTTGATCTGGTCCGTTGGTTGTGGGATCACTTAGCTCAGTCTACAGCATGCTTCTTCCATTGTTTAGCGTGCATGTAGTCCGGTGTTGCTGCTTCCTCTGGTTGGCATTGCATTTTTTGGTACCCCTGGTGCTGCTCCTGGCATGCTCTTCTACACTCCTCATTGATCCCCTGACTTGATGTTAATGGCAGAGTGAGGGATATGCCGGACCATGAGGTTATAGATTGTGGCGGAATACAATTCTACTGCTCTAATGGCCCACAGCAATACATAAATACCCAGTTTTGAGCTGATAGATCTGTTCTGAATATATCCCATTTAGAATGGTGGTAATGCCACACAACATGATGGAGGGTGTCCTCAATGTGAAGATGGGGGTTCATCTCCAAATTAATGTGCGATAGTCATTACTGACACTAACTTTTTATTCGAGATTTATTTAATTAACTGAATTTAAATTCTCTGTACTCCTCTAATTCTGGCCTCTTGTACATACTTGGTTTTAATCACTCCACCTTAAGCTGCCGAGGGCCTAAGCTCTGTAATTCCCTCCCTAAACCTCCCGTCTTTCTACCTCTCTCTTCTTATTTAAGACGCAGATTCAGGGTGATCAGCAAAAGAACCAGAGGCGACATAAGGAAACATGTTGTTCTTGCACAGTGAGTTTCTGTGATCTGAAACCTTCCTCTGAAACACCTTGGAACATTTCTCTGTGGTAAAGGCACTATATCAATACAAGTTGTTGGAGAGTGATCTCAGACTGGGAACCTGGGGGACTCCACCAACAGAAACCATCATCATCATAGGCAGTCCCTCAATAAAAAGTCTGACTTGCTTCCACGCCTAAAAGGGATGAGTTCACAGGTGTTTCAATGAAGGACCTAATATTACAGGTCCTGAACTACATGTTGACGGGAGGAAGATGCTTGTGAATGGATTTTTTTTAATGTGTTGCCCACCAGCCACCACAAGGGCTTGACAGAGCTAGGTCTTTGTCCAGTAGCAAGGGTTAACCAAGATGACTGGAGACCAACTCTGCTGCAGGGACCTAGTGCACACACATATCGCAGTGTGGGCTGGACCGTGCTGCCTCTGGGCCCTCGTCTCTTCTGGGCCCCGAATTCACGCCTCTCCTGTGTCACTCCACAATCTCTCGCCACTCCTACGCCCTGACCACGCTGCTCCTGCTGTACCTGCCTGCACTGCCATTAGAAACCTGGATTTGGGTGATGTCAAAGCCAGTCGCCCTCCTACAGCAGCACGTGCTGCTCCCTGCAGCGGCATGCTGCCGCAAGTTACTCACTCCACTGGCCCCAGCCGACTGCTGGTCTTGCAGCTGTCACTTTGATTCTTGAGACGATGACACCTCTGAGCCAGCGGGTGGCGCTGCAGGCTGTACAGGGACGATGATACCTCCCAGCCGGCTGGTGGCGCTGTAGGCTGCCAGGGTACGATGATACCTCCCAGCCAGCCGGTGGCGCTGCAGGATGTCAGGGGATGATGACTCCTCCCATCCAGCGGGTGGGGCTGCCGGCCGTATGGGACGATCACTCCTCCAAGCCAGCGGGTGGTGGTGCAGGGTGTTAGGGCCAAGATGACTTCTCCCAGCAAGCGGATGACGCTGCAAGATGTACGGGGACGATGACTCCTCACAGCCAGCAGGTGGCGCTGCAGGATGTACGAGAACGATGACTCCTCCCAGCCAGCCGGTGGCGCTGCAGGATGTATTAGAACGATGATACCTTCCAGCCAGCCGGTGGCGCTGCAGGATGTACGAGAACGATGATACCTCCAAGGCTGCAGCAGGCGCTGCACAACCCGCGCCGCCTCACTTGGGGCGTTGCCATGGCGAAGACTGCGAGGTCTCGCGAGAGCTGGCAGCTTCCGCCGGAGCGGCAGGGTTCGAGTCTGCGGCTGCGCGGCGCGTCGGGGCAGGACACCAGCAGTTGTTGGGGAGTGATCCCAGACTGGGAACCCGGGGCCACAGAAACACCACACCAGCAGTTTAAGCAGCCCACGCTGAAACTGAACAATGGCTTCGAGACACGAGGCAGAGAGATTCACAGAGGATTTAAATTGTCCCATTTGTCTGGATTTCTTCACCAATCCGGTAACACTGGAGTGTGGGCACAACTTCTGCCGCTCCTGTATCACACAGTTTGGGGAAAAGAAGGAGACAAACTCCTGCCCGGAATGTCGAGAGGAGCTTCCGGACAAAATCCTCAAGGTTAATTGGGCCTTAGCGAGCCTGGCCGAGAAAGCGCGAAAATTAAACCTAACTCCGAAAGAGAAGGAAAGTAAACATCACTGTGAGGAACATCAGGAAGAACTGAAGCTGTTTTGTGAAACTGACAAGAAACTGATCTGTGTGATTTGTAGAGATGCGCGGGAACACAGAGAGCACCACTTCATGCCCATTAAAGAAGCTGTTGAAATCTACAAGGTAAAAGGGAACAGATTGGATCACCTGATTATTTTATCACATTTTCATGGTCTAACATTTATTCTGTGATTTTTCTCCCCCAATCCCAGGATAAGCTGAAATCTTCCTTAGATTCTCTCACAGAGAAGAAATCGACGGCTCTAGAAACGGAATTAAAACAGAAACAGCAGATTTCCGGAGTTAAGGTAAGGTTTCCCTGAGCTGATTTTCTGGGATTTCAATTAGTTTTGTTCCCTTTATCGCTGAAAATTAATTATGCTTCACATTTCATTTGATAGGAACAATCGAGCAGTCTGCAGACCCGCATCACATCCGAGTTCGCTAAAATGCACCAGATTCTCACTGAGAAAGAGCAGCGTATAATCCTAGATCTCAGGGAACAACAAGGGAAGATTCTAGAACCAATGGAGAAAAACCTTCTAGAAATTCAAGAGGATTTAAATTCTATTCAGGAGGAGCTCTCAAAGTTGCAGAAACAGATGGAGCAAAAAGACGGGCTGATATTTCTGAAGGTGAGGATTATATTACGGATCAGTTCAGTGGAACTTCATATGATGGGTGATAACTGAAATAAATGCAGCATTTGCTGAAAAATTCGAAACTGATTTAAACCGATTGTTTTGTCTATTCCGGGGCGGTTCTGTTGTTGTCACCTAACTAACTGGCTCCCACTGTGTCTGCACATTCCCGGGAATATCTGCGACCTCCCGGAATGAGTTGTGTGGGTGTATGTGGTACGGTGGGTGTGACAGTCACTGTGTCTGTGAGTGGCACTGATACGAACATACAAACAATGACGGGCAGGTCTAGGCCATCGAGCCTGTCCCACACGTTGCGATACCTTGTGTATCACAACATATATGCTCCATCCCACCCGAAACCATGTGATCTCCTGGGAGAGGCAAACAAACAGATGATAAACCCAGGCCAATTCAGGGGAAAAAATCTGGGAAATTTCTCTCTGACCCATCTAGGCAATCGAAACTAGTCCAGATCATCACTCTGGCCATTAAATTCCTGAAGTACCTACCTTCTGTTACAGTTAATCTCCGCCACAGCCAGAATCAGAAATATTCAGCTACTTACAATCCTAGAATCCTACACCACAAAAGGCCCATTGTGCCTGTGCTGTCTCTTTGAAAGAGATCCCAATAGTCCCACTCCCCCTGTTCTCTCCCCATAGCCCTGCAATTTTTTCCCTATCAAGTGAATTTCCAATTCGCTTTTGACAATTACTGTTAAATCTGCTTCCTGCACCCTGTCAGTCAGTGCATTCCAGATCATCACAAGTCATTGGTAAAAAAATCCCTACTCACTTCTCCAAGATTTGTGAATGTGATCCCCAGGGCTCTCTGTTCCTGTACCGCATTTAAAATTGTACCATTTAGTTTACAATGCCTCTCCTCATTCTTCCTTCCAAAATGCCTCACTTCACACTTCTCTGTTAAATTGTATCCGCCCTGTGTCTGCTCATTTCACCAGCCTGTCTGTGTCCTCCTGAAGTCTTTTACTGTCCTCCTCACTGTTTGTGTTTTATTTATTTCAGGAGGAAGCTTGTCGGAAGAGGAGGTAGGACATGCTCTTTACAGAATCTCTGCACAGTTTGTTAAAATAACTCAGAAAAGTGTTTATGGTCAATTTATAACATCAACTGTGTAATATTTACAGGATCAGTGAGGACTATCCCGTGCTGTCAGTAGCAGATGGCGCCCTGTCTGTCGGAAAGTTCAACGGCCCTTTACAGTACACAGCGTGGAGAGAAATGTTAGGCGCCATTAACCCCGGTAAATCTCCTATATTCCTTTTCATGATTTATAAATCCAGATGAAAAGGGCCTAAACCGGCTCCCAGACCCTGGATTAAATGATCACTGATGTCCGTGTCTAGTCTGGAAGTCAGGAGTCTTTGCACTGGATAAGGGAGGGCTTGGGGTGATCTTACTGAAGTATTCAAGATCCTAAACCGCAGAGAGAAGATAAACATCCATAGGTTTAACACAGTCACAGAGTCTACAACAAAGTAGTGATAGTCTCAAACTCAGAGATTGGCAGGAAAATATATCCGGGGGGAGGAGGTAGGATGGTGGGGGTTGTGGGGCGGAGGGGCAAAGCCGAGGAGCAGCCAGCAGCGGGCAGGACAATTCATGCACCTCCCGGCCACAGAGAAACTGTTACACAGAGAATAAATAGAAAGAACGTGTTTTTATATCCGACCTTTCACGACCTCAGGACGTCCCAAAGCTCTTTACAGACAATGAAGAGTTTTTAAAGTGTAGTCACTGTTGTAATGTGGGAAACGCCACAACCAGTTTATGCACAGCAAGCTCCCACAAGCAGCAACGTGATAATGACCAGATAACCTGTTTTCATGATGTTGGTTGATGGATAAATATTGTCCAGGACACCGGATGGAACTAACTCCTTGCATCATTCCCTGTGGGGGTTCCAGCGGTCCCTTTAAGGACCACAGGTTGGGCCATTCTACAGACTGTTCCACTGGGTGGGACTTGCACAGCTCACACACCGTCCAATGGAAGACCAAGATTGCATTGGGGTCCCATGTACATTATGGGATCCGGTTTACATAAACTAATGAGGCTTCCCCCATGTTTAGTGCGGGAGCGCTGGATTCCTATTTCGTGGCTGTTGCATAATTTCCCGCGGGCCTTGGTGGGAACCAGGTGGGAAGCACTGCGGGTGGTTTTTGTCTCGTTACTGCTCCGTTTACGGTGTAAATCCGGGCGATTGTGAGATGTAAATCACTCCCAAATACTTTATGTGGAGTGTATGGGAAGTAAGGGATGTGTAATTGGCTGAGGGTATCAGCAGCTTCAAGAGAGAGTTTGATAAGAAACTGCCAAAAGCTCTCAGCCTAAATAGGATTGAGCTGCCTGGGCTTGGAGAGTGGAATTGTGAGGGCTGGGGAGAGGGGTGGTCTAATTTGGACACCTTGCCCTATATAACAGCAGAAAATAACACTTTAAAAGTAATACATTGTGGAAAATGCTTTGAGGCATTAGTCAGGAGCATCAGAAATGTAAGTTTCTCCTTCAGATGTAATTGCAGTGTGTTTATTTCCAACGCTTCCCTTATATATTCTAGAGTACTGCGTACAGTTTTGGTTTCCTTATTTAAGGAAGGATATACTTGCATTGAAGGCAGTTCAGAGAAGGTTCACTAGGTTGATTCCGGAGATGAGGCGGTTGACTTAAGAAGATAGGTTGAGCCTTTACTCATTGGAGTTCAGAAGAATGAGAGGTGATCTTACCAAAACTTATAAGATAATGAGGGGGCTCGACAAAGTGCATGTTTCCACTCATAGGGGCAACTAAAACTAAGGGACATAGTCTCAGAATCAGGGGATGTGCATTTAAAACTGAGATGAGGAGGAATTTCTTCTCTGAGGGTTGTAAATCTGTGGAATTCTCTGTCCCAGAGAGCTGTGAAGGCTGGCTCATTGAATATATTTAAGGCGGATATGGACAGATTTTTGAATGATAAGGGAATCAAGGGTTATGGGGAGCGGTCAGGGAAGGGGAGCTGAGTCCATGATCAGATCAGCCAGGACCTTATTGAATGGCGGAGCAAGCTCGTTGGGCTACCTGTGAAATATTTGAATCACCACAGTACTTTCCTTGAGGCCTTTGGAAGCAGCTTTGGAACAGCTGCTAAATCCTGGTTTAGAAGAGTGCATTCTCACCTCTCTGCCCCCCCTCCCCCACTCAACCCCGCACACTCCATCCCCTCTCTCCCACTCCACACGCTCTCTCTCCCCCGACTCTCTCGCCTCACTCCCCGCTCTGTCTTGCACTCAACCTGCTCTCTCTCTCCCACTGTCCCATCTCTCTGCGTTTCCCCCTCCCCCCGCTTCCTGCGTTCCCCCCTCCCTCCTCCCCCCACTCTCTCCGTCTCCCCCCTCCCCCCGCTCTCTCCGTCTCCCCCTCCCCCCGCCTTCGTCTCCCCCTCCCCCCGCCCTCTCCCCCTCCCCCTCCCCTCTCCGTCTCCCCCTCCCCCTCCCCTCTCCGTCTCCCCCTCCCCCCGCCCTCTCCGTCTCCCCCTCCCCCCGCCCTCTCCGTCTCCCCCTCCCCCCGCCCTCTCCGTCTCCCCCTCCCCCCGCCCTCTCCGTCTCCCCCTCCCCCCGCCCTCTCCGTCTCCCCCTCCCCCCGCCCTCTCCGTCTCCCCCTCCCCCCGCCCTCTCCGTCTCCCCCTCCCCCCGCCCTCTCCGTCTCCCCCTCCCCCCGCCCTCTCCGTCTCCCCCTCCCCCCGCCCTCTGCCTCTCCCTCTCCCCCCGCTCTCTGCCTCTCCCTCTCCCCCCGCCCTCTCCCTCTCCCCCCGCCCTCTCCCTCTCCCTCTCCCCCCGCCCTCTCCCTCTCCCTCTCCCCCCGCCCCACATTATCTCCCGCTCTCTCTGCACTCACCCAGCCCTTTCTGCTCGCTCCCCCTCCACCGATCGCTATCCCCTCAATCCTCTGTCCCCCTCCGACCCCCTCCAGCTCTCTCTCCCCCTCGCCACACCGCTCTCTCGCCCCCCTCCCCCAACCCCAACGCTCCCCCTGCCCGCTCTCCCTCCGCCCGCTCTCCCTCCCTCGCCCCCGTCCGCTCCCCCTCTCTTCCCCCCCCTCCGTCCGTTCCCCCTCTCTCCCCCCCCCCCTCCGTCCGTTCCCCCCCCCCCCATCCGCTCCCCCTGTCTCCCCCCCCCCCCCGCTCTCCCTCCCTCCCCCTCACCACCGTCCGCCCTACCTCCCTCTCCCCACCTCCTCTCCAGCTCCCCTTCCTTCTCTCTCTCCCCCCCCTCCCTTCCCTCTCCCCCCTCCCTTCCCTCTCCCCCCCTCCCTTCCCTCTCCCCCCCTCCCTTCCCTCTCCCCCCCTCCCTTCCCTCTCCCCCCCCTCCC